>NC_140178.1:4759085-5336585 GCF_963971535.1 Notolepis coatsorum
TTGAAGTCTCTGATGTCTTGGTATAGTGGGCAGGTTGAAGTCTCTGATGTCTTGGTATAGTGGGCAGGTTGAAGTCTCTGATGTCTTGGTATAGTGGGCAGGTTGAAGTCTCTGATGTCTTGGTATAGTGGGCAGGTTGAAGTCTCTGATGTCTTGGTATAGTGGGCAGGTTGAAGTCTCTGATGTCTTGGTATAGTGGGCAGGTTGAAGTCTGATGTCTTGGTATAGTGGGCAGGTTATTAAGAAGTGGAGCTCGGTTTCCACCTCATCTTGTGTGCAGTGGGTGCACAGTCTGTCTTCTCCTGGGAGCCAGGTCTGCCTATGGCGGCCTTTCTCGATGGCTAGGCTGTGCTCGCTGAGTCTGTACCTAGTCAAGGATCTTCTTAGTTTTGGGTCAGTCACAGTACTCAGGTATTCTGCCACTGTGTACTCTCTGTTTAGGGCCAAATAGCATTTCAATAAGGTTTCCAATGTGTCAGATACGTTTTCTTTTAGTTTTCTTATAATTTGGTTTAGTCCAGTGTGGTTTCTGTCTGGTGGCTCTGCTTGTGTTTGTGAGCAGAGTCCCAGAACCATCTGGCTGAGTGGGCATCTCTCAAGGGTCTCTCTGTAGGTGAGGGCTTTGTTGTGGAGTGTGTCTGGGTCACTTTCTTTTAGGTGGTTGTAGAATTTAAATGCTCTTTTTTGGATTTTGATGATTAGTGGGTATCTTCCTAGTTCTACTCTGCATGCATCTCTCTCTCTCTCTCTCTCTCTCTCTCTCTCTCGTGGTGCGGCAGCTCTCAGCCTGTGAGTGTCTGGCTGTGAGAGGGATCAGACGCAGAGGTGGCCTGTTTCCCTCTCTCTCTCGTGGTGCGGCAGCGGCCTCTGCTGGCGGTCTCCGGCGGTGACAGCGTTACCACACACCCAGATAAATGAGACATGACGTCAGCCTGGAATGTTGTTGTGGCATCTCTCTAGTCGGAGCGTTTAGGAAGGGACCCCTTTAGAGGCTTCTCACTGCTGCCCTCCTGCCTGGAGTGTGTTTCTCTGCTCCGTGTTAAAGAAAAACATGGAGCATGATGGTTGAACGGATTTAATTTACATTTGAGTCATTTAGCTGATACTTTTATCCAAAGAGACTTGTGTGAGACAAATTGTGAACAACAAGTCAGCAGGAAGGGTACAACTCTGGCAGCTAAGAGTCAGTGGTATTGTTCATCAAATAGTGTCAAACTTGAGTGCTACACTCTGAGTGCATAGTAGACATATTAGCATGATAGGCAGTAATATAAGAATATTTATTGTCAATGTACACAAGGCCCTTTCAATTTGCCCTTTTTGCATATCTATCCTAGTTACACACAGTCCTCATATCCCTCCTAGTTACACACAGTCCTCATATCCCTCCTAGTTACACACAGTCCTCATATCCCTCCTAGTTACACACAGTCCTCATATCCCTCCTAGTTACACACAGTCCTCATATCCCTCCTAGTTACACACAGTCCTCATATCCCTTCTAGTTACACACAGTCCTCATATCCCTTAGTTACACACAGTCCTCACATCCCTCCTAGTTACACACAGTCCTCATATCCCTCCTAGTTACACACAGTCCTCATATCCCTCCTAGTTACACACAGTCCTCATATCCCTCCTAGTTACACACAGTCCTCATATCCCTCCTAGTTACACACAGTCCTCATATCCCTCCTAGTTACACACACAGTCCTCATATCCGTCCTAGTTACACACAGTCCTCATATCCTATAGTTACACACAGTCCTCATATCCGTCCTAGTTACACACAGTCCTCATATCCCTCCTAGTTACACACAGTCCTCATATCCCTCCTAGTTACACACAGTCCTCATATCCCTCCTAGTTACACACAGTCCTCATATCCCTCCTAGTTACACACAGTCCTCATATCCCTCCTAGTTACACACAGTCCTCATATCCCTCCTAGTTACACACAGTCCTCATATCCCTCCTAGTTACACACAGTCCTCATATCCCTCCTAGTTACACACAGTCCTCATATCTCTCCTAGTTACACACAGTCCTCATATCCCTCCTAGTTACACACAGTCCTCATATCCCTCCTAGTTACACATAGTCCTCATATCCCTCCTAGTTACACACAGTCCTCATATCCCTCCTAGTTACACACAGTCCTCATATCTCTCCTAGTTACACACAGTCCTCATATCCCTCCTAGTTACACACAGTCCTCATATCCCTCCTAGTTACACACAGTCCTCATATCTCTCCTAGTTACACACAGTCCTCATATCCCTCCTAGTTACACACAGTCCTCATATCCCTCCTAGTTACACATAGTCCTCATATCCCTCCTAGTTACACACAGTCCTCATATCCCTCCTAGTTACACACAGTCCTCATATCTCTCCTAGTTACACACAGTCCTCATATCCCTCCTAGTTACACACAGTCCTCATATCCCTCCTAGTTACACACAGTCCTCATATCCCTCCTAGTTACACACAGTCCTCATATCCCTCCTAGTTACACACAGTCCTCATATCCCTTAGTTACACACAGTCCTCATATCCCTCCTAGTTACACACAGTCCTCATATCCCTTAGTTACACACAGTCCTCATATCCCTCCTAGTTACACACAGTCCTCATATCCCTCCTAGTTACACACAGTCCTCATATCCCTCCTAGTTACACACAGTCCTCATATCCCTCCTAGTTACACACAGTCCTCATATCCCTCCTAGTTACACACAGTCCTCATATCCCTCCTAGTTACACACAGTCCTCATATCCCTCCTAGTTACACACAGTCCTCACATCCCTCCTAGTTACACACAGTCCTCATATCCCTCCTAGTTACACACAGTCCTCACATCCCTCCTAGTTACACACAGTCCTCATATCCCTCCTAGTTACACATAGTCCTCATATCCCTCCTAGTTACACACAGTCCCACACACATGCATTTCATCAGAAGCCAGAGTGCAGGGTCGCTGGGGTTCAATGTCTTGCTCAAGGGCACTTAGGCAGGATGGTGGGTACCAGAGATGTAACACCACACCCTCCTGTCAGTGGTAGGGTTCAAACCGGCGACCTTTAGTTTACCGGTCGACCTCTTTACCTCTAGGCCATCCTGCCCCCCCCCCAGTATGTAGCTTAGTAGTTATAGTAGCATAGTAATAAGGTGCATAATAGTAAAAGACAGTAAGAAGGTTTGTTTAAAAAAAAAAGAAAAAAATAGATTATTCCATTTTTATAGATTTTCTTTTATTATTAAATTTGTATTCCTTTTACATTGTTTACATTTCTATGTGTTTCCCTTGTTCTCTCCACAGAGTGACTTCTGAGAGAGTCTGGCCGGGCGTATGTGTGCAGGGCATGACGACTCAGTTTAAAACCAGCAAAGCTTTAAAGGTACGTTTCCAATGACAATGTATTTTTATTTTAAAATACAGGCGTCATAGCAGCATGGGGAAGGGGGGGGGGGTACAGGTATGGGCAGGGTAATACAGTAGTAGAAAGACATAAATATGGGCGCTTTGGACAAAAGAGATGTATACATGTATGCACCATTTATACAAATACAGTTTATTAGTGTGGGTGACCTGGCAAAGCCACTCTTAGAATCTATATTTTTGTCCTGCTACTCCTCCCACTCCTTATGTACACACACACACACACACACACACACGCACACGCACACGTATAAGTACACAAACTAAAACGTCCACTTAAAGGGACAGGCACATGAAAGAGCCTCTTACACTTTCAGAGGGAAAACCAGACACACACACGCATGCTTATGGAAGGTGTCAATCAACTCAGTACAGACTAATACTTTCATTGGTGGATGTTCGCCATGCCCTCTATACAGGGGGTAACCCTTTGAATGAATGAATGAATGAAAACCTTTATTTAAAATGGACACCACCGCTACATTGGACCAGCCACAGTAGACAGACCAAGATGCGTTGTTTTGCATGTTTATAGCACGAGTGCTAGTTTTCAACACTAGTCCATTGAGGCTTTTCTAAAAGATAGAATAAAATGTACAGTATAATACAGAAGTAAATCACAAATCAGAACAAATAGTTACCAGAACAAGTCCATGATCAAAATAACAACCAGTCTGCGTCTTCATATGTGAGCACTGCTGCTTTGATTTCAGCCATACCTTGAGTCCTCTGCTGAAGACGTTGGCATTGGACTCCAGTTTTAAGCCAGTAGGGCAGAGAGTTCCATAAGTTTGCCCCGTTAACGGAGAAGGCAGACTGTCCAAACAAACTCTTGCACATGGGAACAGTACAGTCACCATTATTGTAAGCGTGTGTGTTTGCTCTGCTAGAGCTCCAACATCTAACCATCAGTCCTTGAGTCTTACGCCAGTGGTCTATTGGAGGAGGAAGGGGAAGCATTGAGCTGACGAAATGTATCCTAGGTAGTATGTTCGTTTTAATTATGGATGCTCGGGCCTGTAACGAATTAGGAAGGCTCGACCATCTATCTAGGTCCTGATGTATTTTATTATATGTCCTACCTGTAAAGTAAAATTTAGTTGTCTGATTCAGTGTGGAAAATATCTCTATGCCCAAGTACTTAACATGTTCAACTATGGGCTATGGGGATGTCAGCTGGTAGTTGCACCGCTTTGGCCAACTAACTCATTAACAGGTAGACAAAGCTGATTTGGGCCAATTAATCTTGAAGCCCGATAATTTGCTGAAGTCATCGATTATATTAAGTAACTTTGGGGCCAATTGGGAGCCGGGGTTTTCCATGACAATTAATAAGTCATCCACATATAGAGCAATTTTGTGTGGTGTCTTATTGATTATTATATGGGCGATTTCTTCTGATTGTCTAATCTGAATTGGGCCAATGGTTCGAGGGAAAGCACGAATAGTCCGGGGCTCAGAGGACAACCCTGTCTGGAAGATCTAGACACCGGGAAGAGGGTGGAGCATAGTTTGCCTGTCAGTATCATGGCTGACGGTGAGGCATAGAGAACCTTGATCACGTGTATAAATTCCTTTCCAAATCCCATGGCCTCCAGTACCGTCCAAACATATGACCGTTCCAGTCTATCGAATGCCTTCATGGCATCCAAAGACACAACCGTGGCCGGAGTTGCATCGCTCTTACTGTTGTCAATTACATGTAACAGTCTCCTAAGATTATCGCGGCTAGTCGACCCTGAATAAATCCAGTCTGATCACAGTGTACCAGCACCGTCAATCATATACTTCTGCAGACGACGGGCTAGTATTTTGGCAAACATTTTAAGATCGGCCCAGAGAAGACTCAGTGGCCTATAACTGCAGCAGTCATTAGGGTACTTGTCTTTTTTTTTATTATCTTTTTCCCCCTCCTTTTTCCTCCGTTTTTCTCCCATCCCAATGTTAGTCGTTATGCCAATTCCCAATCCCCTTCCTGGTCGCTGCGCACCTACCCACTAGGCTTGGGCGGTATGACTTTTTTCATACCGTTATACCCTGATTGCCTAATACCGCGGTGCACGGTATATGACGGTATGACTTTCATTCATCAGCGGGGGGGGGGGGGGTTGGGGGGGGCAACCCAACCCGAGTTACCAAGTAAACAAATCATCGTCAGCTCTCAGAATGGTAGTCCCGCACCGGTAGAAGCCTGCACCGTTTTAGCGTTAGCATCTAGCCATGGCAGACTATTTGATTCCTTAAGGGCTAGAAATTGCCTGGGTTTTGGTATGCTCCCGAAATGCTCCCGTTGTTTGGCTACTTCTATGTGCAGTGAAAACTACTCGAATGCTTTATAACCTAGCCATTGATTTAGTTCAGGGTAATCTAAGATTAGCCGCAGAGCTAACGCTAGTTAACGTGAGCTAACGCTAGTTATTCAAGCTCAGTAGCTCACAGAGAGAGATAAACAGCTGACAGCGGATAGTACAGGACGGTACAAATACAATAAAAAGGCGGGTGGGGGCTGTTGTGTAAACCTTGTACTCTTTAGTTCACATATAATAAGAGACAGATTATTTGCTTGCTCCACCAGTGCACCACAACAACACTGCTCTCGTCACAACGCTTTACGGTATTTTCACAGCACTGTCGCAACATTACCGTAAAACGTGAACACCGTTGTGACCCACTCGCTCCACTAGAGCGGTCTCGCCCTCTGCTGGCGCATGTGTGCACTACACTCAGTGTGTGCACTACACTCAAAACTCTGTTTCACTGTTATAGAAACTGAAGCGCATCTGTGATTTTGACGGTGACGGACCGTCGGTATCTCTAAATACCCCGGTATACCTTAATACCGTCATACCGCCCAAGCCTACTACCCACTACAGTCGGTCTGGGAGAGTGGAGGCTATCGTGTGCTTCCTCTGACACACGTCCAGCCAATCAACCGCTTTTCACCTGGCAGCGCGGACTCTCACTGAGAGGGCGTAGCGTGTGGAAGGATCACACTACCCCCCTTAGATCCTATCCGCGCTGAGCAGGCGCCCCGACCGAACTGTAGGAGTCGCTGTTTACAACGACCAGGACCCACCCCGCCAGCTTTCCCACCCTCTAACACAGCCAATTGTGTTAGTACGACGGCCGACCAAGCCGGAAGCAACGCAGAGAGCTGGGCTCGATGCCAGTATCTCCTGCGGTGGTGGGCGAGCGCCTTGCCCACTACGCCACCCGGCCGCCTGGTCCTTGTCTTTTTTAAGTAACAAGGAGATCAAGGCCATGTTATCTTTTGAACCATTTGTTGTAGAGACTTGCGGGTTGCACCATTGTACTCAGTAGGGATATCCTCTTTCATTGGTCTGTTTGTAATAGTAGTAGCAGTAATGTAACAGAGACAACTCGCCCCTGCCACGAATTCGACCATGCCTTGAGTGGGAGTCGAACCCCAGGCGTCCGCACTGCGGGCGACATCACAAACCGCTGCGCCAAGAAAGGAATTCCCTTCTAAGCGCTCAGTTTGGATGCCTCTGGGGAGTGAGTTTTACACCCGTTACAGTAACAGTAGTAGTAGTAGTAGTAGTAGTAGTAGTATCAGTAGCAGCAGTAGTAGCAGCAGTAGTAGTAATAGTAGTAGTAATAGTAATCGTAATAATAGCAGTAGTAGTATCAGTAGTAGTAGTAGTAGCAGTAGTAGTAATAGTAGTGTATTATTATTCATTCTCTCTTGCCCCCCCCCTCCCCCGCAGGTCAAGAAGGAGGCGGGTGAGAATGCCCCGGCGCTCAGCGACGACGAGCTGGTGGCCATGTCGGTGCGCGAGCTCAACCAGCACCTGCGCGGCCTGACCAAGGACGACGTGGGGCGCCTCAAGCAGCGGCGCCGCACGCTCAAGAACCGCGGCTACGCGGCCAGCTGCCGCGTCAAGCGCGTCACGCAGAGGGAGGAGCTGGAGCGGCAGAAGGCGGAGCTTCAGCGCGAGCTGGACAAGCTGGCGCGCGAGAACGCCAGCATGCGCCTGGAGCTGGCGGCGCTGCGCTCCAAGTACGAGGCGCTGCAGTGCTTTGCGCGCACCGTGACGCGCACCGCCGGCGGGCCGCCCCTCTCGTCGTCGCACCTGGTGCTGGCGGGCGGCAAGGTGGCCGCCATGACGACCAGCGTCATCACCATCGTCAAGTCGGCCAAGTACAACAACAACAACAACAACAACTCCGTGGTGCAGGCGGTGCCGTTCTCCGCCGCGTCCTCCTAGTGCCGACCGGGACCGGGCTCTTTACCCCCGCCGTCCTGCCTGGTCCGGTTCTGACCCCCCCCCACGGCCGACGGCCACGACCCGCTCCTCCTGCACTGGGAAGGAAGCTTAGTGACTGGGACTGAGGGATGGAGTGGGGCGGGCGAGCTCCATGGGGTTTAATGCTGCATTCTCTCTCTCTCTACATCTCTCTCTCTACTCTCTCTCTACATCTCTCTGTACATAATCAACAATGTCTGTGCACTGTGCTACACCCCCCCCCTCTCTGACCTTTCACCTCCATGACTGATCAAAAGAGATTCCCTCTCGCCACAGTGTGAAGGATACATGCCTTGCTGTGGCAGCACTGGTTCTACAGAGAGCTCTCTCGACGCTTGTGGTATCTCCTGGTATCTCCTGGTATCTCTCGTGGTATCTCTCGTGATGATATCTCCTGGTATCTCTCGTGGTATCTCTCGTGATGATATATCTCGTGGTATCTCTCGTGGTATCTCTCTCGCGTCTCCGTCAGAGGTTTAAGTGATATTTATCATTGTTAAAGAGTAACAGTGAAGCTATTTTGTAAAAAAAAAAATCTCCATTTTGTCTGTCTGGAAAAGCACATATTTCGCTATAGTGTCTCGATGTAACGTGAGCCATTGAAACCTTTGCCTTATAAAAGGATCTACGAGCGATCCCTGTTTTATTTTTTTTATTTTATGTAATACTCACACAGGCAAGTCTGATCCCTGTAACATATAATTTTTATTCTTTTTTTTATTGTAATACACACACGGGCAAGTCTGTTCAGTATATTAAGCAATTATTCTTCGAGGTCGTGTTGGAAAATCAGTTTTTCCCCCCCGCCGTGTCTTTCTTAACCCTTTCACTGCCACTACAGAAGGTTAACCCTTTACTATCACACTAGTCACACTATTAGTGCGATAGTAAAGGGTTAACCTTCTGTAGTGTGGCAGTGACGGGGTTAAGTACGCACGGGAGGTGTTTGTTTTGTTTTGGATTAACAAAAGATTTAACGTTGCTCATCATCGAATATATAGCACTTAACTGTAAAGAATACAGTATAAAAAATTTGCTGAAACGTCGATAGAACGCCAATAGAAACTCCACGAGGGCGCCCGGGGGCGCGTGTCGGACCAGAGGCCATTCGCGTACTTCTGATGTTATCGGGGGGTTTGACTTATATGATTTTTATGTGTGGTGGTGGTGTGACCACTTACTGCTTTAGGGTCGAGCCAGTTTAGAGCTATTGCCAAGGACGGCATATTTATACTATTATACAGAGAAGCACTTATCCACCAATCCTCTTTCTTATTCCGTCACGCGGGTGTGCCAGTCGGTGGCATGTAATCCATATTGGATATAGCGCTAACGGGGGAGCTTTAACTATGAAAACGCTAATTCAGCTTATATCCTGTATATTACAGACTTTAAAGACTTGAGCTTCGACCTTTTTTGTTGTCGTGTGAGAAGGAAAACTGAAGCTCTCGACCGCCTCCCTTTTTGTCACTTTACATTGAGAACTCCGTCCGCGTAATAACAAATTAAAATAAATCATTCCTACTGCCAGGTCGTTCCTACTGCTGTCGGTGTTGGTTGACTCTGAGAACAGTAGCTATTTACCCTTTTTTTTTTTTTTTTTTTGCCTTTGACACAGACTCTTTGGCCAGAGTCGCTCCCGACACAACCGTCTCTGGATAAAAAGAAAACGTCGGTGAATCGATGACCGATAAAAGGCTGACGGTCGTCAGTCACTGCTGTAGGCGAGAGATCTGGGGATCCACTTGGTGAACACCAGGTGTACTGAGGATCCGTTCCCGATTGGGAGTGAAGCCGATGAGAGATGCTGGTGTCGGTATCGTCTCTTAGCCCAGAGGACATGACTGTTTGTCCCCCCCCCCCAGAGGACATGACTGTTTGTCCCCCCCCCCCCAGAGGACATGACTGTTTGTCCCCCCCCCCCCCAGAGGACATGACTGTTTGTCCCCCCCCCCCCAGAGGACATGACTGTTTGTCCCCCCCCCCAGAGGACATGACTGTTGACCCTTGCTGCTGTAGGGACCCGCTGGGATGTCAAGCGGGACCCTTGCTGTGCTCCGACTCTCAACGTTTTATGTATATTCACTCGGTTTATATTGTGTCGATACATCCCATGTTTTCATCCTAATATTTAGTTTTTTTTTTATTATATATAAATATATTATATACACACATATTTTTCTATATTTATGTCTTGTAATTATACCCTGGGAGTGGTGTGATCTTGTAATCGTTTTGTTGTCCGAAGCCTAAATGATTCTGACGCTGGGCTTTTTCTTCCAGCAGGATGGTTTATTATATTATATTATACACGTATGAGAGCCGTTCTCATGACTTAATCCTGTTTTGTTTTTTTGTTGTATTCATACGAATAGTTCTACCCAGCACTTGTTTATTAATCCACGAATCGGACCGCTAGTGACCCGCTAGTGACCCGCTAGTGAGCACGTATACATGCAGGCTACAGCTGGACCCCCCCCCCCCCCTCGACCCGACCGGAACCGAGGTCGTCTGAGCGTTTGTTTGCCTGGGAACTATTTGGCCGTTGCACACGTGAGCACATTGCATTGGAAGTGATGTGATGAGATGTTAATAACATAGCTATAGTTTATTCTCATTCAATACGTGAGTCCGAAGGAAACTGGGTTGAAATGTAATTTGGGGGATTAGGGGTGTAAATATTTGACCCCACAACGATTTGATTGCGATTCTTCAGGCAACGATTCAATGCATCATTAAATCTCTTCATTTGACCACGATTCGATGTGATTCGATACATTTTTCGATCAGTTAATTCCCCCCAAAAATGTTGAATACACAAATGTGGCTGGGGGAACTGATTCACTCAGCATGAATGGACTATAGGTCAATAAAAAATCTACCTAAAAAATTACGACACACTATCAATTCTAACATTTTGAAATCGATGCAGTTGAATCGTCACCTTAGGATCGATGCATTGTTACTCCCCTAGTTGGGATACAATGGGGAAGTGTTGGAATGAGGAGAATAAAATCAGTAGAGCGCCGGCCTGCATGTAAATGTAGCTTCGTCGGTAACCATGGTGATATAGAATAGGCTCCGTTCACACTGCAGGCAAAATTGTGGCCCGAATCAGATTATTTATTTAAAAATGTTTGCTCATAATGTGACTCAGATCTGGGGTTTTTCACAACAGTGTGAACATTGAATCTAATCTTTTCAATTCTGATTTGGGTCGCGTTCACAATGTGGTTCCTAAATCGGGATACAGGTCTGATTTTCTGCAACGCGACCTCAGTCTGAACACGTCGTGGTGACTTGCGACTTTTACGTCACTCACAAATTGACACGTCACAATTTTGTATGTTACTTTTATTGTTATTTTACGCATGCAGATCTGTTCTGGAGCAGTGACCACAGTTCACACTGGAATCTGATATTGATGAAAACAAAGAATCAGATCGGAGCAATAAATCAGAATTGAGCACCGAGGCCTGCAGTGAGAACGCAGCTTAATATAATAATAATATGCGACGTGACTCTTTTCTATAGATCCCAGTTTTCACATCACATCGCTAGATAGACTTGATGTAGTCGACAAAGAGTTTGAAATGATGACGATGATGATGGTGGTAATAGTTTTGTGACTATAAACCATTAACTGAAAGTAATTCCAGAGCTGCTAGATCCTCTCCTTCCTCTGTCCTCTCCAAGGACTTTCTCTGTCCTCTCCAAGGACTGTCTCCGTTCTCTCCAAGGACTGTCTCCGTTCTCTCCAAGGACTCTGTTCTCTCCAAGGACTGTCGCCGTCCTCTCCAAGGACTGTCTCTGTCCTCTCCAAGGACTCTGTTCTCTCCAAGGACTGGCTCTGTTCTCTCCAAGCTCTCCTGAGCCAGAGTACAGACCAAGCCAGAGGAGAAACCTATTTTACATGTTTACAAAACAACTTGTCCAGCACATTAAAAAAAGTATACTGCCTTAAGATTTTTGACATACTGTACTTTTCAAAGCATTACAGTGGCCCATTGTGGTAAAACCTGACGTTGGGTATAAAATGTAATGCCTATTACCAGTTAGTCTTTAAAGAACGTTTAACACATTGTAAACACAATTGTAAAAAATGACCTTATTTCTGTATCGTGCCATAATAAATGACAACCCTCACTATAGGTGAGTTATGTATATCGTTTTTTAATCTTCCGCCCCGTAGTGGTGCTACTTTTCTATAAAAGGTCGATTCAAGGTTTCAAACATACTACAAGGACACATTCTGGATGATCTGCAATGGATGGTTCAGAGCTTCCTGCTCCAGGTCTTCCGTTAGCCAATCATCCCTTTCAGAGGCCAGTAGCCATGGTGACATCATCAGAAAGTTCAATGGTGACATCATTAGAAAGTTCAATGGTGACATCATTAGAAAGTTCAATGGTGACATCATTAGAAAGTTAAATTGTGACATCATTAGAAAGTTCAATGGTGACATCATTAGAAAGTTAAATTGTTCACCTGAAAGGGTCAAAAATAAGAATTAAAACGGTTGGTCGATTTATGTTTAAAGGGAGCAATATACAGTACATGGTGCAGCGCAATAAATTAGAATATCGTGGAAAACTTATTTTATTTCAGTAATTCAATTCAAAAAGCAAAACTCTCCTAGATTATAGATTCATTACACACAAAGTGAAATATTTTGTTGTTTTTAATTTGGATGATTATGGCTTACAGCGCATGAAAGCCCAAAATTCAGTATCTCTGAAAATTTGATAAGACCAATAATTTTTTTTTTTTATATAGAAATGTCGGCCTTCTGAAAAGTATGTTCATGTACGTATGTTTGGTTGGGGCTCCTTTTGCACAAATTACTGCATCAATACAGCAAAATATATAGACTTTTCCACGATATTCTAATCATGTATTGAGCTGCACCTATATATGAATGAGGGGTAGTTTATGGTCTGTGTGTTGGGTGATGGGGGCTCGAACCCTGACCGCCGGTGTATATCCTGGTGAAAGTTGGCCGTTGAGTGACCGGTGTTTGTTCCACACAGTAGGCCACTGTACCAGCACCGCTTCAGATGCCGTTGGTGATTTCATGTTTTCCTATTTTGAACCATAACAATGCAATTATTGTATAGACGTTGGTTTTGTTATTACGTACTGACTGGGTACTCTGTCCTTGCTTTATTGTATGTTTCCTCTAATATGCCATAAAGTTTTAATATATTATCTGCCCTGAGTACATGTATTTATATATAAGTATAAGCTTTCTCTCTCACACACACACCTAATCAGTCCTAGAAGCTATTTGACCTTTTTAGGCATTAAAGAAATCGCACACAAATGTGGGGATTAGCTCAGGCAAATATAATGCAGCTTATTACTTTTTATATAGTATAATACTAGGTGTGGACATTTCTCGATTGTAAGATGCATCGCGATGCGGATGTGGACGATTCTGCATCGATGCAGTGACGGAACATAATCGATAATGTTTTTTACTCTCTTGCTAGCTTTTATGTTCTTTTACAATGTAGCGCTTTGAGATTTGCTCCACAACTATAAAGCGCCCTACAAATCAAATATATTATTATTGTATTATTAAAGCTAGTGCTCTGGTCATGCATCCACTCAACTCATAGAAAATACAGCATTAGGCTATTCTAAAAGTATTGATACTAATAAAATAGAGTATTGAACTGTTTTTAACAGCTGGGTATCGAGATACCTTTCTAGTATCCGTGTATCATGCAACACTAGTAAAGAAATTGATTTGACATTGATTTAAGAACTTTCTAAATTAAAGTTAATTTATCTGTATTAATTGATGAAAAGTAGCCATGTGCAGTAATATAGATTATAAAATTGGGGATGTAATATATTATTGAGCTGCATCGAGATGCATAGTAGAATCTAATCGTGAGGCCAGTGAAGATTCACAGCTCTATATAATACTACTAGGCTTTTAGTAATGAACTGTATATGGATGTGGGTGAAAGAATAATAGCTATAATACAATGAGTGTTAAGTCTAATACTATTTTAGTTACATTAAGTTATGAAATGGACTTTGAGTCATAAAATTGCCCATATTAAGCTTTTAATGGACTGGAGTCATAAGGAGTAGCTTACAGCTAATGGCGACTGTACACAAGAACAGGGAAGGATAAACGGAGAATATACCCTTCATGGTTTTCGTCACTACTCTGCTCGTATCTATATACATATATTTATTTCATTGATTTTCTGTCATTTTATTTTCCACATCTTAAATAATTTTATTTACATTATTTTGACAAGTCTTCTCAATGAACTACCCTCATGTACAAATTAAACCTGCATCCGTTTCTGAAAACAAGGTAAATTATTCCTATGAATATGTCTGATGTGTCTTTGTTTTTGTACTTTTAAATAAAGCATTTTTCTCATTAAAAAGCATAGTGTTAAACTTAAGGTTATTGATCAGTTAGAAGAGCCAGAAGGAAGACACACAATCAATAGTATCAATAGTTTATTCTTGTACATTAATGCAAAAAACATGACTTAAGTAGGACTCGACATCACACCATTCAGTAAGGAATCTCAACTTTGCACCCGACTAAGATTTGTCTGCTTTACCAGAAAGGCAGCCATCATTGGCACAAGAAAGAAGGTCAGAGACCGATCTACCATGTCTTCATATATATATATATATATATATATATATATATATGATAAGCTGATAAGCCAAAACATAGGCAGATACAGTAGCTACCGTCGCTATGGTTACGTTCACACTGCATGCTCATATGGGACTGGGATCTGTTTTGTGTGAGCAGCACAAATCACATGATCTTGGGTGGTTCCGATTTGGGTCCTGAATCAGATACAGGTCTGATTACAGCTCTCTCTCTGGTCTCTCTTTCACCTCCTCACCTCCATCATCATCATCATCAGCTTACTAATGATCTGGCCTCCACCGCAACTCGTAAATTAAGGCGAGACATTACCCCCGAAATCGCCTTTTTGCTTTTATTTTCTCTACGATATTGAGATTTCGTTATATTTAGCTTCCTTAACATGTCTCATTTCAAACTAGTGGCAATAAAATATCGAAAACAGACAATTAGTTGTTTATTTTACTTAATTTTGTCTGCTCGTGTCCATAGATCACAATACAGAACTTTGAGGGTGTTTTCTCAAAAACAAGTTGTTATGCATTTTACTTACACACAAATAGTTTACGCATATTTTATGAGGAAGTGCCTCATTTACATAACATTCAGAAAACGTGCAATATATTTCTTAGTTTTTATATACATAAACTGGGAAAGTTTCATAGTGATATATATTAAAATATTTTGTTTTGCCTATTAGGGGGTACCGTCTCGCCTTAATCCATAAACTGTGTCCTCCATGCTTATGTCCATCTTCCTTATTGTTCATGTGCGCATGCGGGTCAGTTCAGGGGCAGTGACCATTTCTCACTGGAATCTCATATTGGCCACATAAAAAAAAAAATATATATACAGTATAAATAAAAACATGAACGTCAAAAAAATATATATATATTAAGATCTGAAGCAATAAATCAGAATTGAGCGCTAAAGCTTGCAGTGTGAACGCAGCCTCGGTGACGCACTGAGTTACATACCAGAGAGAAAGAGGAAAACAATCAAGGCGGCGTCAGTTTACAAGCAGCCTTAACCCTTTCACTGCCACAATACACAGACGGTTAACCCTCGCACTGCCACACGACAGCCGGTTAACCCTTTCACTGCCACACGACAGAAGGTTAACCCTTTACTATCACACAACCGACACACTCTTCACAGGCAGAACAACACATACAGAGAGAGAGAAAGAGGACTCACGGCAAAGAACGTCACACTGTATTTTTACTCTACATAATTTAAACAAAATTTCTGTACACATTTGATCCTCTGGGGGGGAAAAAACACGAGCGACGACATAAATCGCAAAAAAAAAAAAAAAGAAGAAGAAAAAGCTTCTACTTGCATGTGTTTAAAATACTGCACAACCCCGGGCGGGAGAAGAATCGATTGTTTCTAAAATGTTGCATGCTGGGAGAATTAATGAGAATGTTCCGTCCGGTCCGGTCTGGCGGGAGGCAAAGCTTATCGTCCTGCAGTCGGTGGGAGGCGGAGCTTATCGTCCTCTGGCGGGAGGCGGAGCTTATCGTCCTGCAGTCGGTGGGAGGCGGAGCTTATCGTCCTCTGGCGGGAGGCGGAGCTTATCGTCCTGCTTTTTCGTCCGTCCCCCGCGAGGGGCACAAAGGGGGTTCAAAGCAGCGCCAGAGTCTCCGGCTTGAAGTGCCAGCTCCAAGGCCAGCGACGTGTCTTTGAGAGAATCCGTTTAGTCAGGAGGAGAAACCTGACGGAGAGAGAGAGCTGCTGCTCAGCGAATACTTCCAAGAAAGAGAGAAAGAAAGAAAAAAGGAGGCACCGAGATGGTCCCTGAAGTGGCAGCCGAGGCCTTCGCCAGGCTTCCTGCTTCCCTCGGGGGGGGGTTCCCTCCTGAGGTCAGGCGCCAACAAGCTCCTCTTTTGAAGAAGACGCCGTGAAATCAGAGAGGAGACGCACTTCAGAAGCCCTGCTGACTGAGACGAGAGTCGGGATGAAAGGGACATTGCGTCATAACACCCCCACCCCCCTCTCTAGGAACAGACCCCCCCCTCCTCCCTTAGGAACAGACCCCCCCCTCCTCCCTTAGGAACAGACCCCCCCCCCTCCCTTAGGAACAGACAACGTAGCTTCAAACTCGTCTGATATAATCGAAGGGGGGGGGGGGGACAAGCTAACTTCCTGTCATATCGTCGCTGCAGAGACTAAATATATATTTAAAAAAAAAACAGCTCATCACACGGAGCTAATTAGTGTTAAAATAAAAGGACGATATTAATTCCAGTGACCTCTCTCTCTCTGTGTGTGTGCGCTTGAATGATTCATCACAAACGAGGCGGCGGAAGAAGTAAAAAACAGCTCGTCTTAAAATACAGAGAGGACGAGAATTAAGTGTGTGATTGGAATCCAGTGGGGTGTGTGATTTTCCCCATGCCATGCATTGGGGGGGTGGGGGGGGGGGGGGGGGGGGGGGGGTGATCACCTGGATATTACTGGACTGGTTTCTGTTATAACTCATCATCTGAGGTGATCAATAAGAAACAATCACCTGGATGTTACTGGACCGGTTTCTGTTATAACTCATCATCTGAGGTGATCAATAAGAAACAATCACCTGGATGTTACTGGACCGGTTGCGTTTAAGAACTCATCATCTGAAGTGATCAATAAGAAACAATCACCTGGATGTTACTGGACCGGTTGCGTTTAAGAACTCATCATCTGAGGTGATCAATAAGAAACAATCACCTGGATGTTACTGGACCGGTGGCGTTTAAGAACTCATCATCTGAAGTGATCAATAAGAAACAATCACCTGGATGTTACTGGACCGGTGGCGTTTAAGAACTCGTCGTCTGAGGTGATCAATAAGAAACAATCACCTGGATGTTACTGGACTGGTTGCTTTTAAGAACTCGTCATCTGAGGTGATCAGCATCAAACCCGATCACCTGGATGGATTATGACTAAACGGAAGCTTGTTTAGAACTCGTCGTCGGAGGTGATGAGCATGACCTTGTCCAGCTTGCGGGAGGACGAGCCCTTGCCGCTGGCTCCGCCGGGCCCCGCCTTGCCCCCCTGGCTCTGGCTGGGCTGCACCACCTCCTGGGTGGACTGCTGCGTGTACTGCTGGTAGGCCGGGGAGAAGTTGTGGATGGCGTCCTGCACCATGTCCCCCGGGTTCATGGTCTCCTTCAGCCCAGAGGAGATGCTCTGCATGGGGGCGTGGTTCTCTGAGGGACACAGGAAGCAGAGGTTAGGTCACATGTTTACTAGTGCTGTCAAAGTTAACGCGGTATTAACGCGTTATCGCCCGATTCTATTAACGCCACTATTTTTTTTAACTCACAATTAACTTTTAAGAAAATAATAATAATAATTTACTATTTTTTTTTTTTTTTACTAGACTTCACTCAGGTGTATTATTGATGCTCTCATTGATACTGTTTGTTTCTGAAGTGTGTGTGTGTGTGTGTGTGTGAGATATATAGAGAGAGAGGGGGGTGAGAGAGATGAGGAAGGGGCAAGAGAGATGAGGAAGGGGCAAGAGAGATGAGGAAGGGGCAAGAGAGAAAGAGAGCTGGGAGAGTGTGTGAGAGAGGGGGGTGTGTGATTAATCAGCCCTTGTGTGGGTGAATGTAACAAGTTCCTAACGTTTTCTTTTCACACTTTATTCATTGTTTTAAATTATTATTTTCTTTTAAGTTATTTTGTGCATCACTCTGTTTTGAATTTGATGCAAATTTGCAATGCATGAGGGTCATCCGTTTGTGTTAAATGGCTGCATAAAGCAAGCATTTGTTGACTCATGTTGATAAGAGTATTAAAACTTGGAAAAGATCTGTTTAAGGTAAAAAAAATATTAAAAAAAATATTAATTTGCAATTAATCGCGAGTTAACTATGGACAATAGGGCATTAAAATGTGATATCAGAAAATATCGGTATCGGTTTTATTTTATTTTTACATTTCTATAACCTTTATTTACCCAGGCAAGCAAGTAAGAACAAATTCTGATTTTATTTATTGTCAAAAGTATGCATAATGTTGTGTTAATTCCACAACAAGAGATATGTAATGTTAATAACCTGAAATTATTCAATTTTGCATATAACGTTATCGGTTGATATCGGTTGATATCGGTATCGGAAATTAAGAGTTGGACAATATCGGTATATCGGTATCGGTAAAAAAGCCAATATCGAGCATCCCTAATGGACAATCATGCGATTAATCGAGTTAAATATTTTAATCCATTGACAGCACTATACCCATTCACTCACAGACGGCGGAGGCGACCACGCAAGGTGCCGACCTGCTCACCGGGAACAGTTAGGGGTCAAGTGCCTTGCTCAAGGACACTCCCGACACGCTGCCCGGGAAGCGTGTAGCTTTATGCCAAGCAAGCAGTACAAAAATTTACCGTAGTGGCATGCAGTAATGCGCCTTTCATTTTCGCGGAAATAGGCTGTCTATTGCCATTCTCTTTGACAAACTCTAACCTTAACCAGCTCCTTAACAGCGCCTAAACTTAACCGTTCTAACCTTAACCAACTCCGAAACAATGCCTAACCTTAACCTTAACCATAGAAATTATATTGCCATTCTCTTTGACAAACTCTAACCTTAACCAGCTCCTTAACAGCGCCTAAACTTAACCGTTCTAACCTTAACCAACTCCGAAACAATGCCTAACCTTAATCGGCGAAAGAATACACGTTAAAAAAAAATCACGTTAAAAAATATTTTCGATGGGATTCGAACTCGCCAGCAAACAAGCCATAGGATCCACAGCCATGTGTCTTAGCCAATTGAGCTATTTGTTGGATACTGAATAAGGGGCGGTGACTTATATATATTGAGCTCCGCTCGTGTCGCATGCGCGGGCACCTCGCGCGAGCACGCCGGCGCACGCACGCACCTGAGCGAGCACGCCGCCGCCGGTGCACGCACGGTAGCATTTGTCTGAAAAGAAGGGCGCTTTACCGCACTAGCGTGCGGTGACGAATGCGGAAGCATTTTTGCACTGCTTGCTTGGCATTAACGTACAGGCGCCCGGGAAGAGCCGGAATCGAACCGGGGAACCTCTGGATTACCAGACGACCGCTCTACCCCCTTCACCCGGACAGGGCCGTGTTCCGACGGGGGACAGATTGTGTCGATATCGATAATAGTGTAGACTTCAGTATATTTTTTACTGTATATTATATTTGATTCTATTCTCAGGCAATTTGTTTTGTTATTCTTATTTGTGACTTGTTCCGTCTAAATGTTTAATGTGAGCGATTTGCAGTGTCAAATTTCCCTCGGGATAATACAAGTATTTCTATTCTATTCTATTCTAGACCAGAGGAAACATTATTTCACCCTTTTTTGATGAACGCACACTTGCATATAAATCGGTAGAAAAACAATTGGAACAGAATTACACGCTTCCTTAGTGAACATTTAAAAAGGGGTTAAATGGGACGAGAATAAATTAGTGCACATATTGTGATTCACATGTTCCTCCACCTCCGGTTCCTCCGTCTCTCCAGACGCCTCCTGTGTGATGATAACTCTCTTTCACAGAACATCTGCTCTCCTTCTCAGACGAGACGAGCACAATATCACCTGATTCTGCCAGCAGCTGGAACACCACTTACTGGTGGGAGGGAGGGGGTCTCTCAGTCCTCAGGGAGGGGGTCTCTAGGAGGGAGGGGGTCTCTCAGTCCTCAGGGAGGGGGTCTCTCAGTCCTTTACAGCGGCAGCAAAGTTATGGTGCGTTTTCACCCCAAGCAGCCAAGTCTGTGGCAGTGCGGCTGCTTTTAAATCATCTCTGATGTAGCGGAGCGTCTGCAGACCACAGTGCTAACTCTCACTGCACATGTTAATAATACTACATATTAATAATACTACAATGCTGTAGAGCTGTCCCCGAAGCCTGTTTTTGGTCTTCGAACTTCCGTCAGGGTTTTTCGAACCTTCGTTTTTAATAAAAAAAAAAAAAAAAAAAAAAAACATCAATTTACATTTTTTTTATATTTATATATAAAATATCCTCAAAATAAATCCTCAATTTGAATAAAGTGATTAATCTGATTAAATTAGGCTTTAAACATTTTTTTAATGTCCGCCAAGCCAAGCGGATGCAGACAGGCTACATAATTTATGATAAATGTTTTATTTAAAATAAAATACTATAATATTAGTGTAGCCTAATCTTTATCTGCAACTGTGAAGAAAACCCCCATTGGTTTAAACAGAATGAATACACATAAAAAAAGATATATATAAAAGAAATATATATATATTATTATTAAAAATAAAAAATTCAAATGTTGATTTAGAATTTGAACGAAGGTCCGAACGTTTGGGCTCAGCCCTACAACGCTGTACATTTGATTAGCAGTATATATGTCTGTGTTAGTGTACTATAGTGTAAGCAGTACCTATGACGACGTCCTTCTTCTTCTCCTGGTACACATTTGATTAGCAGTATATTTTTCTTTTATTTCTTCCCCAGAGCCGTCACCACCTTGAACTCCAATATGCACCAATAACTCACCCCTTCCCCCTCCTCCCACACTGTGCAACATCCTACCCCCCATTTGTGCAATATACACAGTGCAATACCCACCCACTACCGTCTGACACTGTGATTGTCATTTTGTATATTGTTATTTTGTATATTGTATTGTAACATTGTTTTATTGTATAGTATTTTATGTTTCTGTATAGTATTTTATGTTTCTTTATAGTATTTTATGTTTCTGTATAGTATTTTATGTTTCTTGTATAGTATTTTATGTTTCTGTATAGTATTTTATGTTTCTTGTATAGTATTTTATGTTTCTGTATAGTATTTAATGTTTCTTGTATAGTATTTATGTTTCTGTATAGTATTTAATGTTTCTTGTATAGTATTTATGTTTCTGTATAGTATTTTATGTTTCTTGTATAGTATTTTATGTTTCTTTATAGTATTTTATGTTTCTGTATAGTATTTTATGTTTCTTTATAGTATTTTATGTTTCTGTATAGTATTTTATGTTTCTTTATAGTATTTTATGTTTCTGTATAGTATGTAATGTTTCTTGTATAGTATTTTATGTTTCTGTATAGTATTTTATGTTTCTTGTATAGTATTTTATGTTTCTGTATAGTATTTAATGTTTCTTGTATAGTATTTATGTTTCTTGTATAGTAATTTATGTTTCTGTATAGTATTTAATGTTTCTTGTATAGTATTTTATGTTTCTGTATAGTATTTAATGTTTCTTGTATAGTATTTATGTTTCTTGTATAGTAATTTATGTTTCTGTATAGTATTTAATGTTTCTTGTATAGTATTTTATGTTTCTTGTATAGTATTTTATGTTTCTGTATAGTATTTAATGTTTCTGTATAGTATGTAATGTTTCTTGTATAGTATTTTATGTTTCTGTATAGTATTTTATGTTTCTTGTATAGTATTTTATGTTTCTGTATAGTATTTAATGTTTCTTGTATAGTATTTATGTTTCTTGTATAGTAATTTATGTTTCTGTATAGTATTTAATGTTTCTTGTATAGTATTTTATGTTTCTTGTATAGTATTTAATGTTTCTGTATAGTATTTTATGTTTCTATTTTATTACTTGTGTGATTTTATACTGCACTCTAAGTTTGAGTCCCAAATGCCGTTTGTATGCAAATATAATGATAATAATTAGGGATGTTCGATATTGGCTTTTTTACCGATATACCGATATTGTCGAACTCTTAATTTCCGATACCGATATCAACCGATACCGATATATGCAGGGATAAAAACGGAATAATTTCAGGTAATAAACATTACATATCTCTTGTTGTGGAATTAACACAACATTATGCATACTTTTGACAATAAATTAAATAAGAATTTGTTCTTACTTGCTTTCCTGGGTAAATAAAAGGTTAAATAAATGTAATTTTTTTGTAATTTTTTGTACATTACATTTTAATGCCAATATCGGCCGATAATATCGGTCATCCCTAATAATAATGATAATCTAATCTAATCTACGTCATGCTCCGTGTAGTGAGCGGTACCTATGACGCTGTCGTTCTTCTTCTTCTCCTGGTACACGGTGCAGGTGAAGGCGTAGCGCAGGGCGATGGCGGCGAAGAACATCTCGATGCAGATGATGAAGTTCTGCCAGCCGGCTGCCACGGTGCCCGCGCCCACCTGGTGCCCGTCGATGAAGAGCGCGTTGGGGATGACTCCGCAGCGCTCCAGGATGGCCAACACCATGCCTGAAACACAACAGCAGTACTTTAGTGCATCTCTACCAGGATGCGTGAATATTTTAGGCAACCAACTTGTGTTCAGCGTTTCTGATTGGCCACTACACCCATGTGACTGCGGCAGCGCGAGAGAGCGGCAGTGCGGAAATAGGCTGCATTCTATTGCCATTCTCTGCGACAAACTCTAACCTTAACCAACTCCGAAACAGCGCCTAAACTTAACCCTAACCTTAACCAACTCCGAAACAATGCCTAAACTTAACCCTAACCATAACCAACTCCGAAACAATGCCTAAACTTAACCGGCGAAAGAATGCACGTTAAAAAAAAAGAAAAAAAAGAAATTGAAGGGATTCGAACTTGTCACCAACGCACCGCAGGATCCACAGCAAGGCGGCGAACCAGTTGAGCTAGCCATCGATGTTAAAAGAGGGGGAATTACGGCTACATAATGCTGGCTCCGCGGCAGAGCGGAGCGGTGGCTAGACGCAAGTTGGTTACCTTAAATAATTACGCTACCAGGATGGCCAACACCATGCCACAGCAGTACTTTAGTACACAGGGTTCCCACAGACATTGCTAAATGAAATTCAAGGACTTTCAAGTACTTTTCCAAGCACTTTTTTAATTTTAAAAGGGCATTTAAAAGGATACAATTCACTTTTAAATGCTGTTTTTTTTATAGAAACAAAATCGGATCCAATATTTATGGCTTAAAACCCATTTCCGACAATTAGTTACACTTAATAAAAAAAAGAATGTCTTGAGTCACAACAATTTTATCATGATGAACAAAACTTTCAATGCGAATGGTTGATTTGAATTGCAAGGACTTTTTAAGCACCTTGTTAAAAAAATTGGCTGTTTTCAAGGAATTCCAGGCCTTGACTTTTTTTTGGTCAAGAAACAAGCACTTTAAGCACTTCAAGGACCTTGTGCGAACCCTGAGTACAGGTACTTAAAGACGGTTAGTGAAACTGCCTTTGATTATTTAAAAAAGGTGCTGTAAGTGGTATTTTCTTTGATCAAATACGTGTTAAATACTGTAGCTCTACATTATGACAGCCATCACTGGAAAATGGAAATACATGTCCTGGTATCCTGTTCCTACTTTATCCAAATCAGGAGAGAGAAACCCTAGATCTTTTTTTTTTTACTTATTTCAAGAGATCTTGCCAAGCCAGATTTGCTTACTGCACTGGTAGATTATTTGACTTGTTCCAAGCACATCTTTGCTTAAAACTGGTTTTTCTTTTATATTTCAGACCATTTTTGCAGCGTGGAGTTCTCTCTCCTGATTGTATAAAGTAGGAACAGGATACTAGGAAATGTATTTAGTGTTTACTGCAGAGTGGAGGGACTGGGAGACCCATGTTACTGACCAGACACTCTATATCAGTGATGGCTGTTTACTGCAGAGTGGAGGGACTGGGAGACCCATGTTACTGACCAGACACACTATATCAGTGATGGCTGTTTACTGCAGAGAGGAGGGACTGAGAGACCCATGTTACTGACCAGACACTCTATATCAGTGATGGCTGTTTACTGCAGAGTGGAGGGACTGAGAGACCCATGTTACTGACCAGACACTCTATATCAGTGATGGCTGTTTACTGCAGAGTGGAGGGACTGAGAGACCCATGTTACTGACCAGACACTCTATATCAGTGATGGCTGTTTACTGCAGAGCAGGAGGGACTGAGAGACCCATGTTACTGACCAGACACTCTATATCAGTGATGGCTGTTTACTGCAGAGTGGAGGGACTGGGAGACCCATGTTACTGACCAGACACTCTGTATCAGTGATGGCTGTTTACTGCAGAGTGGAGGGACTGGGAGACCTATGTTACTGACCAGATACTATATATCAGTGATGGCTGTTTACTGCAGAGTGGAGGGACTGGGAGACCCATGTTACTGACCAGATACTCTATATCAGTGATGGCTGTTTACTGCAGAGCAGGAGGGACTGAGAGACCCATGTTACTGACCAGACACTCACCTTGCCAGAAGGACAGGAAGATGACCGACTTGATGGTGAGGAACTTGAGGACGGGCTCGTACGGCCGGAGCAGGTCGCTGGTGGCGAAGAAGAAGAGGAAGAGGGCGTAGAGGGACAAGCTGACGGAGAAGTTGTAGATGATGCTGATGTAGAGGTATCCTCCGTTCACGCTGCAAGAGAAGAGAGGCACGGAGAGACACATGAAGAGGGAAGGTAAGGGAAGGCAGGACACATAATAATAATAACTTTATTTGTATAGCACTTTTCATACAGAGGTTGCAGTTCAAAGTGCTTCACAACAGTAAAAAATACAGGCATAAGTGAGCATAAAAAGATAGACAGGTAGCAAGGTATGGCAAATCACAGTGTTTCACATTAGGATCTAGCATCCCAATAGGCTCTCCGCTTACAGTTTTCAGTAACACAAATAGTAAAAATAGTTTAAAATGATTCAGTTTAAAAATAGTCAAAAAATTATAAAATAGAACGGACATAAAAAATACAGACATGAGCGAGCATAGCAAGGTATGGCAAATCACAGTGTTTCACATTAGGATCTAGCATCCTAATAGGCTCTCTATTCAGTAATACAAATAATCACAGTGTTTCACATTTGGATCTAGCAAATAATAAAAATAGTTTAAAATGATTCAGTTTAAAAATAGTCATCAGTAAGAAGTAAAAAGTGCAATAACCGACACATGAATTTGATAGGCAGTGTATAAGAGTAGGCAGGGTAAGAATAGTGCAGGTAAATACAAGTTGTGTCAGGATATCCCTGATGTTTCCTCTTGCCACTAGGTGGTAGCAGATATCTATCAGTGAAATGCCTGAGCAAAGAGATAGGTTTTACATGAAGAGTGAATGGAAGGAGAGTGAAGGTAAGAGAAGGAGAGGGGGGGGGGGGGGGGAGGAGGTGGTGCTCACTTGAAGTCTCCGTCGTGGTATTTTCCAAAGGCCTGCAGCAGGATGGTGATGACAGACATGATGGGTTTGACCACACAGAACTGCAGCGTTGCCTGGACAACACACACACACACACACACACACAGAGAGATACACAGAGATACACAGACACACACACACACACACACACACACACACACACAGAGAGATACACAAACACACACACTAGGTCATAAACAAGGACTTTGGTAGTGGATTCACACACCTCATCAGATGTGAATGACCCGCTATGACAGACTGCTGGCAGACACACAGTCATGTTGAGTAACAAGTGTTTAAGATAAGACAAGATATTCCTTTATTGATCCTCTTGGGGGAAACCTGGGCGTCATAGCAGCGTGGGGGGGGGGGGAGGGAGGTACAGGTACGGGGAGGGGGGGGGGGGGGGGTACAGGTACGGGGAGGGGGGGGGGGGGGGTACAGGTACAGTGCAGGGTACGTACAGGTAATGACACATAAGTATAGGCAATAAAACTACAGTAAAGATAAAAAAAATAAGCAGTGAAAACAATATAGCATAATCATTTTTGATCCACTTTTTCTCCCATTTTCTATATTTTCTCCCATCCCAATTTCGTATCATCCAATTCAACCCTCCCCTGTCACGGACGCTGTTTCTTGCCTCCCACAAGCCGGCTGCAATGTGGACTAAGTCATACATAGCACAAGTCCCCTCCGGTACTCGAGGTAACAGCAGTCGCATCTTTTCACCTGCGCAGCTGGATCTCTCAGTGGCGAGGAGTAACGCGTGGGAGGCTCACGCTGCCCCCGACACTTCCTGATTCTACTGCGCAGGCGCACCAACCGACCTGTAGGAGTCGCTGTCCACAACGCCCGATCCCCACCCATCAGTTTCCCACCCCCTAATACGGCCAATGTGTATTAGTATGAACGACCAGCTAAACTGAAAGCAATGTGGAGCGCTGGGCTCGAACAGGCAAGCCCAGCGTCTCAACATTCGTGGCGAGCGCCTTGCCCACTACGCCACGTAGCCGCCCTACAATATAGCATAATCATAAACATTTTAATAAAACATTTATCATAAATGATGTAGCCTGTCTGCATCCGCTCGGCGCTCCATCAAGACGTCACCATCACTTTCGTACCAACCGTGACCTTATTGGATTATTTATGTTGACGAAACTGATGAGTTATATTAAAGAAAGTTGAATTAATTTAAAAAAAAAGAGACCAATCGAATCAGATTAATCACTTTATTCAATTGAGGAGAAACATTTTATTATGATTGTCATAAAATATGACAGACATTCAAAGCTTCATTCGAATACTTCCATAGAAGCTTCGAATGTAAAAAAAAAATAAAAGACATTCGGTACAGCCCTAGTTAACGGACCAAAGGTCTTGGTATCCAAGTCAAGTGACATTTATGGAGATAGTAAGTGTGGTCTCTGCTCCATCATTTTCAGTCACATTGAACCACATTTAGTAGTTGTCCTCACCGTGTACGACAGGAGACTGACCATAGCGTCTTCATTTAGCTACACTCCAAGAAAGCTGCATGTTTATTCTACCGAATATCAAGGGCTGCCAAACAATATACGATAAAAAGAATTGTAAAATATTGATAGAATTGTCTTCAAAAAGGTTAATAGGTTAATACACTAGAATTGTAAAATGTTGATAGAATTGCCTTCAAAAGGTTAACACACTGGTACTGTAAAATATTGATAGAATTGTCTTGAAGACAATCGGGGATGCAGCCTTTGTGAATTATGCACCAAAGCTATGGAACATCCTGCCTATATGGACATTCGGGAGGCTAGATAAAGCTATGGAACACCCTACCTATATGGACATTCGGGAGGCTAGATAAAGCTATGGAACACCCTACCTATGGACATTAGGGAGGCTAGATAAAGCTATGGAACACCCTGCCTATGGACATTAGGGAGGCTAGATAAAGCTATGGAACACCCTGCCTATATGGACATTAGGGAGGCTAGATAAAGCTATGGAACATCCTGCTTTATGTTAATTGTATGTCTATTTGTATTATTATTGCACTGTAAACTAGAGCCATTTTATTGCACTATTGTCTATTTTATGTTAATTGTATGTCTATTTTTTATTATTATTGCACTGTAAATGAGAGCCATTTCATTGCACTGCTTTTATGCATCGCTTTTACCGTCTATTTCATACTCCTTTTATGCCCATATATAATTATGGTATTTTTATGCTCACTTTTGTCCATTATGTCCACATTACTGCTGTGGAGCATGTTGGGCTGGGGATTAATTATTTAATCCTTTCACAAGTACTATTGTGTACTATTAGTCTATTACACAATTTCTATTAGTTTCTTGTGCTGTTATGACGCCTGAATTTCCCCCAAGGGGATCAATAAAGGAATATCTCATCTTAAAAACAGACTCTGTATTATTAACTCTGTTGTTATATCTATCTTCTGGTTTTGTTTCTCTTCCTGCCTGGCGAGCCGATAAATAAAAGATTATTTTTCACCATCGGTTCCTGATGTTTACAGGATGAGGGGGGGGGGGGGGGGATCTCCCGTGGGTCTAGTTCCCAAAACAGTCACCCAGGCGTCGGCGACAGTGAGTTGTCGCCTCAGACCCGCCCCCCCCCGTCTGTGGCTGGAGGAGATTCACGCCTCACCACATCTGTCACTTTCCGTTTTTTTGTGCAGTCGAGTCTCAAGTTCTTCTCTTTTTTTTTTTTACAACAGTGTTTCTCACAAAACTCTCATTCAGTATTTATTCATAACCACTACTCCCCCCCCCCATTTTTTTTTAAAGTAAGGTTTATTTTAAACCCGTGTTTTGTTGCCCTTTTAAAAACAGCACAGTGAAATGTTTTTGACAGCTATGTGCTATAATTTTGCAATGTAGTCCAAAAAATTGAACTGACTGACTCCACGTATCTACTAGTTTTTACTATGTGCACTGAGGACTGCAGCACTCAAGTTCACCACTAAGGGGCAGTAACATCGTTACTGACCCCTGGCTGCCAGAGGTGTTCCCTTCCCTTCCTGGTTTGTTGTTTGTTTGTTGTTCACAACTTGCAAGTCACTTTGGATAAAAGTGTTCAGCTAAATGACTAAATGTAAAGTGTAATGTATATTTAAAGGTTTTTGTTTGCCCTCTCTGTCCTTGATTAGCCCACACTATCGGTAAGAGAGTGACTATTGACAGCTAGTAAGCATCGAGATGTATGCGGCACTAATGTCACACATACTGTAGACTGATGTAAGCTAAGCATTGTAAGATATAAGCTACATTACAACAAAGAAAACAAGCTTCCTGGGGAACTGTTCCACTGAGGATGTAGGTAGCTTCCTGGGGAACTGTTCCACTGGTGTAGGTAGCTTCCTAGGGAACTGTTCCACTGGTGTAGGTAGCTTCCTAGGGAACTGTTCCACTGGTGTAGGTAGCTTCCTAGGGAACTGTTCCACTGAGGATGTAGGTAGCTTCCTAGGGAACTGTTCCACTGAGGATGTAGGTAGCTTCCTGGGGAACTGTTCCACTGGTGTAGGTAGCTTCCTAGGGAACTGTTCCACTGAGGATGTAGGTAGCTTCCTAGGGAACTGTTCCACTGAGGATGTAGGTAGCTTCCTGGGGAACTGTTCCACTGAGGATGTAGGTAGCTTCCTAGGGATGGTATTGTTCCCCTGATGATGTAGGTAGCTTCCTAGGGAACTGTTCCACTGAGGATGTAGGTAGCTTCCTAGGGATGGTATTGTTCCCCTGAGGATGTAGGTAGCTTCCTAGGGAACTGTTCCACTGAGGATGTAGGTAGCTTCCTAGGGAACTGTTCCACTGAGGATGTAGGTAGCTTCCTAGGGAACTGTTCCACTGAGGATGTAGGTAGCTTCCTATGGAACTGTTCCACTGAGGATGTAGGTAGCTTCCTAGGGAACTGTTCCACTGAGGATGTAGGTAGCTTCCTAGGGAACTGTTCCACTGAGGATGTAGGTAGCTTCCTGGGGAACTGTTCCACTGAGGATGTAGGTAGCTTCCTAGGGAACTGTTCCACTGAGGATGTAGGTAGCTTCCTGGGGAACTGTTCCACTGAGGATGTAGGTAGCTTCCTAGGGAACTGTTCCACTGAGGATGTAGGTAGCTTCCCGGGGAACTGTTCCACTGCGGATGTAGGTAGCTTCCTAGGGATGGTATTGTTCCCCTGAGGATGTAGGTAGCTTCCTAGGGAACTGTTCCACTGAGGATGTAGGTAGCTTCCTAGGGAACTGTTCCACTGAGGATGTAGGTAGCTTCCTAGGGAACTGTTCCACTGAGGATGTAGGTAGCTTCCTAGGGAACTGTTCCACTGAGGATGTAGGTAGCTTCCTAGGGAACTGTTCCACTGAGGATGTAGGTAGCTTCCTAGGGAACTGTTCCACTGAGGATGTAGGTAGCTTCCTAGGGAACTGTTCCACTGAGGATGTAGGTAGCTTCCTAGGGAACTGTTCCACTGAGGATGTAGGTAGCTTCCTGGGGAACTGTTCCACTGAGGATGTAGGTAGCTTCCTGGGGAACTGTTCCACTGAGGATGTAGGTAGCTTGGGAATACAATACCTTTCATTTTATGTACGCGTTATTCTAAATCGCGCACGTGGTCTCGAGACCGGTCCCTTCGCCAGATAAAAAGAAACACACCCCTGCTTGATCATTTCCCACGAGGGCCACCAGAGGGAGCAGTAGGGTTGCGTTGTGAAAGCACTTCCACATCGTCGCAGACGTCGTCCTGTCAAAGAGGACGCAAAGTGTTTATCACTCGCTTGTTCGTTTCATCAGCTCTTCTCGGCTGTGGAGACACACCTCGTGTCGGATCCAATCTCCATCAGGGGGCTCGGAGAGGGAGCTTGGTGCCACCGTGCCGCGCCCCCGGAGCCCCGCGAGCTGACAGCTCATATTATTTATCTGTGTTTATCACCACGCCAGCGCCACCCCCCCCCCCCCCCCCCGCGCTCAAGATTGCTTTTGTTTTGCTTCGTTCCTTTATTTCTTTATTTTAAATCCAGCGAATGTTATATCCTTGAGAAAGTTAGACAGCCAATTATTACAGCTGTCATATCGGGGGAACAGTCCCCGCGGAGGGGTGAGAGACAAGAGGGCTCGCCGTGCGATGGGTGAAGTATCTCTCGCGTGTGAGATGAAAGAAAGGGGGAAATTGAAACTCACCTGTTTACAGAATCTCAAGAAGCCAATGGAGTAGCTGGTTCCCGCCAGACAGCAGGTTCCATACAGGCAACTGGACCTGTGAGGAGAACAGAACATGAGGTGCCGGGCAGTAGATTTATATTCATATTCATTAAATAATAGATAATAATTATATAATAATTACATTGATTTTTTTAATATCGCCTGTATGCCTCCACCAACCAGTTGAAATCCCCAACTGGTTAACAGTGGTTCTTACTAGACCATGTGTATAGCAACAAAACAACAGTGGCGACAGTGGTTCAGGAGGTAGAGCAGTCGTCTGGTAATCCGGAAGGTTCCCGGTTCGATTCCTGCTCCTCCCGGGCAGTGTGTCGAAGTGTCCTTGAGCAAGACAATTATTAACCCCTGATTGCTCCCGATGAGCAGGTCGGCACCTTGCATGGTCGCACCTAGTGATGCACCGATGTGAAAATTGTGGCCGATACCGATATTAATATTGCTGTTCTGGCCGATACCGATATTTACCGATGTCGATATCTCTGTATAGAAAACACTTTTTTATGATAATCAAATAAAGAGCTATTTTCCAAAACGCATTTTTTTTCTTTTTTTGTAACTTATTTTCAGAAATGACTGATATTTTGAAACTATTTAAGGCCAAAACATAAACATTTAAAAAAAAAAAAAGATAAAAAAATAAAATAAAAAAAGAGTAAAAAGAATTAAATGCATTTATTTTTATTTTTATATTGGTCCATATCGGTGAATGTGTGAGTGAACGGGTAAAAATGTGAGGAACAAATTGTAAAGCGCTTTGGATAACAGCGGTTATATAAATGCACCTTTTACCCAAGTTCTATGAACAAAGTGACTCAACTCAACCATCACCTGCCTTCAATGAGCTCATGACCCCTCTCCTTCCCTTCACTCTTGATATGGCCTCTCCAGTCTTTCAGCCCTGGCTCTTAGTCAAGTATTATTTGAATACTTATATATATATATACAGTATATATATTATTCGTTTGTCTTGCCTCAGCTTTGTCTGCTGTATGTAACCTCAAGGTTTGCTCTGAACAGGGTGCATCTGCATTTAGCTGCGATGATGCCCCTCTAGCTCATGGAATGAACTCCAACGGTCCTTAAAGCTTCTGTTGCAGAGTTTAAAACCTTGATCGTTATTGTAACACGACAAGTGACAACTGAAACGCCGCTGAGAGGAGGGCGTGGGCACTGGGCAGGGACATCTGTCCGACACGCGGGTCCAATGAATGAGCCCGCGAGTCCGTAGCTGCAGCTCAAGGGTGTTTATTGTAGCCTTCGGTTCCACGCTCTCGCAGACGGTGTAGCTCAATAAATTAGAATATCGTGGAAAAGTTATTTTATTTCAGTAATTCAATTCAAAAAGCAAAACTCTCATAGATTATAGATTCATTATTACACACAGAGTGAAATATTTCAAGCCTTTATTCGTTTTTAATTTAGATGATTATGGCTTACAGCCCAAATTTCAGTATCTAAGAAAGTTTGAATATTACATAAATAAAAAATAAAAAAATAAAAATAATAAAAATGTATATAGAAATGTCGGCCTTCTGAAAAGTATGCTCATGTGTGTTCAGTCAGTACTTGGTCGGGGCTCCTTTTGCACAAATTACTGCATCAATACAGCGAAATATATTGACTTTTCCACGATATTTTTTTTTTTATTGATCTTTTTCCCCCTCCATTTTCCTCCGATTTTCTCCCATCCCAATGTTAGTCGTATGCCAATTCCCAATCCCCTTCCTGGTCGCTGCACACTTACCCCCCACAGTCGGTCTGGGAGAGTGGAGGCTATCACGTGCTTCCTCCGACACACGTCCAGCCAATCACCGCTTCTTTTCACCTGGCAGCGCGGACTCTCACTGAGAGGGCGTAGCGTGTGGAAGGATCACACTATCCCACTTAGATCCTATCCGCGCTTAGCAGGCGCCCCGACCGAACTGTAGGAGTCGCTGTTTACAACGACCCGGACCCACCCCGCCAGCTTCTCCCACCCTCTAATACAGCCAATTGTATTAGTGCAGACGGCCAGCCAAGCTGGTGACAACGCCGGAGCTGTGAGCTGGATTCGAACAGGCGAATCCAGCTCACAGCTCCGGGGTTGGTGACGAACGCAATCTCCGCTACGCCACCTAACCGCCCTTTTCCACGATATTCTAATTGATTGAGGCGAGCTGTACAGGGATTCCGATGGTTAAATCAGTAAACGTAGCGCGGTCAACAGAAATAGAGGCACCCTGCCAGCCTCACCCTCTCTCCGTAACAAACAAACACAGAGTGGTTCAGAGTTAGGGGTGGGAATCACCAGAGAGGCCTCACGATACGATACTATCACGGTACTTGAGTCACGATACGATAGTATTGCGGTACTAAATATATTGCGATATGCTGAGTATTGCGCTATTAATATTGCGCTATATTGCGATTTATTGCCTTTTTTCAACTGCAAAGTAAAACTTTGTCAACATGTTTTATCTAATAAAATAAAGTGTTCAGTCTGTTCGTCTCACTTCAATCATTTTTATTGCAGAACAACACGGTATTTTCTCAAGCAGACGGATGTCAACACTGTCATCTGTGTTGCATGTACCTGACAAACTGAACTGTTTGTATTACAGTCATATTCCAACTTAACTGAATGCACATGTGTGTGTGTGTGGACTACTGTACTATTACATGTATTGAAATGAACAATGCAACTTCCTTATACAAAAGAAAAAAAGAATACTTAATAAATAATTAAATATCGATACTTGGCGTCCCTGTATCGATACAGTATCGCAATATCGCAAAGTATCGCGATACTACTAGGTATCGATTCCCCCCCCCCACCACTAGCTCCGAGGCACAGGTGATATTAATGACCCTTCTTCCCCGGTGACACACCCACACCTCCAGACAGACACACCCACACCTCCAGACAGACACACCCACACCTCCAGACAGACACACCCACACCTCCAGACAGACACACCCACACCTCCAGACAGACACACCCACACCTCCAGACAGACACACCCACACCTCCAGACAGACACGCCCACACCTCCAGACAGACACGCCCACTACCACTGGTGACAAAGTGACATTACACCTCCCTGCTCCGACAGTTATCCTTGCTCTTTGCCTCGCCTTGTTATATGATTTTATATGCGGTGTGATTTTATACGCTTCTTTTCTTTGCGTATTTCTGTACGTACACTCGACGTGACTGTAAATGAGGGGGGGAAATATATATATATATATTGGTTTTGCCAATTATTAAGACCCCTACGCTCTGCATCTTCTGGCCGCCTCAGACCTACTCCTATCCAAGCTCCGGGAGGGTCATCAAAGAGAAGTCGCCTATTCTCAGTCCTTGCCCCACAATGGTGGAATGAACTACCCACCCCAGTTAGGACAGCCGAATCACGTCCAATCTTTCGCCGTCGACTAAAGACGCACTTCTTCAACCATTATCTGAATAAAAAAAAAAAAAACAATAAAAAAAAATATCTAACCCTAACCAACCTTACTGTCATGCACTTGTCCTAATAAACTAACCTACACTGTAGCACTCAACACTTTGATGAACATTGTTACTCAGCTGATAGAGTCGTGCCCTTCCTGATGGCTTGTCGTACAGAACTTGTAAGTCGCTTTGGATAAAAGCGTCAGCTAAATGACTAAATGTAAATGTAAATGTAAATGTAAAGTAGGGATGTATAATCTCGGCCCACATCATTTTTGCTCATAATGTGACTCGGATCTGCTTCTTTCACGACAGTGTGAACACAACACAAATCACATGGAATCTGGATCTTTTCTATTCTGATTCGGGCCACGTTCACAATGTGGTGCTAAATCAGATACAGGTCTGATTTCTTTTAGGAAGACTTTTACGTCACTCTAGAATCTTGACGTTTGTCACAATTTCTTATCTTCTTTATTGTTCATGTGCGCATGCGGGTCAGTTCAGGAGCAGTGACCAGTTCACACTGGAATCTGATATTGGGCCACATTTATAAATAAAATAAAAAATTATTATTATTATTTTTAAAAACAGCCAAAGAAAAATAAATCTGATCTGAGCAATAAATCAGAATCGAGCACTAAGTGTGAACGCAGCCTAAGTGGCAGGACTTCAACAGGGGTTTTCTCAGTGCCGTACGATGTGGAGCACGAGACCCAGTGGTAGTCAAGAGTACGAGCCTGTACCACAAGGCCACCTCGGTCAAAAACACTTACGTACAATCAAATAAGACGTCCGATGGGATCGCAGGGAGCTTAAGTGGATTGATTTGGTCTCGGAATACATCAGAGAATGTCCGTTTCCTTTGCGGCCCTCAGCAGGGGTTGAGTCCTGCGTGGCCCGTTGGAAACATGCTAAAGAATCTGTCACGAGTGGGAAAAGCATTTCCCCCCTCCCCCCTTTTTCAATTAAAAAAAAAGTGCCCATTGGGGATGGAACCATCTCTCCATCCGATTGTTTTCCGGCTTTAAAATACGTCTGAAAGTGTAGCTGTGTCGTAGTCAGTGACTTGTGGCGGTCGTGCCGTTTGCTTTGAATAATGGAAGAGATTCAGAAGACAACCATCCCACCTGCTTACATACTTTACTCTACCATGAGACTTATGATGACCACTTAGACTTTAGTCTACCATGAGACTTATGACCACTTAGCCTTTAGTCTACCATGAGACTTATGACCACTTAGACTTTAGTGTACCATGAGACTTATGACCACTTAGACTTTAGTCTACCATGAGACTTATGACCACTTAGCCTTTAGTCTACCATGAGACTTATGACCACTTAGACTTTAGTCTACCATGAGACTTATGACCACTTAGATTTTAGTCTACCATGTAGTGTTGTCAAAAATATCGATTTTTCGATACATCGATTCTGAATATTTAAAACAGTTTCAATACTCATTTTCCCAGCAATATCGATATTTAATTATTCATAAAAAATTCAAAAAAAATTATAAGGAAGTTGCATTGTTTATTTCAATACCTGACATTAGTACAGTAGTCCACACACACACACACACACACACACACACGTGCATTCAGTTAAGTTGGAATATGACTGTAATACAAACAGTTCAGGTTGTCAGGTACATGCAACACAGATTACTTGTTTACTTAATTTCTAAGATTATATCATTTAGCGGTAGTTATTTTTAAATGTGTGATCTAAAGATAAACAAAGGGTTTTAAAAGTGTTATATTTATCTTCTCTTATAGTACCAGAGAGAAGCTGAGGAGAATCAACCAGCAACAAAAGCAAAATGTATTAAAAAAATATATATATATATTTTTTTTTCGTCTTTTTTTTCACATTTTAAGGTTGAACCTTTTTCCCTGTGGTATCGAAAATGGTATAGAATATCGATACTTTTCAAGGTATCGTATCGAAGTTCGAAATTCCAGTATCGTGACAACACTACCACCATGAGACTTATGACCACTTACAGACTTTAGACGTGACAGTAAACGAGAGAAACCTCAAGTCACCTTTAGAGTTTAAATAATACGGTTTGAAAGATGATGATAGTAACGGTCCAACAGATATCATTTAAAGTTGGCCTACTTTCTCGAAAAGCCTTTTGAAAAAGTTGGAAACTCGATCCTTTAGAGCCCCCGCTATCTTCTGTACAGGAAACAGGCGTCATGAAGGGCAGAACATCTTCCAGCCAGCGGCTACAGCCGGCTCTTTTGTGTGAGCAGGATGAATACAGCGACAGACCTTAACTTTCCATCAGCCTCGTTTCCTCCGATGGGTTCAGATTTTTTAATCCTTCAAATTGAATGGAACAAGTGTCGCAAAGCAGAGGGTGAACGGTAAATGGCTGCATTTATATAACAGCTTTTTATCCAAAGCGCTTTACAATTTGTTCCTCACATTTTTACCCGTTCACTCACACATTCACACACCGAAGGCGGAGGCGACCAAGCAGCAAGATGCCAACCTGCTCACCGAGACAAGGACACTTCGCTCAAGGACACTTCGACACAATGCCAGGGAGGAGTGGAAATCGAACCGGGAACCTTCAGATTACCAGACGACCGCTCTAACCTCCTGAGCCACTGTCGCCCCGTGGGAGGGAGGTGGCTTATTAAAAAAATAAATGAATCTATGGGAATATTAAAAACAGAAAATTGCATTTTTGTGATGGGACTCTTTTATTTTGTCATTTGCCATAAGGCCCGTTGAAATAGAGAGACACGCGTGGCTCATTCATAAATCTATTACATAAATCCCATTACATGAAAGGGCCGCCGCTTCCTTAAAGTTTGCCGTACGACGTTGACCTTTGATGCTAATGTCCGCAGGCCCGGAGGCGGCTGGGGATTGGTTGGATGGAGGGCCGGGGGTTAAAGGGGAGGGGCAATAAATAGCAAAACAGAAGCAAAAAAAAAAGAGAAGCCACTGACTCGAAGATGAATGCTTCATTTGTTTTTTTCCAGAGATTATTTAGAACGAGAGCAACTCACTGAATGCTCTTCCCTCGGATCTCCGACATGATTGCACTCTCTCCGCCCAGATACTCAAAGGACAGGCTCAGGAAGTTGTAAATGACAAATGCTGTGAGAGAGAGATGGGGAGAGAGAGAGAGAGAGAGAGAGGGGTGGGAGAGAGGGAGAGAGAGAGAGAGATGGGTTACACCACTTAATTGTGTTTCAGCATGATTTACAGTAACAATAACTACTGTAAACATATGTTTCCCATGTCAATAAAGCCCCTTTGGAGAGAGAGGGAAGAGAATGATAGAGAGGGGAGAAGGAGAGAGAGGAGAGGGATAGAGAGGAGAAAGAGAGAAGAGAAAGAGAGAGAAGAGAAAGGGAAGACAGAAACAGAGGAAAGAGAAATAGAGTTAATAGACAGAAACAGAGAGAGGGAAGAGAGAAAGACGGAAACAGAGAGAGAGAGAGAAACAGAGAGAGAGAAGAGAAAGACAAAAACAGATAGAGAGAGAAGAGAAAGAGAGAAGAGAAAGACAGACAGACAGAGAAACAGAGAGAGAAGAGAAGAGAACGAGACAGAAACAGAGAAGAGAACGAGACAGAAACAGAGGAGAGAGACAGAGAGAGAGAGAGAGATGAAAGAGAAAGAGACAGAAACTGAAAGAGAGAGAAGAATTACATCACTATGGTGTTTTGGCACGATTTACACAACAATAACTTAATTAGCCAATTAAATATTTTTTGATAAAAAGAAGAAAAAAAATAGAAAAAGTTCCACTGTTTGACCCTATAGAAATATCTAAGCCTCAGATCCAACAATTCCATCCCTCTGTAAGAGGCTTCCGAGGGATCTCTGTCCTGAAAATCCCTCCCCGAGCCTTTGTTGCTATTTGAGGAGGGCTTAACCAAAGCTGTAAGTGGAGTCCACTGAGGAGAGGGTCAGTGTCGCCTTACATGTGGCCGCCGGGGGAATTACACAGATAACATAATAATATAATATAATATTCCACAGATAATATAATATTCCACAGATAATGTAATAATATTCCACATATAATATAATATACAGATATCAAGGACCACAATGGAAATAAGTCTGTGACTTTTTTGTGCTATCCTTGATAATTTTACTAGGATGCATGACTTGTTGTAACATGTGATGTATTTTAATAATTGTCAAATAAACTAAACTAAAAGATAATATAACATTCCACAAATATAACATTCCACAGATAATATAATATTCGTGTTAACATAATATTCCACAGATAATATAATATTCCTCAGATAATATAATATTCCTCAGATAATATAATATTCCTCAGATAATATTCCACAGATATAATATTCCACAGGTAATATAACATTCCACAGATAATAAAATATTCCACAGATAATAAAATATTCCACAGATAATAAAATATTCCACAGATAATAAAATATTCCACAGATAATAAAATATTCCACAGATAATATAATATTCCACATATAATATAATCATCAGTACTATAATTTTACTCATATTTTACTATAATTGTAAATGCCTATATGTATGTCTTTCTACTATTACCCTGCCCATACCTGTACCTTCCCTCCCCCCTCCCCCATGCTGCTATGACGCCTGAATTTCACCAAGGGATAAATAAAGGAATATCTTATCTTATCTTATCTTATATTGCCGATACATGGAAGGCCAGCACCATGCCGTTTTTTAGGAACAATTAACATTTTCCTCTAAACTGGACATTTAAATCTAATGAATAATACATTTGTGAAATACTCAAAAGTATTACAGTTCACTCTCAAATTACACGTAACCCAGTTTAAGAATGATTCACCTCTGGCACTGCTTAAGTCATTTCTTATTGCTTCAGTACATGACGAGTCGGGGGGGCTGCAATCTGCAAAGTGCAATCTACCGGAAATGAATTATTTGAATGTGAGGGCTGCGAGGAAAAAATCAAAACGTTCCATTACACTCGAAGGGAAAAGCACAACTTTCTTAATTAAGGAAAAGGGTTTGAATAAAATTATCCCCTTTATCCTCCCGTCTTCCCCGTTACCTTGAAGAAGACGAGGCTAGAATCAGTCCCTGACAGAGAGCTGCTCAACCTGCACCCCCCGCCCCTCCAACCTGCACCCCCCCCCAGCCCAACAACACCTCCAGACAATGTGCAACAGAGACGGACAACAATGGGGGAGGAACGAGTTGGGTAAGTTCTTACTTCCAGCCTTCCACCCTGAGGACCAGACGGGTGGGTGCAGGCTCTCCTCCACCTCCTCCTCGTATTACCTCTACTCCTCCCAAACAGGGAGCAACGGTTAGGTAGAATAGATGGTATATACGTTGTGTATTATGTTTAGTCTATAGTTTAGTTTATAGTTTATTAGGGCTGACCCCGATTAGTCGACTAATCGATCGAAAGGAGCCGTAGTCGACTGCCAACCTCTTAGTAGAATAAAAAATATATATATTGTAATCTTTTTTTTTTATCCACTTTTTCTCCTCTTTTTATATTTTTTTCTCCCATCCCAATTCCGTTGTGCCAATTCTCCCCTCCCCTGTCTTGAACGTTGCTCGCATATGTCCCCCACTGGCCGGTTGTAGGGAGGATAGAAGCCTTGCATCACGTGTCCCCTCTGGTACACGAGGAGGCAGCCTGTCACATCTTTTCACCTGCCAGCGCGGACTCTCATTGGCGAGGTGTAACGTGTGGGAGGCTCACACTACCCCCGCCACTTCATGTCTCTGCTGTGCAGGCGTCCCCCAACCGACCTGTAGGAGTCGCTGTCCACAACGTCCAGATTACCACCCATCGACTTCCACCCGCTAACTCTGCCAATTGAGTTAGTATGACGGCTGGCCCGACAGCCGGAGTCGAACCCGGTGTCTCTTGCGTTGGTGACGAGCACAATGTCCGCTGCACCACCCAGCCGCCATTATATATTGTAATCTTTTGAATTTCTTTTATTCTTTCCAAAAGCAAAGAGGTCTAGAAGCATGGATAACGCTAATGGCGCACATACCAGTGGACCAATTACATGCTTTCGCAGAGAACAAGAAGCCTTCAGTCGACTCCTTCAGACATTAACAATTTCAATGCCAACAACGAGATATCTCGTTTGTTCATGCCGACCGTTCATTGCCAACGACGAGAGTTGAATTCATATTCAATCTAGCCTCACGTTAGTGCTGCAAACTCTCTCTGAGCTCCATTGGGAAAATACCGCCCCCTATCGTCTCTCCCTGTGGTACTGCACCCCTTTGGAATGGATTGAATGAAACACATGGGGGAAAAAAAATCATTTTACTTCTCAGGCAAGTCACCCGAGAGGATCGGATTCATTGCCGAGCCCCAGAACAGCGTGGAATACATATTTCCAGTACCCAGCGTTGGATCAATAAACGCGATCGATATTTGGAATGGCGATCAGGAATTGGAATAATCCTTTTGGAGAACATCTGATCTGAGGTAAGGAATGTATTTTACCAGTCTTGGGATAATCAGAGCTATTTTCACCTATATATCAGCGTGTGCCATATGTGTGTATGTGTGTGTGTGTGCTGATCAGGAAATGAGATAATCGATTTTTCAGCTCGCTTCCATAGCGTGCATAAGTACACATATACTATCGATAATCTAGCGTTTATTTGAAAATAGGCAGAAAAATTACAACGTTTTTTGTGTATTCCAGAATATTCCAGTAAAGGGCGATTATCACAGAATCTTTATATTTTCCTGAAACTTGAAAAAAAACGAGCGTTTTTCAAAATGGTATAAAACGGAAATCAACCAATTAAAAAACAATCCGTTTCGACAATGTTGACTGCAAACAAGTCATTGATAAGCGACAGCCAGATTAGACACATAATTTAAGATGTAGTTTATGCGTTCGCAAATATGAGAGCGCTATCATTGAAGTGGGTGGTGGCACGCAAGCACTAAATCGTGCGCCCCCTGCTGGCATTGAAAGTGTTAAGCACCCCCCCCCCCCCCCCCCCCCCACAGCCCAAATGGAATGATAATTATTTGTATTTGTACGGAATCAAATCGTAAACAAAGAGGCCTATTGGGATGTTAAATCCTAATGTGAAAAACTGATTTGCCTTACCTTGATGCCAGTTATAGCTTAGAGTTAGTTTGTATGATAGAATATATGTTGTGTATTATTGTTTAGTCTAAAGTTTTAGCGCTCACCTTCATAGCAGTCCCTGACGGAGTCGAAGTACACGTAGTACTGGTCGTTGCTGATGAAGAGGAGGCTGAGCCAGGAGTCGAAGGAGTAGACCGGCACGATGAAGAGGATGCGAATGATGTAGCGCTGCTCGTTGGGCACGGAGTAGCAGCGCAGGTGGGAGTAGATCTGGAACAGATAGAGTTACAGAGGTGAGAGTAGATCTAGAAGAGATAGAGTTACAGAGGTGAGAGTAGATCTGGAAGAGATAGAGTCACAGAGGTACCTAAATTGTACCTAAATTGCACCTCATCCCATTTCTGCCTTGCACTATATAGTATTGTATATTAGTACACTGCACAGTATTGTATATTATATGGTAACTCAGTTACGTCTATTCTGCATCGAACATTGTACATATGTCTAAACTGAACACTGTGACCTAATTTTTTTTACTTCTAATTTTACTATGTTATTTTATTTCATACTTATCTTGTCTTGCACAGTCTCTGGAGCGTAACAGTAAGAAGCATTTTGTATAAAAGTATTCTGTACTTCTGTATGACAACTATTAAAGAAACTTGAAACTTGAACTTGAAACTTGAAAGAGGTGAGAGTAGATCTGGAAGAGATAGAGTCACAGAGGTGAGAGTAGATCTAGAAGAGATAGAGTTACAGAGATGAGAGTAGATCTAGAAGAGATAGAGTTACAGAGGTGAGAGTAGATCTAGAAGAGATAGAGTTACAGAGGTGAGAGTAGATCTGGAAGAGATAGAGTCACAGAGGTGAGAGTAGATCTGGAAGAGATAGAGTTACAGAGGTGAGAGTAGATCTGGAAGAGATAGAGTCACAGAGGTGAGAGTAGATCTAGAAGATATAGAGTTACAGAGGTGAGAGTAGATCTGGAAGAGATAGAGTTACAGAGGTGAGAGTAGATCTAGAACAGATAGTTACAGAGGTGAGAGTAGATCTAGAAGAGATAGTTACAGAGGTGAGAGTAGATCTGGAAGAGATAGAGTTACAGAGGTGAGAGTAGATCTAGAAGAGATAGAGTTACAGAGGTGAGAGTAGATCTAGAAGAGATAGAGTTACAGAGGTGAGAGTAGATCTAGAACAGATAGAGTGGAGTCACAGAGGTGAGAGTAGATCTAGAAGAGATAGAGTGGAGTCACAGAGGTGAGAGTAGATCTGGAAGAGATAGAGTCACAGAGGTGGGAGTAGATCTAGAAGAGATAGAGTGGAGTCACAGAGGTGAGAGTAGATCTGGAAGAGATAGAGTTACAGAGGTGAGCGTAGATATAGAAGATAGAGTTACAGAGGTGAGAGTAGATCTGGAACAGATAGAGTCACAGAGGTGAGAGTAGATCTAGAAGAGATAGTTACAGAGGTGAGAGTAGATCTAGAACAGATAGAGTTACAGAGGTGAGCGTAGATCTAGAACAGATAGTTACAGAGGTGAGAGTAGATCTAGAACAGATAGAGTTACAGAGGTGAGAGTAGATCTAGAACAGATAGTTACAGAGGTGAGAGTAGATCTAGAACAGATAGTTACAGAGGTGAGAGTAGATCTAGAAGAGATAGAGTCACAGAGGTGAGAGTAGATCTGGAAGAGATAGAGTTACAGAGGTGAGAGTGGATCTAGAAGAGATAGTCACAGAGGTGAGAGTAGATCTAGAAGAGATAGAGTTACAGAGGTGAGAGTAGATCTAGAACAGATAGAGTTACAGAGGTGAGAGTAGATCTAGAAGAGATAGAGTTACAGAGGTGAGAGTAGATCTGGAAGAGATAGAGTTACAGAGGTGAGAGTGGATCTAGAAGAGATAGAGTTACAGAGGTGAGAGTAGATCTGGAAGAGATAGTCACAGAGGTGAGAGTAGATCTAGAAGAGATAGAGTTACAGAGGTGAGAGTAGATCTAGAACAGATAGAGTTACAGAGGTGAGAGTAGATCTAGAAGAGATAGAGTTACAGAGGTGAGAGTAGATCTAGAACAGATAGAGTGGAGTCACAGAGGTGAGAGTAGATCTAGAAGAGATAGAGTAGAGTCACACTAGTTCTGCCAACCGGTTTGGTTAATGAACAGACCAGACGACCAGACGCACACATGGGGCGCGGTTCAGAGATGCTGCTTGTGAACCTAATGTACCGACATGGAAAACCAATTTCATCAGCAATTTCATACATATAGACACAATAAATAAGAATAAACTATAATAGTCAGTGGGATATGCTGGTAATCCTGGTGTACATCGTATCCCGGGAGAAACCTTCAGGGGTTTCCCACTGGGAAATGTGCAGCATAAACATGTTTATAGTCCGTTTACCATTTACCGTTATCTCTACCGTTTTCTTTTCCCGTTATCTTTACCGTTTTCTTTACCGTTATCTCTACCGTTTTCTTTTCCCGTTTACCGTTATCTTTACTCCTTTAAACCTATATTCCTGCATTTCCCCAAGGGGATCAATAAAGGAATATCTTATTCTCTACAGTTTTCTTTTCCGTTTACATTTGTATTATTATTCACACCCTCCCCTGAGCACTCTCTGTCCAGAGGTAATGGTGCTGCGTCTTCCCCTGCGCCCAACAGGTAGCAGGAGGATACGACTCACTTTCCAACAGCAAACACTTCAAGGACAGAACTATCAGGCAGCAACCCCCCCCCCCCCCCCCCCCCCCCAGTCCTTAACCAGCTATATATATGCTAATTACGATGGCACAACTGTTTCAAATTGCAAAATCGATCTCGGGCCGAGAGGCGGTTAAATCCGCCATGAAGAAGTTGTTAGGTTGTTCCGACGGGTCTTTCGTCTCCCTGGTTGCGAGTCGACGGTAGTTGAGTAGCGCTGCGAGTAGGGACGCACCGATCCGACCTTTTCAGTGCCGATACCTGGCTTTTTATTTTAAATCGAACCCTAACTAACCTTACCGTCATGCACTTGTCCTAATAATTATACTAACCTACACTGTAGCACTCAACACTTTGATGAACATTGTTACTCAGCTGATAAGAGTTGTGCCCTTCCTGATGACTTGTCGTACAGAACTTGTAAGTCACTTTGGATAAAAGCGTTTCAGCTAAATGACTAAATGTAAATGCCATTGTTCAATTAATAAACTGTGTGCCTCACTGTGTGGAAAAGACTGGGATCATTCTTTTGTGCAAGGCAACATCAGGCTTGACTTAAAACATTACTTTCCTAACTAGTGAAACTAAATGTAACAAATTAACAGATATAAATGTACTGAAGTGTTATTTCTTATTTAATTATTATTATATAATTTTTTTTAAACAAAATCCGATATATATATATATTATTTTTTTCAAAACCCGATCCAGCTATTTGAGTGATATCGGGGCCGATATCCGATATCAATATCAGAGCATCCCTAGCTGTAAGTTTTCAAATGAGCCGCCGTGAATGTAGAGCCACTCTTCTGGTATTTTGGCAGTACGTACAACAACAGGAGATATGAAGGCGCTTTACCCTCGAGGACACGGACGGCGAGAAGAAAGCGTGATGCGGCGCCTTGAAGAACACATTGTGTCTAGTGATGCACGATATATCGGCCGCCGATATAATATCGGCAGATATGGTAATTTTTTTTACACATTGGTATCGGTCCGATATCAAAATAGGGCCGATATAAATATTTTTTTTAATTTTTTTATTACATGTTTTGGTCTTAAATTGTTTCAAATTATCAGTCATTTCTGAAAAGAAGTTACAAAAGTAAAAGAAAAATGTATTTTGGAAAATATCATAAAGTGTTTTCTATACACAGATATCGACATCGGTAAATATTGGTATCGGGCAGAACAGCAATATTAACACTTTCAGTACCGGCCATTAACATGGTGAAGCATGGTTAAATGCCACCACCCACTTCAATGATAGCGTTGTGAACGCATAATCTCTTAAATTATGTGTCTAATCTGCCTGTCGCTTATCAATGACTTGTTTGCAGTCAACATTGTCGAAACGGATTATTATTATTATTATTATTATAATTTTTTTTAAATAATCGGTTCATTTCCGTTTTATAGCATTTTGAAAAGCCCTAGTTTTCAAGGAAAATATATAGATTCCGTGATAAAAGACATTTACTGGAATATTCTGGAATACACAAACACGTTGTAATTTTTCGGCCTATTTATGAATAGTTTTCAAATAAATGCTAGATTATCGATAGTATATGTGTACTTATGCACGCTATAGAGGCGGGCTGAAATATCGATTCTCTCATTTCCTGATCGCGCACACACAGACACACACACATAGGGCAAACGCTTACCGGTATATCTCTGTGAAAATAGCTCTGATTATCCTAAGACTGATCAAATAAATTCCTTACCCGAGATCAGATGTTATCCAAAAAGATTATTCCAATTCCTGATCGCCATTCCAAATATCGATCACGCTTATTGATTACAGTGTTGGGTACTGTAAATACATAATCCACGCGTTTTCCGGGCCGGCGAGCACAATGGATTCTTCAGTCGGCTTGAGGGAAAAGTAAAATGAGGAAACTGGCCCCCCCCCCCTTCGTCAGTGTAAAGTAATGGGGTGCAGTTACACAGGGAGAGACGACAGGGGGCGGTATCTTCCCAATTGAGCTCAGAGAGAGTCTGCAACACTAGCGTGAGGCTCGATTGATGAAATATGAATTCAAATCACCAAAAAAAAAAAACGACAAACGCTATATATAGCGTCGGGGGCACTCAAAGGTCGGCATGAACTAACGACAAAACGCGTCCGTGGCACTCAATGTGTTAATATCGGTTAACGGTATCGGCCACAATTTTCCCCACAAAAGAAAAAAAAATCGTTAAAGGGGCGCTATGTAGTTTTGAGATATAATGGTTTACATTTGCAGATCATTCTTCTACAATAAAGATGAACCTTCATTCATCCCCGGAGGGAAATGCAGGCGTCAATGACAGAGAGCAAGGAATAAGGATCCAAACAAACCAGGATAATAATCAGAAAGATCTCTTGAAGCGCTTCCATTTATTACTTTAATTTTATAATCGTCTTATATACTTTGATTCTATTGCTACTATGTATGCATATATATATATGCTTTATTACATGTATGTATTGCTCCTATGTCTGCCCACTGCGAACACGGGAGCTCTCTAGCCCCTGTCCCCCTGTCTCTCTGCGAGTGGATCTCTCGAGTGATGGTGTGTTGATAATATACAGGTATATATACGGCCAGCCCTGGTGCCGCCCGCTGCTGGGCCCGTCAGGGTGGTGTGATGGTGTGTTGATATACAGGTATATACGGCCAGCCCTGGTACCGCCCCGCTGGGCCCGTCAGGGTGGTGTGATGGTGTGTTGATATACAGGTATATACGGCCAGCCCTGGTACCGCCCGCTGGGCCCGTCAGGGTGGTGTGATGGTGTGTTGATATACAGGTATATACGGCCAGCCCTGGTACCGCCCCCTGCTGGGCCCGTCAGGGTGGTGTGATGGTGTGTTGATATACAGGTATATACGGCCAGCCCTGGTACCGCCCCGCTGGGCCCGTCAGGGTGGTGTGATGGTGTGTTGATATACAGGTATATACGGCCAGCCCTGGTACCGCCCGCTGGGCCCGTCAGGGTGGTGTGATCTTCCCTGTGCCGTCCTTGATGTGGCAAAACAGAGTAGACTGCGGCGGCTATTCTTCCCCAAACCGGTTCGACGACCACCACAGGATCCGCTCCACGTCAGTCCTCCTCAGTTGACCGACGTCTAAACACGCCCGCTCTGCTTCTCCTGTCCCCTGGGGAATATTACTAAACACGCCCGCTCTGCTTCTCCTGTCCCCTGGGGAATATTACTAAACACGCCCGCTCTGCTTCTCCTGTCCCCTGGGGAATATTACTAAACACGCCCGCTCTGCTTCTCCTGTCCCCTGGGGAATATTACTAAACACGCCCGCTCTGCTTCTCCTGTCCCCTGGGGAATATTACTAAACACGCCCGCTCTGCTTCTCCTGTCCCCTGGGGAATATTACTAAACACGCCCGCTCTGCTTCTCCCGTCCCCTGGGGAATATTACTAAACACGCCCGCTCTGCTTCTCCCGTCCCCTGGGGAATATCACTAAACACGCCCGCTCTGCTTCTCCTGTCCCCTGGGGAATATCACTAAACACGCCCGCTCTGCTTCTCCTGTCCCCTGGGGAATATCACTAAACACGCCCGCTCTGCTTCTCCTGTCCCCTGGGGAATATCACTAAACACGCCCGCTCTGCTTCTCCCGTCCCCTGGGGAATATCACTAAACACGCCCGCTCTGCTTCTCCTGTCCCCTGGGGAATATCACTAAACACGCCCGCTCTGCTTCTCCTGTCCCCTGGGGAATATTACTAAACACGCCCGCTCTGCTTCTCCTGTCCCCTGGGGAATATTACTAAACACGCCCGCTCTGCTTCTCCTGTCCCCTGGGGAATATTACTAAACACGCCCGCTCTGCTTCTCCTGTCCCCTGGGGAATATTACTAAACACGCCCGCTCTGCTTCTCCTGTCCCCTGGGGAATATTACTAAACACGCCCGCTCTGCTTCTCCTGTCCCCTGGGGAATATTACTAAACACGCCCGCTCTGCTTCTCCCGTCCCCTGGGGAATATTACTAAACACGCCCGCTCTGCTTCTCCTGTCCCCTGGGGAATATTACTAAACACGCCCGCTCTGCTTCTCCTGTCCCCTGGGGAATATTACTAAACACGCCCGCTCTGCTTCTCCTGTCCCCTGGGGAATATTACTAAACACGCCCGCTCTGCTTCTCCTGTCCCCTGGGGAATATTACTAAACACGCCCGCTCTGCTTCTCCTGTCCCCTGGGGAATATTACTAAACACGCCCGCTCTGCTTCTCCTGTCCCCTGGGGAATATTACTAAACACGCCCGCTCTGCTTCTCCTGTCCCCTGGGGAATATTACTAAACACGCCCGCTCTGCTTCTCCTGTCCCCTGGGGAATATTACTAAACACGCCCGCTCTGCTTCTCCTGTCCCCTGGGGAATATTACTAAACACGCCCGCTCTGCTTCTCCTGTCCCCTGGGGAATATTACTAAACACGCCCGCTCTGCTTCTCCTGTCCCCTGGGGAATATTACTAAACACGCCCGCTCTGCTTCTCCTGTCCCCTGGGGAATATTACTAAACACGCCCGCTCTGCTTCTCCCGTCCCCTGGGGAATATTACTAAACACGCCCGCTCTGCTTCTCCTGTCCCCTGGGGAATATTACTAAACACGCCCGCTCTGCTTCTCCTGTCCCCTGGGGAATATTACTAAACACGCCCGCTCTGCTTCTCCTGTCCCCTGGGGAATATTACTAAACACGCCCGCTCTGCTTCTCCTGTCCCCTGGGGAATATTACTAAACACGCCCGCTCTGCTTCTCCTGTCCCCTGGGGAATATCAATCCGATACTGAGCTCCGAGCCTTTTAGCCTCCATCCTATTTTCATACCAGGGCTCGTTTTCCTATGCTTTTTTTTCTTCTTTAAAAGGGGAACTATTTTACCATTTCTTTCACTATTTGGGCACTTTTACACAATTCCCGTGAGTCTATGGAACACCTCTGTAAGTTTTTTTTTTCAAAAAAAATCATTGTTTTGTATTTCTAATCAAGTCCTCAAAAACAGCACTTTTCTACCTCAAGATCTTAAGCCGTTTTGAGGGTGGGCTCCAACCACTGTGTGGCCTGGTGCCAACTGCCACACCAACTGCCACATTATTATGCAGCTGAGAAATCTCTGACATCACAGATATGCACATTTTCAAATGACTCAGTTCAGTGAGGGTGAATATTGTGAGAGGAGAATTGGAAGAATGCGCCAATATGAGAATTAGAGACATAGATCCTATTAATATAAGTCCACATAGCTAGGAAACAATGCTAAACACTGAAAAAGGCCATTTATAAGATAGTTCCCCTTTACATTTTAAAATGTTCTTATGTACTTTAGATACTATTGCTAACATGTATGTATATATATATATAAGGGGCGGCTACATTGCGTAGTGGGCAAGGCGCTCGCCACGAATGACGGAGACGCTGGGCTTGCCTGTTTGAGCCCAGCGCTCCACATTGCTTTCAGTTTAGCTGCTCGTTCATACTAATACACATTGGCCGTATTAGGGGGTGGGAGACTGATGGGTGGGGATCGGGCGTTGTGGACAGCGACTCCTACAGGTCGGTTGGTGCGCCTGCGCAGTAGAATCAGGAAGTGTCGGGGGCAGCGTGAGCCTCCCATGCGTTACTCCTCGCCACTGAGAGATCGAGCTGCGCAGGTGAAAAGATGCGACTGCTGTTACCTCAAGTACCGGAGGGGACTTGTGCTATGTATGACTTAGTCCACATTGCAGCCGGCTTGTGGGAGGCAAGAAACAGCGTTCGTGACAGGGGAGGGTTGAATTGGATGATACGAAATTGGGATGGGAGAAAATATAGAAAAAAATGGGAGAAAAAGTGGATAATAAAAAAAAAAAAGATGTATATATATATATATATATATACATGTGTTTCATTACATGTATATATACATTCATACCAATTATTTGCCTGTTCTATTCTCCAGCCATAGCAACACTATTATCACCGACATCCCCTTAGAACAGCCCATCTGAGGTTTCTCTCCTCTCCTGTGGTGCTTTACTTTTCCTATTGCTGGGTTTTAGTGAGTCGTTCTTTATCTTCATTGGGGAAAGTCGGAGTGTCGCATATATGGATTCTATGGTGGTTTTTGTTCCTGATCTATTGTGATGTTTCTTCTCGACTTGCAAAGCCCATGGGGGCAATTCCATGTGATCTCGGGCTAAACAATATACACTTGATTTGATTTGTAAATCAAACGGAAGCCTAGCAGATGCGTAGTAAATATATTTATAAACTGAATTTCTGGCACTGCGATTGTAAAGAGTCCAAGGGGACTAGTTTTAGTACCAGCAGAGTTTATTGTAATGTACAGTATATTTATTATTTTCATATACCATAGAATGTACCATGGGATCTTTCCAGAGCTCTTGAGTTGAAAACATACCGCCCAAAACTACATACTGCACCTTTAAATTATGCTGTTAAGATCCTTAAAATGACATCCATTTCTTCCCTTATTAAAATAAATATGAAACTATATTTAATGTCAAACGTTAACTGTTTAACTGTTGTCTGTTCACTGCAGGCTTCAAGATTCCTGTAATCACATTGTGTGTTAAGTTGACTCAATTACGATTTACGAACAAAATAAATTAGATCAAACTAATTGTGCCGCATGCCGTGTTGCTCTCAGTTTGTCTTGTGTTGTAAACACAGCACACCCTTCCTTCACAGCAGTGTGCGACACCCCTCCCCCCTCAAGCACAAACAGTAGTTTCAGTTAGTGTTGAGGCGCGTTTCTCCAGTTATTTTTAAACGTCTTTGGTAACTTGTGGAAGATGACAGAAAGGCAGTCTTTGGTAACTTGTAGAAGATGACAGAAAGGCCTTTGGTAACTTGTAGAAGATGACAGAAAGGCCTTTGGTAACTTGTAGAAGATGACAGAAAGGCCTTTGGTAACTTGTAGAAGATGACAGAAAGGTATTTGGTAACTTGTAGAAGATGACAGAAAGGCCTTTGGTAACTTGTAGAAGATGACAGAAAGGCCTTTGGTAACTTGTAGAAGATGACAGAAAGGTATTTGGTAACTTGTAGAAGATGACAGAAAGGCCTTTGGTAACTTGTGGAAGATGACAGAAAGGCAGTCTTTGGTAACTTGTAGAAGATGACAGGAAGGCAGTCTTTGGTAACTTGTAGATGATGACAGAAAGGCAGCCTTTGGTAACTTGTAGAAGATGACAGAAAGGCAGTCTTTGGTAACTTGTGGAAGATGACAGGAAGGCAGCCTTTGGTAACTTGTAGAAGATGACAGAAAGGCAGTCTTTGGTAACTTGTGGAAGGTGACAGGAAGGCAGCCTTTGGTAACTTGTAGAAGATGACAGAAAGGCAGCCTTTGGTCGAGAAGAAAGGTAAAACAAATGCAGTTGTCTGGAAAACTGGTTTGGAGGAGTCAGACTTGGATAGATAAAATACTGTGATATGTCACACGGTCGTGGCTGCACCACAAGGCAACGCGACCAATTTGCTCAACCAAAAAAAGTGCAATAAATGCATATGATCGTGTTCAATAATTGTCATTTCCATATCAATCTAAATAATCGTGATTATGATTTTTGCCATAATCGAGCAGCCCTATGTATTATTATATTATATTAGTATAGTAGTATGTGTTAGTCAGTGTGGTGTGAACAAGGCTCTGATGGAATCATCACAATACACCCAAAAGACTAGTTATTACTATTGACTGCAGCAAACACTGCAACTAGAAGACGATGGTCAGAGCCAGTGTCGTCGTAGAAACGCTGGACTCGACGGTTTCACCTCCAACAACTGAGAGACATTTACATTTAGTCATTATCTGAATGCTTTTATCCAAAGCGACTTACAAGTTCTGTACAACAAGTCAGCAGGAAGGGCACAACTCTTTCAGTGAGTAACAATGTTCATCAAACAGTGTTGAAACTTGGGTGCTGCAGTGTTGAGTGCATGATAGTAGAGACATATTAGTATAGTAGGTAGTAGTATAGGCAAGGACGATTATTTAGTGGAAGAGTGCATGATAGTAGAAGACGGTAAGTTTAGTTTGTAAAAAAGCTGGCGTCGTCTCCAAGCGCTAAATAACGCAGGAGAACGTTGAGACTCGTCCTCTTCAACATAAAAAAAAAAGGAAAACAGGAACATGAATAAAAAATAAAAAGTGATTTGGCTTGAACTCCTTGTGGCGGGTCGTTCCACAGTGCGAGGAGGAGGAGGATCCCTGAGAGAAGAGACCCGTCGGCCGGAGTTTTCCGTCCGGTCTCTGTAGTAGTTTTGTACGGAGCTAAAAGATCAACGATGTGTCCTGAGGCAGAACCCATCAGAGCTCTTAAATGTGATCGCCGAGGCGGTAAAGTGTGGAGACGTGCCGGCTGCCAGGCGGTGGAGGGGTCCAGGAGGAGTGGAGTGTGATCACGTCTGCCGCCTCCGGCTGAAAGGCTTTCATCACAGCATATTGGAGTAAGACTCCATTTAAGACAGCGCTACGGAGAGTTTGAACAGTCGTTTGAACGAGGCGACAGTTTCCATGTCTCTCTGCGAGATGGAAAAGACAGAGAGAGGTTTCTTGGTGAAGAGATTGTACAGCAAAGAAAAGTACAGTGCTTGTGTTTATTGGCATGATGAAATATACTGACAACAGGATAAAAATGGACTTCTGGATATTTTAATTTCTAACCTTTATTTCAACTCGCGAGACACAGAGGTTACCCTCATTTACAGCGACGAGGGGCTTACAAAACAGAAGACAGTTTATCAGCCATTTCATACATAAGACACAATAAATAAGAATAAACAATAAAGAAAATCTGCTAAGTGGACACACAGTGGTCAGAGATCATGCTTATAAACGCAGCGAGAGAAGGAAGAACCTTCAGCTTCAGAGGTCAGTCGGAGGACGTTCCAGGTGCTGGAAGCATCAAAAGGAAGAAGCAGTTTTTCCCAAGTTCAGAGCAAACTGGAAGAAAATATTAGCTATAATCTAGTGTTTGCTACTGTAGATACTCGTAGAAGAAATGCATTGTGGGTTTTGTCTTTTCGTATGTTGACAAAAGAAATGACACCGGCCTTATCCTTTGAAAATGATGCAGTTTTCTTAAAGGGGAACTATCTTATAAATGGCCTTTTTGAGTGTTTAGCATTGTTTCCTAGCTATGTGAACTTATATTAATATGATCTATGTCTAAAAATTCTCATATTGGCGCATTCTTCCAATTCTCCTCTCACAATATTCACCCTCACTGAACTGAGTCGTTTGAAAATGTGCCTATATGTGATGTCATATAGTCACTGCTGCATGTTAATGTTCAGGGGAAGACGACGACCCGCAGTGGTTTAGGAGCCCAGGCTCAAAACAGCTCGAGATCTTGAGGTAGAAAAATGCTGTTTTTGAGGACTTGATTAGAAATACAAAACAATGAATAAAAAAAATATATATATTACAGAGGTGTTCCATAGACTCACAGGAATTGTGTAAAAGTGCCCAAATAGTGAAAGAAATAGTAAAATAGTTCCCCTTTAATGTCTTATTTGTGTGGTTGTAAGAACGTACACACTAGTCCTCCTGGTCATGATGACATAATGTTGAAAACTTGTGAAAAGAATGTGCGGATTCATACAGTACATGTCCCAGTTCGGTTATATTTTTAACCGGCTAACCAGATATCCTTGCACACCCTTAGTCCAAGGACATCCGCTTTCGAGTTGGTCCATCGGCGTATTTAGACCACTATCAGTACTGATGATCATCTGTGCCCCACTGATATTGTTTTTTATTTTCCCTTTTTTAACATGATTTTTATTATAATATTTTTTACTTCGCTTTGAAATATTATAGTGAACTATTTTGCACTATTGTCGCATTTATCTTGTTGAAATCCTCCAACAGGCTCTTTTTTGTAAGTTGACTGATTTGCACACCAATAATACAGTGTAATAATAGAATAGTAGAATAGATAGTAAAATTATGCAATAGAATGGCCAGAGTAAAATAGTGCTACAGTACAATCAACAGCGGGGTGTATTAGAAGGCTATGGTGAAGAGGTACGTTTTTAGCTTATTTCTGAAAATATTAAGAGATCTAGCTTCCCTAATGTCCATAGGTAGTGTGTTCCATAACTTTGGTCCATAGTTAGCAAAGGCTGCATCCCCGATTTTCTTTAGACTGTGGCTTGGAACCTTGGAAATCAAAACAATCACTGAAATTGCACCTCTGTACTTTCACTTATGATGACAGGAGAGTGAGGATGTATATTTCCTTTGAACCCTCAAGTAATGATAATAATAATAAATAATAATCTTTAAACACCTTTCATACAAGAATTGCAGCCCGACGTGGACAATATAACCTCAGACTTCATCTACAGATCCCATACTGTGAGTATTCTGATGGAGAGTCCACTTAAAATCACATCAAGTTGCATTTGTTTACTGATGGGCATTGGTCTCTGCTTTGTTAGCAGGGAAGACTAAATCATTTCACAAATGACCACTTAGGGGACTTCAGCCAGTTATCGATTTGCTGCATAGTATCTCATTTAAGTTTATGTTCAATTACTTTTGGTCCCATAAAATGGAGTCGACTGTGGTTCTGACTGATTCATACAATATGGATGTGAACACCCTAAATCAAACTGAGGTTGGGTACCAAACTATGCACTTTTAATTGGGTACCGACCGAATTACTTCGGTACTACCGTGTACCGATTCACGCTAAACCTTTAAATGTTTAGTATAAAGTACAAGATTGTAATATACTAAACAAAGAGGGAGCCTTTTCCAAAAATATATATATATATATATATATATATATATATTAGAGGTGGGCATAGATTAATTTTTTTAATCTAGATTAATCTCAAGTTTCAAGTTTCTTTAATAGTTGTCATACAGAAGTACAGAATACTTTCATACAAAATGCTTCTTACTGTTACGCTCCAGAGACTGTGCTAGACAAGATAGTATCAAATAACATAGTATAGCATGTAATTTAGAAGTAGAAAATGAGGTCACAGTGTTCAGTATAGACATATGTACAATGTTCGATGCAGAATAGACGTAACTGAGTTACTATATGATATACAATACTATGCAGTGTACTAATGTACAGTACTATATAGTGCAAAGCAGAAATGGGATGAGGTACAATTTAGGTACAATTTACAGTAAGGTGTACGAGTTGTAGTGCAATCCTTCATCAATAAATATAAAGTGTGGGGAGTGGGTGCTACAGTGTGTTTGTTTAAAGTGAGTGTGTGCTATAAAGTGTGTGGAGTGGGTGCTACAGTGTGTTTGTTTAAAGTGAGTGTGTGCGTGTGGATGTGTGTGCTATGTGCGTTTGATGGTTGTTGTTGTGTAGTGTTCATTGTTCGTTTAGCAGCCTGATGGCCTGGGGATAGAAGCTTCTTCTGAGTCTTTCTGTGCTCGCCTTGAGACTCCGGTATCGCTTGCCTGACCGCAGCAGTTCAAAGAGGCAGTTGTTCGGGTGACTGGAGTCTTTAATGATTCTCTTAGCCTTGCCCCTGCAACGCTTGTTGTAAATGTTCTGGAGGGTGGGGAGCCCCCCTCCAATTGTGCGTTCGGCTGAACGTGTCACTCTTTGTAGTCTGCTTCGGTCTTGTGCAGTGCTATTCCCAAACCAGGAGGTGATGTTGCCAGTCAGGATGCTCTCTATTGTACATGAGTAGAAGTTCTTAAGGATCTTCTGACTGACTTGGAACTTCCTTAGACGCCTGAGGAAGTAGAGGCGTTGTCGTGCCTTCTTCACAACACTGTCAATGTGTGTGGTCCATGTCAAGTCCTCGGATATGTAGGCTCCGAGGTACTTAAAGCTGTTGACTCTCTCAACCGGTGCCCCGTCGATGCTGAGGGGGCTGTAGTCCTGTGTCTGTGTGTCTGTGTGTGTCTGTGTCTCCGTGTCTCTGTGTGTCTGAGTGTGTCTCTGTGTGTGTCTGTGTGTGTGTCTGTGTGTCTGTGTGTCTCTGTGTCTGTGTGTGTCTGTGTCTCTGAGTGTGTCTCTGTGTGTGTCTGTGTGTCTGTGTGTGTCTGTGTCTCTGTGTCTGTGTGTGTCTGTGTGTGTCTGTGTCTCTGTGTGTGTCTGTGTTAGTCTGTGTGTGTCTGTGTCTCTGTGTGTGTCTGTGTGTCTGTGTGTGTCTGTGTCTCTGTGTCTGTGTGTCTGTGTGTGTCTCTGTCTCTGTGTGTGTCTGTGTCTCCGTGTCTCTGTGTGTGTCTGTGACTTAGCTTCCATTACCTGTATTTCAGTTAAACGAGTCCTCCCCTCCCCTCCCGGTCAACAGGGGTGCCAACTAGCTAGCGATCGCTCCCGAGAGCTAACGCCGGTCTGTCTGTCGAAGACCGAGGGAACCGCATCAGGCTTCAGCTGATTAGTAGTCTTCTGGACAAACCTTCCACCCCCAACAACATAATCCGAGGCAATGAAGTGTTCGCTGCAGATCCTCCTTCCCTGTCCAACAGGCTGGTCGCGCCGCCTGAGTGCAGCCAACCTGAGCCAACGTGCCAACAACACTGTTTTTTTCACTGGTAGTTTGTGGAAATTAACCAACTTTCCTCTCTCTCACATGGTAAAATTAGTTTGAACAGCCAGGAGCAATACAAACAGAACCACCGCGGTCCCGTTGTTTTGTAGGCAACATTTTATTTACTGACTGACCCATTCACTATAGGCAGCTAACCAGAGTGTATACACCCAACCAGCGGTATGACGTCAGCCATGACGTCAGCAACAAAATGGCGGCGCCCATGTTGAAAACAGGGATATTATATTTGATTTTTCAGACAAATAAGATAGATTTCACATTTGATTATAGAACCCTGTCTTACACAAGGTACACAACAAACAAACTAGGATCACATTGCTCACTGCTTAATTTCCACTTTAAAGCTGTTGACTCTCTCAACCGGTGCCCCGTCGATGCTGAGGGGGCTGTAGTCCTTGACCCCGACCTCCTGAAGTCCACAATCATCTCCTTTGTTTTGCTGACGTTCAGGGAGAGGCTGTTTTCCTGGCACCATCCCGCCAGGACCTTGACCTCTTCCAGGTAGGCCCTCTCGTCGTTGGCAGGCCCACCACCACTGTGTCGTCAGCAAATTTGATGATTGTATTGCTACTCCGCTGAGCCACACAGTCGTGTGTGTACAGGGAGTAGAGGAGGGGACTCAGAACACAGCCCTGGGGGGCCCCTATGTCGAGGGTGATGGATGAGGATGTGCAGTTGCCTGCTCTCACCACCTGGGGTCTGCCCGTCAGGAAGTCCAAGACCCACTGGCAGAGGTCATAGTTCAAGCCCAGGTCCCTGAGCTTGGCTATGAGTATGGAGGGGACTATGGTATTGAATGGCGAGCTGTAGTCGATGAATAGCATAATAATAATAATAATCTATCTGCAATCCTGGATTTAATCTAGATTAATCTAGATTAAAATGGCTCAAAAAAAATAAAAAATCTGCCGAAGGCATTCAAAATATGTGTGTTCTACCCAAATAATGACCAGAAGTCCTTACTTTTTCTTTCCTCCTTATGTTTCTCAGGCCAGGTGGCCCATTACACCATGAGCCCATCTCCCGTTTCCAAAATGCATTACAGACTGTTTGAAAAAGCTGTTTTGCTATGATAATTGGTAATGAAATATCAAAATAATGTTAATAAGTTGTTTTATTCAGAAGTTAACACAAATAAATAATATTACCAGTACAGTACAGTATCTAGCACACTCTCAGGAGCAAAACAGAAAGAAGCATTTCAAACTTGAACTATGTGACATGGCTTGACTCAATCAGTCCAATCTCTATTTCTCCTTCTTCCACCAGTCACTCAGGCAGACCAGCTTGTTTTATGTAGCGGTGTCTACTTATAGTGCCTATAATATTTTTCCCGTTGGGTGCCAGACAGGGCCAAACCCTGCCAATGCAAATCAATTGCTCCAGTGGAGTTGCTCAGTGGCCAATGGTGTCAACTGTGGTTGTACTGGGCAGCTCCCAGGTGTGAATGGAACTGTGTGAATGTGAAGCAGGGCGTTCCTGAAATTTTTTTTAGATTAACTGCGTCAATTATAGTATCGCGCGATACTAGTATCGTGTTAACGCAGCACGTTAACGCCGTTAATGGCCCAGCTCTATATATATATAACTGTCCCATCCAACCATCCAAGAGAACACTGAACTACTTTCACCGGGCAAACAGACTACCGACAGGTAGGCAGCCTCTGAATGATCACATGAGCAGACAGACACAAGCACCTTAATAAGTGACTTACACACCACACACAAGCACGGGATGGGTACCGTTCACATTTGAACCGATACGGTACCGGTACATCGATACCGGTACCCAACGGTACAATTTTTCTGTACTTTAGTCTCTAAAAATGTAATCTACCTACTGTACCTCAGTGGTGAAAAAATAAATCCAAACTTTTCGGCTTGCCATTGCCCCGACTGCTTTGTTGTTGAATCAAGTCAAATCCCAGGTAAGCGTATATTGTGCGTGTGAACGTTGACATGAAAGAAAAAAAAAGTGTAAAAAAAAATATATATATATATATATGATATATATATTTTTTTGTATCTCACGTGAATCGATACTCTGTAGTACCGACGTGTTTCGGTAAGTACCTTTAAAAGTACCGAATTCGGTACCCATCCCTGATGTATTACACACACACTGCTGCAAACTTATACCTTGTATAGTTTTTATAGATAGAAGATAAGTTGTGTATCATGTTTAGTTTAGTTTTTATATACAGTTAGTATAGTTTGTATAGATCGAAGATACGTTGTGTATTACGTTTAGTTTATAGTTTATTTATAGCTTATTTAGTTTATAGTTATAGTCAATCGTTTATAGTTATAGTTTGTATATATAGAATATACGTTGTGTATTATGTTTAGTTTATAGTTTATTTATAGCTTATTTAGTTTATAGTCAATCGTTTATAGTTATAGTTTGTATATATAGAATATACGTTGTGTATTATGTTTAGTTCATAGTTTATTTATAGCTTATTTAGTTTATAGTTGGTTAATAGTTTATAGTTATAGTTTGTAGATAGATATACGTTGTGTATGTTTACAAATCTACGGTTGAGGAGCCGGGAAGAACAAGCATCTGGTGTTTTTCTGAATGTACTAAAAAAGCGGCGACAATAAAATAATCTAAATTTATATAAAAAGAAAAAAAAGGTGCAAATAAACTCTTTGTGCTGCATGGTTTGGACTGGTATATATATGGGGCTGGTATATATGGAGTCCTGTGTGGATCTATCGTGTACATTTTATTTATATCTTAAAAGGAAAACTCCAACATTTTGGGAAATTAGCTTATTTAACATCTTCCCTGGAGTTAGACAAGAAGATACATACCTTTTTTGTCTCTGTGCGTGCATTTTGCTTTGGGAACAGTCGCTCCGTTAGCGTAGCTTAGCTTCATCACTGGAAGTGGGGGAGATCCGGAGCTTCATCACTGGAAGTGGGGGAGATCCGGAGCCTGACGTTCCCTTACACTGTATACAGTCACGAAATACACTCCAAATACAACTCCAAAACGTTCATGTAAACATGTTGTGACCTGTGTATTCACCACGTAGAGAAATACAAAATTATTGAATTAGACAATTACGTTTTATAAGCAAATATACTCGGAACTATTTTTTGCCTAACCACTCCTCTCTGAGCGCAGTCAGTGATTTCAACGTTTATTTTGTACATTATCTAACGTTAACACGAACCTAAACTAACTTTAGGTTAGTTGTAACGTTAGTTTAGGTTCGTGTTAACGTTAGATAATGTACAAAATAAACGTTTTCCGCTGCTATAAACGTCGCACTTTTATTTTGAAAACCCCAGAAAGGAAGTCATTATATATGCTTTACCATCCTGTTCTGTGTTAGCTCCGGTTAGCTCAGAGCGTCCGGTATAACAATACCAGCCATTGGATTACTGTTTTCTAAATTGGGGAGGCTTTTAATCGTCAAGGTAAGAGGATTTTAAGTCATGGTATCCATAAACTTCAATCGGTTCGGATCCTTTGAATTAATGAGAATGTCAACAATCACGACGACACGTTGAAATCACTGACTGCGCTCAGAGAGGAGTGGTTAGGCAAAAAATAGTTCCGAGTATATTTGCTTATAAAACGTAATTGTCTAATTCAATTATTTTTTATTTCTCCACGTGGTGAATACACAGGTCACAACATGTTTACATGAACGTTTTGGAGTTGTATTTGAAGTGTATTTCGTGACTGTATACAGTGTAAGGGAACGTCAGGCTCTGGATCTCCCCCACTTCCAGTGATTAAGCTCCGGATCTCCCCCACTTCCAGTGATGAAGCTAAGCTACGCTAACGGAGCGACTGTTCCCAAAGCTAAATGCACGCACAGAGACAAAAAATGTATGTATCTTCTTGTCTAACTCCAGGGAAGATGTTAAATAAGCTAATTTCCCAAAATGTTGGAGTTTTCCTTTAAGGTCAGAGGTCAAGGGACTCCTTTAAATATGTCCGGTGTTAATCCATGCCTACTTTCACAACGACGTTGCTTTTAGAGCGGATATGGAAGGATATGGACCGTTATCTTGTTTTTATTGCACACGGCTGCCCACATTGAGGTGTGGTTTGTGGTTAAGTGTCACAAGCGGAGATATCGGCGTAGGGCGCCGTTACCAAGACCGTCTCCGGAACAAGCCGATGTGGCCATAAAATACTCAGAGGAGATTAATACTTTGTCCCGAGGTTGTTCTCCTCAAACCAAGCATTGTCCCGCAGAGTCAGCAGGAGACGAGGCAAATGCCTAACGGCAACGACGGGGCAATGAATTAGATAAGACAATTTAGAGCAGTGGTTCTCAACTGGTCTAGCCAGTCATTAAGTCGCGACCCACATTTTCTAACCACTATGATTTATTTCAGTAATTTTGCAGTAATACACAATCTTTCATGCACTGTTAAAAACATGAAATAAACACAAAAAGTGCAACAAAAGTGCAACTAGGGCTAAAAACCCAATGAAATAAAATAATAATAATAAATAATTATGCTTCTTAGCAGACTTCTTAGCTTAACATAACAGACCTACAGTAAGTTTGGGGGAACTAATGGGATAACTGGATTGCAACAAAGGTGCAACTAGGGCTAAAATGAAATAAAATAATAATAATAATAAATAATATGCTTCTTAGCAGACTTCTTAGCTTAACATAACAGACCTAAGTTTGGGGGAACTAATGGGATAACTGGGGTTGCAACAAAAGTACAACTAGGGCTAAAAACACAATGAAATAAAATAATAATAATAAATAATATATCCTTCTTAGCAGACTTCTTAGCTTAACATCCCAGGGAACTAATGGGATAACTGGCGATGTTGTTTGCTCCTGACAAGAGTCTCAAAGTCTGGGGTGATGGTAGACAAAGCAACTCTGAGGTCGTGCTCAATGTCCAATCTGTTCCTCTGCTTTGTCTTCAGCTGGACCAGAGCTGAGAAGCCACTTTCACAAAGATAGCAAGTGCAAAACACCTCCGTGACCAACTCAAAATGGCCCCGTGACCCACTTTTGGGTCGCGACCCACCAGTTGAGAAACACTGATATAGACAATGGGGGACAAAAGGGACATTATGGACAACGGGTTGTGCCTCAGTCTTTGTATGGACTTGACTTGGCAGTCTGGAATGTTATGAATGACGTAGGTACCATTTGAAGCATTCGGATTAACAAGCTGTTCAGAATCATTGGCCTTTGTGGTGTCACAAGGGGGAGAAAAGCAATAAATTCGCTTTAATTAAATCAATTGGCGGTGCTTTTTGGAGCCATGAACACTGCCTACCTAATGTACTGCCAGGTTTTCTACTCTTGGGTGTGAGGTAGCCAGGCAGGGAAGGACATTATTTGTTTAACATTTGGTGTGTGCCTCACCCAACAAAAACATTGTGTATTTTTCTTTTGTTGTATGCTGGGGGGGGGGGGGGGGGTGTTACATCAACTCAAGGGACACCAACAACAAACTGAGCAAGCTGGTCTCCGTGGTGGGCAGTCGAGCTGGTCAGACTAGAGGCGGCAGCAGAGAGGAGGATGGGAAGGTAGCTGGCCGCTATCCTGGAGAACCCCTCCCTCCCTCCCACCCCCTCTACGAGGAGCCAGCCAAGATGAGGAGCACGTTCAGTCACAGAGACTCATACGACCCCCGACACTCAACTAACCACATCGGCCAGTCGTTCATGCCAGCGGCCATTAGGCTCCACGACTGTGGGCATGGACCGCTGCCAGCAGCTGGAGAACTAATGGCTGCAGAACTCAACTCACAGGAATGTGTGACTACTAAGTGTAGAATAGAATAGATAGAAATACTTTTATTTTCCCAGAGGGAAATTTGACACTAGAAATCGCTCACATTAAACATTTAGACAGAACAAGTCAAGTTTTTTTTTTTTATTGTTTTTATTGACCTATAGTCCATTCATGCTGGAATCAGTTCCCCCAGCCACATTAGAAAGCAAACAAAATAAACGATAATTATCGCGATATATTTTAATAATCGATTTGACCTGCAACAGGGCAGTTTTAAAACCAGAGACAGTGGACAGACTTGTCTTTCTTGCCCGCAACTTAAAGTAATGGCTTTGCTCGTCCAAATGACAATACTGACCAAATTGAGATTTATTTTTCTCTTTTATTTTGTTTGCTTTCTAATTTAAAATACATTTTGAAACCGTCTGTACACAGTAGGCTATGTGTGCTAGCAGAGCTAGACTCCAGTCACGAGTCACGGTGCACATGTGCGGTGGTTTGTCCACCAAAAAAGCGCCAAAAGATAGAAAAGAAACTAGCAGAGCCAGAACTGTTCAACTCCCCTGGAGCCACAGCCAGCAGAGAAGCCGGTTTACTTTCGCTTTTAAACCAGCTGCAGCCTGAGAACTGGAGTGTGAGGGGATGTAACACTAAAGATGGCGGCAATGACAAAGAATTGCTGCAAAATAAACATACAAAATAAACACAATTTTTTTTTTTTTTTTTTATATTCGCTATTCGATATTTCCCCCCTCGTGTAACTTCAGCGTTATTGCTCATCGTCTCCTAGCTTGGCCAGGAGGAGGAGAGCACAGCGCAGCCAGAGCTCTCATTTAACCCACATGTATTTTGTATCAATTGTTATTACTATTAAGCCTATTTTTATCAGAAGATCCGTCTACGATATATAATCGATGAGTCCGGTTTCCGGTCACGTTGTGTGGCGGTTCACTGTTTTGTAAGATTGATGACGTCATTTATTTCTCAACAGTAGGGAGCCGTCTATATACGACACCTTTTCACTGCAGATTACAAACCCTAAACTTTCATCACTTCCGTCATTTCATGTGTTTAAGCAGAAGCTGCAACGGTCCCCAGCTGGCTGCTGTACATGTCGATTCCCCTTCTCCTCCTCTCTATATATATTACACACCTGCGACTGTCACCCAGCCGCTTCACTGTGATCTGACGGTCATTTCATTTGATTGTTTTAATAATTTATTCCCCTTACCTCTGTGATGCATGTACCGGCCTCTTGGCTGACAGAAGGAGCACGTTCAGTGCTGGACTGAGACTCCCAAGATGTAGCAGGGCCGTCCTCCCAACAGCCATCAGACTTTATAATGCATCACTGAGAACAGGGTGACGGTACTATCTTCCTGGACTTTTACTTTTAGAGATAGTACAATTTTACATATTCTGGATATTTCTACTGTATATTTTATATTAGAATGTAACATAGGAAATGTAATATCCCGGACCATATTTTATTCTTAGGCTTATTTTTATTCTTATTCGTGACTTTTGTTTTTGTCTACCTAAAATGTTTACCGTTTACTAACTTTACTGTGAGCAATTTGTATAATGCCAAATTTCCCTCTGGACGAATAAAGTATTTCTATTCTATTCTATTATTTAATATGTTTTTGTCCCCTTTACCCTTTGTCCTCTCGCCAGGCAGTCATTGTAAATTTAATTTGACCGGCCTGGTTAAATAAAAATAACCGAACTGTACTCGGCATCGGCCGATACCCAAAAGCCCAGGTATCGGTATCGGGACTGAAGAAGTTGGATCGGCGCGCATCCCTAATCACTTCTGTCTGTACGAGGCAATTTTGGGGCGTCTACACTCTGCACACATCATTTCTGTCTGTACAAGGCGGCAATTCTTGCAGATTGCAATGTCCCCGAAAAATAAATTGGCACATTTGACTTTTCAAAAACAAATTAATCAATTTCAAAATACAGACGGGACGATGCTTTTCATTATCTACTCAAAAAATTAAGAAAACAGCCAAAAGCAGGTAGTTGAAAAAAAAGAAAAAAAAAAAAAACTTGACTGAATTATTCGACTACCCGATTTGGCATCTTGAAAGTTCCTCAAAGACTAATCAGAGGGCAGGTTAATTTTGGCTGCTACCCCGTCTGGCATCTTGCACGCTCTGTACCTCAAAAGACATCAAGTTCAAGTTTCAAGTTTGTTTATTATTTGTCATAATAAAATACAGAATACTTTATGATGAAATTATTGTTTCTGTATGTCGGAGGTCAGGTTAATTTACTGCAAAGACATGTGGGAGGTCAGGTTAATTTACTGTAGACATGTGGGAGGTCAGGTTAATTTACTGCAGACATGTGGGAGGTCAGGTTAATTTACTGTAGAGACATGTGGGAGGTCAGAGGTCAGGTTAATTTACTGCAGACATGTGGGAGGTCAGGTTAATTTACTGTAGAGACATGTGGGAGGTCAGAGGTCGGGTTAATTTACTCCAAAGACATGTGGGAGGTCAGGTTAATTTAGGCTAAGACCTGCCTGGCATCTTGCAAGCTCTGTACCTCAAAGACAAAGAAAGTGGTGGATCCCTAATTCAGTAATAGATTAATCTTCTTGAACGGCATTAACTTGAAGAGACCTTTCCATTTAAAAAAGGTTAATCCATCGGACCTTAATTGCTCACATGAGGTTTCTCCGGTGGCTGTTGAGGTGGAACTGGAGGTTAATCGTGGTCGAGTCTTCTGGGTTGAAAACATGGCTAATCAAAAGCAATTTAGTGTTAGTTCAGTAAAGGACTCGACTTTCTCTGGCCAGGAGACTGGGTCAAGCTCCGCCCCCTCAATCTGTGGGATCAATCTGTGGGGTCTTTTAGGCTTTCTGGGAGGAAAGGGGGCGGGGGAGGGATGACCAGATGAGGGGAGGATACAGGGGGGAGGGATGACCAGATGAGGGGAGGATACAGGGGGGAGGGATGGCCAGATGAGGGGAGGATACAGGGGGAGGGATGACCAGGTGAGGAGAGAGGAAAGGAGGATACAGGGGGAGGGATGACCAGATGAGGGGAGGATACAGGAGGGAGGGATGACCAGGTGAGGAGAGAGGAAAGGAGGATACAGGGGGGAGGGATGACCAGGTGAGGGGAGAGGAGAGGAGGATACAGGGGGAGGGATGACCAGGTGAGGAGAGAGGAAAGGAGGATACAGGGGGAGGGATGACCAGGTGAGGAGAGAGGAAAGGAGGATACAGGGGGGAGGGATGACCAGGTGAGGAGAGAGGAAAGGAGGATACAGGGGGGAGGGATGACCAGGTGAGGAGAGAGGAAAGGAGGATACAGGAGGGAGGGATGACCAGGTGAGGGGAGAGGAAAGGAGGATACAGGGGGGAGGGATGACCAGGTGAGGAGAGAGGAGAGGAGGATACAGGGGGGAGGGATGACCAGGTGAGGAGAGAGGAGAGGAGGATACAGGGGGGAGGGATGACCAGGTGAGGAGAGAGGAGAGGAGGATACAGGGGGAGGGATGACCAGGTGAGGAGAGAGGAGAGGAGGCTACAGGGGGAGGGATGACCAGGTGAGGAGAGAGGAGAGGAGGATACAGGGGGAGGGATGACCAGGTGAGGGGAGAGGAGAGGATACAGGGGGAGGGATGACCAGGTGAGGAGAGAGGAAAGGAGGATACAGGGGGGAGGGATGACCAGGTGAGGAGAGAGGAAAGGAGGATACAGGAGGGAGGGATGACCAGGTGAAGAGAGGAGGATAAAGGAGGGAGGGATGACCAGGTGAGGAGAGAGGAGAGGAGGATACAGGGGGGAGGGATGACCAGGTGAGGAGAGAGGAAAGGAGGATAAAGGAGGGAGGGATGACCAGGTGAAGAGAGGAGAGGAGGATAAAGGAGGGAGGGATGACCAGGTGAGGAGAGAGGAGAGGAGGATACAGGGGGGAGGGATGACCAGGTGAGGAGAGAGGAGAGGAGGATACAGGGGGAGGGATGACCAGGTGAGGAGAGAGGAAAGGAGGATAAAGGAGGGAGGGATGACCAGGTGAAGAGAGGAAAGGAGGATACAGGGGGAGGGATGACCAGGTGAGGAGAGAGGAAAGGAGGATAAAGGAGGGAGGGATGACCAGGTGAAGAGAGGAGAGGAGGATAAAGGAGGGAGGGATGACCAGGTGAGGAGAGAGGAGAGGAGGATAAAGGAGGGAGGGATGACCAGGTGAAGAGAGGAAAGGAGGATACAGGGGGAGGGATGACCAGGTGAGGAGAGAGGAAAGGAGGATAAAGGAGGGAGGGATGACCAGGTGAAGAGAGGAGAGGAGGATAAAGGAGGGAGGGATGACCAGGTGAGGAGAGAGGAGAGGAGGATAAAGGAGGGAGGGATGACCAGGTGAAGAGAGGAAAGGAGGATACAGGGGGGAGGGATGACCAGGTGAGGAGAGAGGAAAGGAGGATAAAGGAGGGAGGGATGACCAGGTGAGGGGAGAGGAGAGGAGGATACAGGGGGGAGGGATGACCAGGTGAGGAGAGAGGAGAGGAGGATACAGGAGGGAGGGATGACCAGGTGAGGAGAGAGGAAAGGAGGATACAGGGGGAGGGATGACCAGGTGAGGGGAGAGGAAAGGAGGATACAGGGGGAGGGATGACCAGGTGAGGAGAGGAAAGGAGGATACAGGGGGAGGGATGACCAGGTGAGGGGAGAGGAAAGGAGGATACAGGAGGGAGGATGACCAGGTGAGGGGAGAGGAAAGGAGGATACAGGGGGAGGGATGACCAGGTGAGGGGGGGGGGGGGGAGGATACAGGGGGGAGGAAATGACCAGGTGAGGGGAGAGGAAATGAGGATACAGGGGAGGGATGACGAGGTGAGGAGAGAGGAGAGGAGGATACAGGGGGAGCCGGGATGACGAGGTGAGAGGAGAGGAAAGGAGGAGGGATGAGGAGGATACAGGGGAGAGGAGAGAAGGAGGGATGAGGAGGATACAGGGAGAGGGATGACCAGGTGAGGGGAGAGGAAAGGAGGATACAGGGGGAGGGATGACGAGGTGAGAGGAGAGGAAAGGAGGAGGGATGAGGAGGATACAGGGGAGAGGAGAGGAGGAGGGATGAGGAGGATACAGGGGGAGGGAGGTGTTGACAAAAGGCCTTGGAAGGAAATTCCACACTGCCTATTAAACAGAGAAAGGGTTTTACTTCACATAAAAAGGTTTAGCTAGCATTCGCTTTTCTTTTTAAACCCCGGACATGTTGAGTCCACGAGCAAGCAAATTAAACCAAAACTATCATCCAATCTCTGTCTGCCGTCCGTCCCAGGTTGGCTAAATGGGTATTTCATCAGTCCTCATTTTAATTAGTTGCGTTAATCTTCTCCTTGAACTCAGTGAAGGAGGATTAGTTTGGAGAAACGGCAGCAATAAAAGGATCCATGTGTGACGAGAAGCAGAGCTCTGGTAGAGTGACACGCTTTGGCTTCTTTGTTTGCAAAAGGAATCGACGTCAAGTCGATCAATAAATGGAGGACAAAGCAACAAAACCTCAACGATTGGCCACCATGCGGTTACTTTCACACTAGAAATGTACGAAACAAGACAACCAAGCAAAGTCAAACCAAAAGGATTAAAAAACAAAGGTAACTTATGGGAATAGCAAATGGCTCAGCAGCGATAGGGCAGAACATCTGATTCCAGGGCTATAGTAGACGGGGGGGTACCGACCCTTCCTAGTAGGCTATAGGTGCTGCGTTTTCTTTTTATGTTAAAGGGGAACTCCACTTTTTTGGAAATTCGCTTATTTAACATCTTCCCTGGAGTTAGACAAGAAGATGCATACCTTTTTTGTCTCTGTGCGTGCATTTTAGCTTTGGGAATAGACGCTCCGTTAGCATAGCTTAGCTTCATCACTGGAAGTGAGGCAGGACAGTAGCCTTACAGTGCCTTACAGTGTATTGCAAGGTCTGACATTGACCAAACTTGATATGCTGACCTTGGTGGGCTCTAGGTCAACTCCTGAAAAGGGGGTCAATGTCAGACCTTGCAATCAAAGTTAGGGGGCGCACTGAAATTATGGCAAGGGTTATTAGCCCCCTAACTTTTGATTGCAAGGTCTGGTTTTGATCATTTTTTATGTTTTTATGTCTTCCATCGAGGACCACCATGGAAATAAGTGTTTTAATCAATGCTTTTTATGTGATATCCTCAGGAATACAAATTGGTCATGATAATTAGTTTTTATGATGCGTTTGTAATTTCCAAATCCAAATCTAAATCAAATCAAATCAAACCAAGGGGTAAAAACATAACCTTGTTGGTAACGATTATATTCAACCAGAAGTAGCTGAGGTGAGGACCAGAAAACAACACGCTCGTGGTCCAGAACTCCCTCAGGCTGTACTGACTCTCTCCAAAGCAGACGTCCGATGCCGTTAACGGCTGCAGAACTCCAGAACTGTTAGGAATGGCTGACCACTACGCGTCTCTCTTAAGGGAAAACTCCAACATTTTGGGAAATTAGCTCACAGTCTTCTCCAGAGAGAGACAAGAAGATAGATACCAGTCTCCTCTCTGTGCGTTCAGTAGAAAGCTATCTGGCCACATGTTAGCCTAGCTTAGCACAATGAATGGAAGCGGACATGACTGGGTAGCTTAGCATTGTCCAACTAACGCCTCTCCCGAAGGCTACCCGGTCATGTCCGCTTCCATTCATTGTGCTAAGCTAGGCTAACGTGCAGCCAGATAGCTTTCTACTGAACGCACAGAGAGGAGACTGGTATCTATCTTCTTGTCTCTCTCTGGAGAAGACGGTAAGCTAATATCCCAAAATGTTGGAGTTTTCCTTAAACCACCAACAGCTGCACGGACGTATGACGTACATCATGCCCGTTAGGGTACCTCGTGTATACTGCACCTTGTGTATACCGTTTACTCATTAGTAGTATACATTCAGATTCTAATTCTTTATTGCCTACATTTATTATAATGTATAATATAACCCGATAGGGCATACATCTTAGTTACAATGTTCTGTAAACGTCATTCTAGAAAGCATTTCATTGGATGCTAAATTAGTACACGCCAGGTCATTGATTCCATGGGGCCTTTAACCCTTTCACTAACAACTACAGAAGGTTAACCCTTTCACTGCCACACTACAGAAGGTTAACCATTTCACTACCACACTACATGCGGTTAACCCTTTCACTGCCACACGACAAAAGGTTAACCCTTTCACTACCACACTACATGCGGTTAACCCTTTCACTACCACACTACAGAAGGTTAACCCTTTCACTGCCACACTACAGCAGGTTAACCATTTCACTACCACACTACATGCGGTTAACCCTTTCACTGCCACACGACAAAAGGTTAACCCTTTCACTGCCACACGACAAAGGGTTAACCCTTTCACTACCACACTACAGACAGTTAACCTTTCACTACCACACTACAGAAGGTTAACCCTTTCACTGCCACACGACAAAGGGTTAACCCTTTCACTACCACACTACAGAAGGTTAAACCTTTCACTACCACACTACAGAAGGTTAAACCTTTCACTACCACACTACAGAAGGTTAACCTTTCACTACCACACTACAGAAGGTTAACCTTTCACTACCACACTACATATGGTTAACCTTTCACTGCCACACTACAGAAGGATAACCCTTTCACTGCCACACGACAACGTGTTAACCCTTTCACTACCACACTACAGAAGGTTAACCCTTTAACTACCACACTACAGAAGGTTAACCATTTCACTACCACACTACAGAAGGTTAACCTTTCACTGCCACACTACAGAAGGTTAACCATTTCACTACCACACTACAGAAGGTTAACCTTTCACTGCCAGGTTAACCCTTTCACTACACACTACATACGGTTAACCCTTTAACTGCCACACGACAAAGGGTTAACCCCTTTCACTACCACACTACAGAAGGTTAACCATTTCACTGCCAGAATACAGAAGGTTAACCCTTTCACTACCACACTACAGATGGTCAACAGTCTGTAGTGTGGTAGAAAAGGTTAACCTTCTATAGTGTGGTAGTGAAAGGGTTAAAGAGTGTAGCGGATCGTTGGATGTTAGAAAACGTTCAAAATTCAGAACGTCCCGTGATCCCGATACTGAAATAGCTCCCATATATAACTTCCCACGTATGAATAAAGAACGGGCGCGTTGAGAGGAAAATGCTAATCAAGACCACGAGGCCGGAATGCACTGTCAGTCTTCCACTGCAGCAGCCGCGTGCAACTGAGAGAGAGAGAGAGGAGAGAGAGAGAGAGATGAGAGAGAGAGAGAGAGAGAGAGAGAGAGAGAGAGAGAGAGAGAGAGAGAGAGAGAGAGAGAGAGAGAGAGAGAGAGAGAGAGAGAGAGAGAGAGCGAGAGAGAGAGCGAGAGAGAGAGAGAGAGAGAGAGAGAGAGAGAGAGAGAGCGAGAGAGAGAGAGAGAGAGAGAGAGAGAGAGAGAGAGAGAGAGAGAGAGAGAGAGAGAGAGAGAAGAGAGAGAGAGAGAGAGAGAGAGAGAGAAGAGAGAGAGAAAGAGAAAGAGAAAGAGAGAGAGAGAAAGAGAGAGAAAGAGAAAGAGAAAGAGAAAGAGAGAGAGAGAGAGAGAGAGAGACACAACACTGTGGGAAAGGACAGAGCGCCAATCTAGTCTGAAAAAGCGTGCAACTGTTTTGCATTTTTTAATCATCCGGAGGGGCGAGCTGCCCGGCGGTGTGGTCCAGGTGCAGAGAGAGAGGGGGCTCCAGGGAGATGATGTACACAACAGAATTAAATGCCCATTACCGAGCTGCACATTAGAGCCGGCCCGATGCGGGGGCAGGGTGGAGGGGGGGGGGGGGGGTCGGGCGGGGGGGGGGGGTTGATGTATTCGGCCCTGTGGCCGCGGCTGTGTAGACGGGAGGTCTTCCATTTTCGCTGGAACGGCAAAAAAAATAAAAGCGGCGGTCCTCCAGGCTTTAGAACGCTGACCCTGACAATGATGCAGTGCTGCACCCTGGGTAATAGCTCCAGTAGACTCTGTGCGGCTACAGTGCTGCACCCTGGGTAATAAGCAGACTCTGTGCGCCTACAGCGCTGCACCCTGGGTAATAGCTCCAGCAGCGCTGCACCCTGGGTAATAGCTCCTGCAGCACTGCACCCTGGGTAATAGCTCCAGCAGCGCTGCACCCTGGGTAATAGCTCCAGCAGCGCTGCACCCTGGGTAAAAAGCTCCAGCAGCACTGCACCCTGGGTAATAGCCCCAGCAGCGCTGCACCCTGGGAAATAAGCTCCAGCAGACTCTGTGCGGCTGTGGCTGGCGGTGGTGGTCCCGGCCCGGCCGCGCTTACCGATCACTCGGCTCAACCGGGGCGGGTTAGAATGCGCTAAACACCAGGGAACAAACTTAACTTTTTGACTTACCAGCCATTTGGCTGGTAGATTTTAAAAACTACCAGCCGGGCAGATTTTTTACCAGCCAAAAATCCAATTAGTATTTATATTGTAACGTTTGGCCACTTTAAATCATTGAACAGAGAGAGAGAGAGGTAGATAGATAGATAGATAGATAGATAGATAGATAGATAGATAGATAGATAGATAGATAGATAGATAGATAGATAGATAGATAGATAGATAGATAGATAGATAGATAGATAGATAGATAGATAGATAGATAGATAGATAGATAGATAGATAGATAGATAGAGAAGGCAGGCCTGAAAACCTACCTGTTCAAAAAGGCATTTGACATTTACATTTAGTCATTTAGCTGACGCTTTTATCCAAAGCGACTTACAAGTTCTGTGCGACAAGACAGCAAGAAGGGTATAACTCTATCAGCTGAGTAACAATGTTCATCAAAGTGTTGCGTGTTACAGTGTAGGTTAGTTTATTAGGACAAGTGCATGACATTAAGGTTAGTCGGGGTTAGATTTTTTTTTTTTTTTTTTTTTTTTTATCATTTCAGATAATGGTTGAAGAAGTGAGTCTTTAGTCTTTTGACTGTTAGCTTTTTATTTTAATTTTATTGCGCTTTTGTTTTTAAATTGTCTGTTTATACTATGTTTTTAATTAACTATGTTCTATTTTTATCTTATTTTTATTCTGTATTTTATTTTATTTGTTTTACTAATAACTATTTTATTTCTATTTTTTTTAACTGTTTTAACCATGTAGTGTAGCACTTTGGGATCCCAGTGAACAAAAAGTGCATTACAAATCCAATCTATTATTATTATTAATATGTGTGGCTGCCGCCCTGGCGGACATCTGTGCTCTACTGAGTGCACCTTTCTAGTCTAGAGAGAGAGCGCTGATTCTCCGTAGCTGAGCAGGGTTGCATTTTGTCAACACAAGTTGGAACCCTGGAGGAAGCGATATAAGGAAACGAATTGCCAATAAATGTGAAGTTATCTTTGAACCTGTTGCAGGGAATATGCCTCCACATATATTTGGTCAAATCTAATGCGAAATAGTAAAATATCAGAGCACAATCAAAAACGCGATTGCAGGGTTTTCTTGTAGGCTAAAGAACGGGTGATGTAAGACCTCATGTGCGTCTCATGTTACAAACTTGACCTCGTGAGCAGAGCGCATCTCATTTACATTTAAAGGTTCATTGTTTGTAAACATTAGAACGGACACGTGACACACACACACACACACACAGTTTCAACTCACCACCGCTGCATCATATTGACGCCGAGCACAGACGACCCATTACCTGCCGGCCGAGGTAGATGCATGCAGTGTATTTTGTTAGCCGCCAGGTGGCGGGCAGACCTTAAATTCTAATCGCCAAACAATAAATCTACAAGCCAATGGCGCTGGCCGTGTAACTATTTTGTACCCTGACCAGAGTTCACTTCTGACCAGAAAAATAACTGAGGAATACGTCTCTCCACACACACAGTGTTGCATCTGAGTGAGAGGTGCATCTATAAGTGAGAGGTGAATCTAAATGAGGGGCATCTAAGGGAGAGGTGCAGCTAAATTAAGTGCATCAAGTAAAATCTTAGGCAAGCGTGTAGTATGCGTGTGAACGTGTGTGTGAGCGTGCGGCACACTTCATAGGTTTCGTTTTGCGGTAAACTAAAAGTTGACGTCATACATTTTTATTTTATTTAATATATATATATATTCTTTTAAACAGTACCGAAATGTGGCACCGGTGGATCTCACGTGAATCGGTACTCTGTTTTTTGTTTTTATTAAGGATCCCCATTAGCTGGTGCCATGGCTCCCAGCTGGTCTTCCTGGGGTCACTCTGTAGCGCCGATGTGATTGGGTCGACGATACCCTTAACCCTTTCACTGCCACACGACAGAAGGTTAACCCTTTACTATCACACAACCGACGGTCGCCGGTTGTGTGATAGTAATTACTATCCCCAGGCCATCAGGTTGCTCAACGAACAATAACACTATACAACTAACAACCATTAAATGCACTCACAGCACACACACACTCACTTAAACAAACAACTCAATGCAGCACCCACTCTACACACTTTAGAACACCTAGACACACTTTATATTTATTGGCAAAGAATTTGCACTACAACCCATACCTCAGTACACCTTACTGTAAATTTTACCTAAATTGTACCTCATCCCATTTCTGCTTTGCACTATATAGTAGATTGTATATTAGTATATTGTATAGTATATTGTATGGTAACTCAGTTACTTCTACTCTGCATTGAACATTGTACCTACGTGACTTCTATTTTTTACTTGCTATACAACTTATTTTATTTTATACTTATCTTTTTTGTCTAGCACAGTCTCTGGAGCGTAACAGAAAGAAGCATTTTGTATAAAAGTATTCTGTACGTCTTCTGTATGACAACTAATAAAGAAACTTGAACTTGAAATAAAGAAAAGGAGAGAGGGAGAGAAAGAGAGAAAGAGAGGGAGAGACAACTCTCTTAGGAAAGGATATAGTGCCCATCTAGTCTGTAAATGTTGGACGGACACATTCAGTACCTGCACGGGTCATCAACTCATCAGCAGAAATATGAGAGCCAGTCTCACCTAGGGTTGCCGCGGCGATGTCGAATTTCTCATGACTAATAATAAACTCTTGGTGATAATTACCGGTGACATCTGACATTTGACAAAATAACACTCAATATCCGCAGAGTGCTTACTTTGATCTTTAACGTCACGCGGCTACATTGATCCGCTCTGATCCCAGTCTGTTTTTAATAAATTTTCAATGATTGGGTATCCGCTCGTTGGACAGACAGAGTTCATTAGGTTCTCATTTTAAGAATAAACCAATGGACAGTAATACCTTCTGTCACTTTCCTATCTGTTCGTCGACGGACGGATCAATGTAGCGTATCGATCACATACTGTGCCAAACATGCTTGTTTCTAGTCTGGACCGGTCCTCCGAGCTCCTCTCCAGTGCAGCTCTCTCTGCCGCTGTGAGGTTTTAATCCCATACGTTTCTGAATCCTCTCTGCCATCGTTGTGTAACATGTCGTCTCTGGAGCTTCTCTCTCTCTCTCCTTCACATGAAGTTAAACCTACTCTGTGAAACCTACAGATGGCCGCTTTCCGCACAGACATGTTCAGTTCATAAGGTCGTCCGATAAACGCGTTTAGTATTTTACAAATATTATTTGAATGTGGGGGAACTGATGTGCGAAAATGAACTAAATGGGTTTTATTAACATACGATATTCCTTTATTGATCGCCTTGGGGGAAATTCAGGCATCATAACGGGAGGGGAGAAGGGGGGGTACAGGTAGTAGAAGACATGATACAGGTCATAGAATTATAGTACAGTGGAGAAGTAAAAAATAAAAATAATGGAATAAAAATAGGCAGTGTAAAGAATATAATTAACTCCGAGTATGCGCATAATATGGGCAAGTAGGCAGTGTAAAAAGGTCAAGGTGGAGGATGAGGGTATGTATGCCCTCCCAGTTATATTTGCCCTACAATAGTTACAATATATATATAATTTATATTTTTGTTTTGCATATATATATATATATATTTGTTTTGTAAGGTTTTAAATTAGTACTCATGTGAGTAGTGGAAAAGGGGTAGGATTAAATAAGTGTATACTTCTTCCTACTCCTTTTCAAACATGTAAATTGAGTTATGTTTTGCTTTTGTTTATTTATTTTTTCATTAAATTTCTTGAGATCAATGATGTTTTAATTTTATATTGTATTTATTTACATGTTCGAAATAAAGATTGAAAGAAAAATAATAATAATAATCTAATAACTAATATAATCTAAAAATGCTGTACTCTGTAAAAGTTATGTACTCGGCGGTTGCCTGAACGCCCAGTAACACCGGTATGGTCGACGGCGGGCCTAAGTCCCCGAGAGGCTTCAGAACACTGCCGTTAATAAAAACAGGAATCCGTGTTTTATTATGCTGTAAACACGGCCTCTCGATGGGACTTGATTTCCCCGTTGCTAAGCTCACGGTCCACCGGCGTCCTCTGAAGCTGTGACGATGATGATGATGATGATGATGATGATGATGATGAGCCACCAGGTGCAGGTAACCCTCAACTCACCGGATAAAAAACGCTTTATGGCAACAACAGAGAACCCTCTCTCCACACCCTGGAATAACGGGGCGTTTCTATTCATATTCTCAATAGAATTAGAATAGAGCTACAATATTCTAACTTAGATTAGATTCGATTAAAATGTATCGTGATCATACAGCACAACAAAAATAAGTCTGGCATCCAACCAGAGTGCAAACGTAACAGTAAAGTGCAGCAGTAATATACAATGTACAGGTGATTAAACTGGGTATAAAATATATAAATTAGTACTAATCAGATGTATGTACAGAGTTGTAGTATTAATATGTACAGTGAATGTGATACAGGTATAAAGACACTATGGTAGTAAGTCATACTGGCCAGCAGTGTAACTAGTAAGAGTAGGTAAGAGATATGTACACTGGATATAGATATAGTATTAATATGTACAGTGATATAGGTATAAAGACACTATGGTAGTAAGTCATACTGGCCAGCAGTGTAACTAGTAAGAGTAGGTAAGAGATATGTATAGATATAGTATTAATATGTACAGTGATACAGGTATAAAGACACTATGGTAGTAAGTCATACTGGCCAGCAGTGTAACTAGTAAGAGTAGGTAAGAGATATGTACAGATAATAGATATAGTATTAATATGTACAGTGATAGAGGTATAAAGACACTATGGTAGTAAGTCATACTGGCCAGCAGTGTAACTAGTAAGAGTAGGTAAGAGATATGTACAGATATAGATATAGTATTAATATGTACAGTGATACAGGTATAAAGACACTATGGTAGTAAGTCATACTGGCCAGCAGTGTAACTAGTAAGAGTAGGTAAGAGATATGTACAGATATAGATATAGTATCATATACGTATATGTAAAAAAGATAATAGGAGGCATGTACAGATGTGGATAGATATGTTGTTGTTGAAGTGTTAAGGAAACTGTAGTTCACCAAACTACTTCACCATGACAGACAGACGGTAGTGATTCACCAAACTACTTCACCATGACAGACAGACGGTAGTGATTCACCAAACTACTTCACCGTGACGGACAGACGGTAGTGATTCACCAAACTACTTCACCATGACAGACAGACGGTAGTGATTCACCAAACTACTTCACCATGACAGACAGACGGTAGTGATTCACCAAACTACTTCACCATGACAGACAGACGGTAGTGATTCACCAAACTACTTCACCATGACAGACAGACGGTAGTGATTCACCAAACTACTTCACCATGACAGACAGACGGTAGTGATTCACCAAACTACTTCACCATGACAGACAGACGGTAGTGATTCACCAAACTACTTCACCATGACAGACAGACGGTAGTGATTCACCAAACTACTTCACCGTGACAGACAGACGGTAGTGATTCTTGGACATTAAATGGTATGGATTATTACTTGCTAGTGGTGGTGTAGTCGATACGGAGCCTTTAGCGCAAACTCTCTGGGTTCTGGCTCGTCGCCTGGTTCCGAGCGACCCGGGGAAGCATCAGACGGGCGAAAGAAAAGTGGGTCACGACGAGACAAAAAAAAGGTTAAGAAAGATGCGATGGTCGCGGAGCTTTGCACTCCGTCACACACCGGGACCAGCGCCGAGGCGTCAGTCACGCCGCTCTGAAGCATGAGAAACGCTCCAGGACCTTTGGGCTTTCCGCCGGCGCCGACTGAAGCTTTGGTCTGCGCGCTGCGGTGTGGCGCGGTCCGGTGTGGATTAAAGGTGCTATGCATTATAAATGTCATTTTTCAGTCTCTAGCATTGTATTATAGTAATAGGAGTTCGTATCAATGTGTTTTTGGGCCTAAATACTATATTGGCGAATTCCTCAGCTACAGCCCATCCCCTCTTTGCCTCTAGTAAATCAGGTCATGTTGATTTGACGACCTGGTGCACGTCACAGGGCGCTGTTTATAGCGCACGGTGATGTGATTGGCTCTGTGGTTTTAGTAATGCCCGCCTCCATTCTTGCTACCTGCAGGGTGGAAGGTTTGTCCAGAAGATCACTAATCAGCTGAAGCCTGATGCGGTTCCCTCGGTCTTCGACAGACAGACCGGCGTTAGCTCTCGGGACTCGGGAGCGATCGCTAGCTACTTAGCACCAGCCGGGGCCGGCGTTAGCAACCGGGAGCGTCGTTGAGCATTCAGCCTGCTGGCTACCTATATCCACTTCAACCAGCGTCGCGGAGCATTCAGCCTGCTGGCTACACAGCTTGTCGGTGTGCTAATAGCCTCTGCAAGCTAACGGTAGCTGGCTAAACAGCTTGTCGGTGTGCTGGAGCCTCTGCAAGCTAACGGTAGCTCGCTCCAGGCTATTAGCACATCGACAAGCTGCTGGAGCTCCCGACGCTCGGCTGGTTGAAGTGGATCTAGGTAGCCAGCAGGCTGAATGCTCCGCGACGCTCCCGGTTGCTATCATGTGCAGGTCCTCTTCTCAGACCTGTGTGGCAAAGCACTGCACACGCATCATGCAAGCTACACATCGCTGCATGTTGATCAATGGTGGCCCACTCGGTGCATCACAGTGGGCTACTATTGTGCTAACAACAACCGCGGTGTCCGGCTTGTCGGCCGGCATGAGTGCTCGATTTGGGGTGGTTCTCTCCTCCTTGTGTGCCCCCGTTCTCGCGGGTGTCCTGCCGGGGAGCTTGTGGACGCGACAACAGCGGCGGCCGTAGCGTTAGTTAGCTCATAGCTATTGTGTACCACTAGCGTTACGGCGGGCTCGAGCACCCTACGGCTGCCGCCGTTGTCGCGTCCATGGGCTCCCCGGCAGGGTACCCGTGGGGACGGGGGTGTACAGAGAGGAGAGAACCATTTTGTGTCGGGCGTGCATGCCGGCCAGCGAGCCGGACGTCGGGATATGTTGTTAGCACAATAGCTACCAAGCTAAGCTATGTTAGCTTCTAACGGTGTATACACAATATGTACAACGACACAATGATTTACATTATTACAAATATGGTAACGTGGTTGTGGCTTTTACAAATAGTGGTAACATATATATAGATAGACAGTACTGCTACATCTCTATATTTATGACATACCATATTTGTATTGCTACAGTACTGCTATGATGGAGACCAGAGAAAGACTTTCGTCTTGTTTACATCAGGGTCCCCCAATTTCAATTCATGGTAACATATTATATATATATAGATAGACAGTACTGCTACATCTCTATATTTATGACATACCATATTTGTATGTAACCTGAAACCTAATCTCTGACGGGGAGATGGGCGGAGCTATTTGGTGGGTGGCTGTCACTCAAAGCATTCTGCCAGAATGGGTGGAGCCAAGCCAATAATAGCCTGCTTTCATGAGGCTGAAAAATGCTGGTTGAGTACAATATTAGAAATATAAAACAATGATTATTTTTGGAATAAAAATTACAGATGTGTTACATAGACTCACAGGAAGTGTGTAAAGTTGCCCAAATAGTGCTAGGAATAGCAGTGCATAACCCCTTTAACACATTGTTGTCTCCTGACCCCATTCCTTGCCCCCGTCTGTAACGCCAGGCCGGGCGACGGCACCCAGAACTCTCAACCGCAGGGGTCGGTGAGTGAGCCGACGGCATCAGTTACACCACCGGCAAGTATTCCATATCCTCACCTTGTTAAAATAATGGCTTAATAACCACATAATGTCGGACGGCCCTCATACGGGCCGTCATGCTCCACTTACAGCACCTTTAACTACATGTAGCCCAGTTCAATTACCGTGTCTATTGATCATCTTCAAACCTGTGTCTATTGATCATCTTCAAACCTGTGTCTATTGATCATCTTCAAACCTGTGTCTATTGATCATCTTATATCCTGTGTCTATTGATCACCTTCTATTTGATTCGAATCGATTTGAAATCTTTATTTCGAACATGTAAATACAAACAATATAAAACTAAAACAAATCATTGATCTAGCAATGAAATGGATTTTTTTTTATAATAAAAACAAAACAACTCAATTTACATGTTCGACTGTAACTATCCTGAGTCTATTGATCATCTTCTATCCTGAGTATATTGATCATCTTCTATGCTGATCATCTTCTATCCTGTGTCTATTGATCATCTTCTATCCTGATCATATTGATCACCTTCTATCCTGATCATATTGATCACAGTCTATCCTGCTCATATTGATCACCTTCTATCCTGAGTAGGGCTGCAACTAATGACTATTTTGGTAGTCGACTAATCTGTCGATAATTTCTTCAATTTGTCGACTAATCGATTTTTTTTATTAACATATATATATATATATATTTATTTTTTTATAGTTTTTATATATTTTTTTCACTACCTATCTTTGTGAAAGTGGCTTCTCAGCTCTGGTCCAGCTGAAGACAGAGCAGAAGAACAGATTGGACATTGAGCATGACCTCAGAGTTGCTTTGAGACTCTTGTCAGGACCAAACAACATCCCCAGTTATCCCATTAGTTCCCCCAAACTTACTGTCGGTCTGTTATGTTAAGCTAAGAAGTCTTCAGCTGGACCAGAGCTGAGAAGCCACTTTCACAAAGATAGGTAGTGCAAAAAAAATAAAAATAAAAATAATAATAATAATAATATTTTTTTTAAACGACTACCGGTAATCGACACAACAATTCCTCGTCGACGATTTTTTATAATCGATTATGTCGACTAATCGTTGCAGCCCTAATCCTGAGTATATTGATCATCTTATATCCTGTCTATTGATCATCTTATATCCTGTGTCTATTGATCACCTTCTATCCTGATCATATTGATCACCTTCTATCCTGATCATATTGATCACCTTCTATCCTGCGTCTATCGATCATTGTGTTTTCTTTCTACTTGTATCCACTGGGTCAGTCCATTCCATTGTGACGTCTCTGTGAAGAGCAGAGCCATCCAAAACATTATAAAAAAAATACTAAATGAAAACATTCCCACGATGCCATGGGGATAATGTCATACTAAAAAGGAAGAGACCATGATATCTGGTGACAAAAGGGAAAACAGCCACCTTTGTCTGGTTAGTTACAGAATCATAAAACAGTGTAAACGTGTGGATTGAAGTAGGCCACTCCGTCATCAGACACTGGACTCACTGTATCGGATGATACGCTCTCACCTGGTTCATAGTGACAAACATCACTGATGTTAGTTATTATCATGTCTGTCCTCTGGCAGGGGGGGGGGAGGAATCCTACAGCACCTCAATAGCTCTCGTTACCCATTTGTGTTTGACTACTGAGGCTGTGTTCAAACTATTGACCTATAGTCCATTCATGCTGAGTGAATCAGTTCCCCCAGCCACATTTGTGTATTCAAATTTTTTTGGGAAATTAACTGATAGAAAATGTATCGAAGGGAGCTCCCGTAGCTCACCGCATATCTCGGCGCTATTTCTGCGTCGGGGAAAACCGTGCTCGTCACGGATCTGGGGGACACGAGTTCGATTCCCGGACCCGCCGTCATTTCTCAGAATGTCTTCCCCTGCTCTATATCCCATTTTCAACCTGTTTCTGTCGGTCATGCTTGACCAGAAAAGCGATAAACGCTAAAAAATAAAGTTTAAAAAAAAAGAAAATGTATCGAATCGAATCGTGGTCATATGAAGAGATATCATGATGCATTGAATCGTTGCCTGAATAATCGTAATCGAAATTAATCGTTGTGAGGTCGCATCGTTACACCCCTCACATGGATTCAGCAGCTATGACTGTTCAGACTGAGGTCTGCAAGAAAAGCAAACAAACCTGTAGCAGCTGATTTAGGACCAGATTCCATGTGATTTGTGCTGCTCAAACTGTGAGGAAATCTGATCCGAGTCACATGAGCAAAGAAACCAGGGCCCCCTTTGCCTGCAGTGTGTGAACATAGCCTGATTACCTCATTACCTACTCATGTTTGACTACTTAGGTGAGCAACGCTTTGGGCCTCCTCTCCTATTGACCACTCAGATTCTTTTCTCTCACTTTCCGGATAGTGTCCAATAGTGTTGCACAATAGGGAGGTGTAGTCTGACGTCACTTTAGTTTCCCGCGAGGTCCACCCGTATAGGGATTTATCATTGGGAAAATGGATTATCGGCTATTGTAATAATTCTGCCTCATGAATATTGAAAAGCTTTCCATTTTTTGCACAAAACGAGTTCCCTTCTATCACTAACATTATTGTTTAAGCATTTTTTGTTAAAAGAAAAACGCAGAATTTTATTTCAACGATTAATTGAGAATATTTACATGTTGAGCTATAGACTGTGGATGAATAAGCACAGAAAGGTACACCGTGCAAATGTTAATGCTTTATTTGTTTTGAACGAGACGATTTAGAAATGGGGCAATGGGGAATTACATTGCGTTTTCAAGATGGTGGACCGGCCGGAAACAGCAACGACGTAACCACTACACCTCCCTATAGACCAGGAAGTAACCACTACACCTCCCTATAGACCAGGAAGTAACCACTACACCTCCCTATAGACCAGGAAGTAACCACTACACCTCCCTATAGACCAGGAAGTAACCACTACACCTCCCTATAGACCAGGAAGTAACCACTACACCTCCCTATAGACCAGGAAGTAACCACTACACCTCCCTATAGACCAGGAAGTAACCACTACACCTCCCTATAGACCAGGAAGTAACCACTACACCTCCCTATAGACCAGGAAGTAACCACTACACCTCCCTATAGACCAGGAAGTAACCACTACACCTCCCTATAGACCAGGAAGTAACCACTACACCTCCCTATAGACCAGGAAGTAACCACTACACCTCCCTATAGACCAGGAAGTAACCACTACACCTCCCTATAGACCAGGAAGTAACCACTACACCTCCCTATAGACCAGGAAGTAACCACTACACCTCCCTATAGACCAGGAAGTAACCACTACACCTCCCTATAGACCAGGAAGTAACCACTACACCTCCCTATACACCGATACTAGAAAAGTATTGAGATACCCAACTGTTATAAAAACGGTCCAATACTCCCATTTTATTAGTATCGATACTTTTAGAATAATATCCTGATGCTGTATTTTCTAGGAGTTGGGTGACTGGAGCAGAGAGAGAGAGAGAGAGAGAGAGTGTGTGTGAGAGTGAGTGAGTGAGTGAGTGAGTGAGTGAGTGAGTGAGTGAGTGAGTGAGTGAGTGAGTGAGTGAGTGAGTGAGTGAGTGAGTGAGTGAGTGAGTGAGTGAGTGAGTGAGTGAGTGAGTGAGTGAGTGAGTGAGTGAGTGAGTGAGTGAGTGAGTGAGTGAGTGAGTGAGTGAGTGAGTGAGTGAGTGAGTGAGTGAGTGAGTGAGTGAGTGAGTGAGTGAGTGAGTGAGTGAGTGAGTGAGAGAGAGAGAGAGAGAGTGAGTGAGTGAGTGAGTGAGTGTGTGTGTGTGTGAGAGAGAGAGAGAGAGAGTGAGTGAGTGAGTGAGTGAGTGAGTGAGTGTGTGTGTGTGTGAGAGAGAGAGAGAGAGAGTGAGTGAGTGAGTGAGTGAGTGAGTGAGTGTGTGTGTGTGTGAGAGAGAGAGAGAGAGAGTGAGAGAGAGAGAGAGAGAGTGAGTGAGTGAGTGAGTGAGTGAGTGAGTGAGTGAGTGAGTGTGTGTGTGTGTGTGTAGGCTTTGCATAGTGGGCGTGTCAACGGTGTCGGCTGAACACACACACAAAAGAATCTTCCATTGTCTGTTGGTAATTCTGCCTAAAGCCAGGACTCAACCTGAGAGAGCGTTTCGTGAGCATTTGCGACTAAAAACACACATGTGTGCAAAACCGAATAGAATATTTTAGGAGCACAAAGATTACAGTAAAAGATCATATATCAAGATGACAGTTCGATGACCTAAACTAACGACGCTAGGTGCTAATGTCACCCAAGCTGGTCCCAAGACAGTTACACTAACCCTGGAGTCTGGGCAGAGATAACCTCGTTCCCAGTTGTATCTCCAAAGCCTGGTAAAGAACTACAACCGAAAGTGTGTGTGGGGTAGAATTTCCGGTGTATGTACTTCCCCTGGAAGCTGCCTCCGAACGGACCAAACTTTTCCCCCGAATCCTGGCTGTCGGCAAACAAGCTAGAAGAACGTCCCGGTCATGTAGTACGTTCTTCAGGCAAAGCCGTTGCAGTGGCTTAATAAACGAGGAAATATTGTGCACTTCACACGTTTCTATAATTGTTTTGTCGAAAACCGGAACGCCTGTACTTCCTGTACTTCCGGTTAGACACTTTAGGAGGCATAGCTTGTCCAGCCTAGGGCAGAGATTAGAGCCATATGAAATCCGCGCTCACGGAATCGCGGACGGAATCGCGGAATTGAGCAATAAAAATGGAAGAAAAAAATAATAATAATTATATATATATTTTTTTTATGTTGTGGGACTTGTACAGCACTTTGTTCAACTTTGTCAGTGCTGTAAAGTTTAAATCTTAGACAAACAAAACACTTTGCTTTCATGAAATATTGTAAGCCGTCATTTGAGGCTTTATAAAAGCAGCACAATGAACACAAATCTGTCGGTGCCGAGTCCGACCTCATCTTAAATAACAAACAGCATTGCTTGTTGTAGTTAACAAAGAGAGGCAGAGTTGATTTAGCAAAATAAAATAAAAATATATCATTTATATAATATATATTTTAATAATCACATTTTATTTTCATATTCGAATCCCATGCCCATCGAACGAAGCTTCAAAGTATTTAAGACAGCCCTATTAAATGGACTGTTATATCTTATAAAATTGTGGACATTTATTCATTCCCACTTATTAGACACTATTTCTGATGGTAAAATGAGCGTACAAAGCAAAATGCAGAATTCTGAAATATTAAAACGGAAGAAAAATGGAATTTGGAAAAAATATAATGGAATTTGGAAAAAAAATAAAACTGATTTCATATGGCTCTAGCAGAGATGAGTTTCATTTTCCAACAGCGAGGAATGGAAGGCGGCGCCAAGCCCAAAACACAAGAAAAGAGAATGTTCGTTGTTTATTTTTAAAAAGGAGGACACAAAAAGACCCTACCTGATGGCAAGTGATGAGCAGGGCGGAGAAGACGAAGACCCCCGACAGGCCCTGGGCCGCCACCGTGTTCAGGAAGATCTCGTGCAAGAAGACGCCGCTTCCCGTCTGAATGATGGTCAGGTTGTTGTTGGCGACGTCCGACCTGGCCGGCAGTACGGCGGGGGCGGCGGCGGCCAGGTGGACCATGGAGTCGTTTCCCATCTCCTCCAAGGACCTGTTCATCTGGAATAACGAGTAAGAAATACAGGAAGTTAGCATTTAATAGGGACCTCGCATTATAGTGCGACACGCCGGGCTTTAGACCAGGGCTCAGCGACCTTTACTAACAAAAGAGCAATTTTTTTCAAATAAAATTCATCCGGAGCCGCAAAACCAATTTACCCTTAACCCTTTCACTGCCACACGACGGTTGGCCCTTTACTATCACGCAACCGACGGCGATGCTCCATCATTAGCATCATTAGCTCCGCAAATACCTTCTGTATTGTCACAGTGAAAGGGTTAACCGGCTGTCGTGTGGCAGTGAAAGGGTTCAAATGAAGCTAACAGTGTATAACATTTTATATATAGTTATCCCCCAAGCATACCCCACATTTAGCATAAAACGCCTGACGATTGCATACCCAAAGTCATTTGCAATGTATTATACTTTATACTTATAGGCAGCACACAGTTTGTTGTATTTATGAAATTATAAACCTATTTTAAAATAAAACACAGAAGAGGAGACAAAACACTGGCGTCTGTAGACCGACTTCGAAATAAAACACAGAACTATGCAGCTCTATTTTGAGTCCTTCCCTTATTTGTGGAAAATCTATCAAATAAAAAGTACATTTTTTGTTGTTCGCTAATTTCTCACCACATATCAGGCATACAGGTAAGCCTGCATCGTTAGTGCCCAGCATGCTGTTCAGCGGTGTAACAGTCAATAAGGTCCCCTCTCAATACACTACACAGTGAAATTGCTGGTAAATATTTTTTGAGACATAACGATTTTCTATAATTTAACGAATATTAGAAAATCGATAGCCCATCCCTAATATGTGGTCCACCTCACAGAAGTCAGGAACCAATTTTTATCTTTTTTTTCTTTATTGAAATCAAGATGTAAAGCATGGAGGGGTTTACAGAACTAAGGACGGATCGTCTGGACTCTCAGGGTCGCCTACATGTTCTTGTTCAGAACTGATGATAACTACCACTGACTAAAGTTATTTTGGGTGTTAAAAACCCAGAAAGGTGCCACAAAAACCAGCCTCCAAATGTCAACAGCAGGTCCAGAGTCTAGACCTCAGTAACAGACTCTCGGTTATCTGGCTTTAGGAGATAAGTTCTATGTCAATAGGTTGGACTTCCAAGTGGAACTACGCCCAATTTAAGAATTCATACGAGTCATTCCTCTGGTCTAAGACGGTCCAAACTTTAAGATATTAGTGAACATGAACACCTCTTGCAACCAAATCCAAAAAATAGACTTCTAAAATTCAAACGGGATGGGTACCGAATTCGGTACATTAAAAAAGGTACTTACTGAAACACGTCGGTACTACCGAGTATCGATTCACGTGAGATACCGTTTAAAAAAGAATTTTCTTTATTTTTTACACTTTTTTTTTATTTTCGTGTCAACGTTCACGCGCACAATACGCTTACCTAGGATTTGACTTGATTCAATAACAAAGCAGTCGGGGCAATGGCAAGCCGAAAACGGTCGAAAGTGTGGTTATTTGAAGTTAACTGGCTAACGTTATGAGAGCTAACGTTGCTACCTACTGTACCCGGAGCTGCTAACTGGCTAACGTTATGAGAGCTAACGTTGCTACCTACTGTACCCGGCGCTGCTAACTGGCTAACGTTATGAGAGCTAACGTTGCTACCTACTGTACCCGGCGCTGCTAACTGGCTAACGTTATGAGAGCTAACGTTGCTACCTACTGTACCCGGAGCTGCTAACTGGCTAACGTTATGAGAGCTAATGTTGCTACCTACTGTACCCGGCGCTGCTAACTGGCTAACGCTATGAGAGCTAACGTTGCTACCTACTGTACCCGGCGCTGCTAACTGGCTAACGTTATGAGAGCTAACGTTGCTACCTACTGTACCCGGAGCTGCTAACTGGCTAACGTTATGAGAGCTAACGTTGCTACCTACTGTACCCGGCGCTGCTAACTGGCTATCGTTCCTGTTTAAACAAAAATGTTAATAAATGGGAGCTTCCTCAAACAGCCATCTCTTTCCCGACAATCCCCTCTGTGCACGAACCCTTACATATGGTAATTAAACATTAAAACACCTGCGGCTTATAGTCCAGTGCGGCTTATATATGTACACATCATTCAATTTAGCTGCTGCGGCTTATATTCAGGTGCGGCTTATAGTGCGGAAAGTACGGTAACCTTTTTTCTTTTCATGTCAACGTTCACACGCACAATATACGTATCAGGGCCGACGTTTCACTCTACTGGTTAAAGTTGCTTACTCGTGAGTAGTACGTTCGTTGATAAAGAAAAATAAGGTCCACAGCCGCTCCGGTGTAAAACAAAGATAATTATTCTCTTCCACAGCGAAGTCTTTCTTTACAGAAGTGATCCTAAAGCTATTTTCCTAAATATTCACGTCACTACTACAAGGTAAGAAAACTGTATTTTCCCAGTCTCCAAAATCACCGCTGACTCGACACATGAAAATTCCTCCTCACCTGAAAGCCGTAAATCAACTTGCCGGCTCTTTCCATAGCAAAACGGTCGGCAAGGCACCCTGGTCTAGAAATGCAGTTCTAGAATGTTTGACTATGACATCACAAATGTTCTAGAATGTTCTATTATGACAAATAATACGGTTCAATGACTTTATCTAAATCCAATCAATATTCCTAATACCGTTTCAATGTAAGGTTATAAAAATAAACATATAAACGTTCATATAATACAATAACCTAAATATATAGCTTTGGCTCCTCTACAATACGCTTACCTAGGATTTGACTCGATTCAACAACAAAGCAGTCGGGGCAATGGCAAGCCGAAAACGGTCGAAAGTGTAGTTATTTGAAGTTCTGATTTTTTTTTCCACGACTGAGGTGTAGATTACATTTTTAGAGACTAAAGTACAGAAAAAGGGTACCGTTGGGTACCGGTATCGATTCACAGGTACCGGTACCGTATCGGTTCAAATGTGAACGGTACCCATCCCTAATCAGGTATAAAGTCCGACTCCATAGTCGGTGAACTGGGAAAGATGTAGTATATACAGTATACAGGTACATGTTCTGTTTCAGAACAGAGAACACTATTACAGATTAAAGCTCATTTGGGAATAAAAGACATTCTGTTAGTCCACAAAATCAGTCTCCCGTTCATCGCCAATGGAGCAGCTCCAGTCCAGACTAATACCCGATGATGACATCACAAGTTTGAGACTTTCTTGGTTTTCGGGCTTTGGAAGATAGCTCATGTTCATAAATATCTATTTACCGTAATTCCTCTAATAGTAACCCCGGCTTGTATTTGTTTCAACTGTAGCGGATACCAGGCTTGTATTAGGAGGAGGCCTGTATAAGAGAGAGGCCTATATTTCAAATTTTCAAACAGATCATAATGAATAAATTAACATTTTGTGTCAGTTTGAACCCAGTCAAATGTACAAGGTTCATTTATTGAAACAAAGTACTGTATGAAATACGGTAGTAAACAGTGCAATTACAGGTGGTCAAAATAAGTTATATAAAGTCAAATAGTGCAATCACAATACTGGTATAATAATAATAACTTCGTTTTATACAATTCTGAGGTAGGCTTACTCTCTTGGTAAACATTAACACCATACCCTATATGGTATTTACTGCACAGCCAGGCCAGCATATAACAACAATAACAAAATATATTGCCTATGGTAAATCCGTTGAGGGAAATACCGTAATTCCTATAATATACATGAAACCCGGCTTGTATTAGGAGGCCGGCCTATAATTGCTTAGCTCAACAGCGCACCCGGTCATTAATAGAGACCCGGTTTTTAATTGAATACCGGTTACTATTAGAGGAATTACGGTATATAATTCATATTATATGGTCTTTCTTAGTTATGTTTCACCTGAAACGGCCCCACTCGCTAGCAGGGCCGCGGACTGACAAAGCAAACACACCCTGTGTTGATCAAGCAAATGCGCGCTCTGCGCCAAAACGTGGATACTACTGTAACTGATTCATGGTGGAAAACGCTTGAAAAGGCAACATCGCCAACACAGAAAGATCTTGTTGTACTCATATTTACATAATTTTGGCTCAACAGCCCTGTTCATGTCATAATTAGAGTTACATTAGGCTAAATCTGACGCAGTAATGCCATAAAGATATTAGTAGCTTGTATTTGTACCTTTCTAGCAACAAGACAATGGCGGTGTAATATTTCATCATAGCAGCAGTTTGTATTCCTGTGCTTTATTGTTCTTATTTCTATTATTATTTTAACTTTAGTAGACAAAGACAAATTATTATACATGCATACCAAATATTTGTTTGTTGTTCTATTCTCCATCATCCATAGTAACACCTAGATCACAGATACCCTGATGGGGGGGGGGGGGGGGGGTCCCCTTTGAACTGCCCATCTGAGGTGTCTCCCTGTTTCCCCTATTGTAGGTTTCAGGGAGTTGTTCCTCAGCTTACATACATTTAACATTTAGTCATTTAGCTGACACTTTTATCCAAAGCGACTTACAAGTTCTGTACGACAGGTCATCAGGAAGGGCACAACTCTATCAGCTGAGTAGCAATGTTCATCAAAGTGTTGAGTGGTACAGTGTAGGAGTTTATTAGGACAAGTGCATGACAGTAAAGGTAGTTAGGGTTAGATATAAAAAATAATAAAAATAAAAAAAATAAGATAATGGTTGAAGAAGTGCGTCTTTAGTCGACGGCGAAAGATTGGTCAGGTTTCGGCTGTCCTAACTGGGATGCAGGGAACAAAATAAGTACCAGCCAACCGCCAATGGCTGGTAAAAAATCTGCCTGGCTGGTCGTTTTTAAAATCTACCAGCCAAATGGCTGGTAAGTCAAAAAGTTACGTTTGTTCCCTGAGAGCAGAGCTACACAGCAGTGCGCCTATTTTGCGAGCCGAAATAAGTCTGTGGTTTTTTCTTCTTCTCACAACAAGTCAAATGCATCTAACATGCATTGCATCGTCGCCATTCCTTTATGCCCACATCGCCCGAAATGAACGTTATGTTATCGTAAGCTAACAAGCTAATCCTGATCAGCGGCAGAGCCATAGAGAACAGCAGACAGTGTGGTCTGGGGAAAGGGAAATGGGGGGGGGGGGCACTCTCCCTTTCTCTGTGTGTGTGCGTGCGTTTGGAAAGACGATGAAGTCACTAGTCAGGACTCAGGAGAGGAGTATATTGTAGTAAACTGAGGATTACTGAGGATGCACAGATAATGTTGATATTCAAATATAAAAAGGTTTCGAGAGGAGTGGAAGTTTGAAGACAGACTAGACTACAATATGATGCGGGGTGGTGAGTTGAAACAGTGTGTGTGTCCCCGACCCCACTTCTATGTTTCAATAAATTATTTGCATTTAAAACTATTAACGCTGACTCATTCCTTCAGTCCACTCAAAATTATGCTAATATTCCTTATGTTGTTTATGATATTAATTGAAAATAGCATATGAGAGTATTATATAGTAATAATAACACATGGCGATATACTAAAAAGCCATTTTAAATTTTTGGCTGGTAAAAAATCTGCCTGGCTGGTAGTTTTTAAAATCTACCAGCCAAATGGCTGGTAAGTCAAAAAGTTAATTTTGTTCCCTGCTGGGATGGGTAGTTCATTCCACCATTGTGGGGCAAGGACTGAGAATAAGCGGCTTCTCCTTGATGACCCTCCCGGAGCTCGGATAGGAGTGGGTCTGAGACGGCCAGAAGATGCAGAGCGTAGGGGTCTTGAGGGTGTGTAGTTAGAGACCATTGACCGGAGGTAGGCGGGAGCGGTTCCCTTTTTTATTGTGGATCTATTGTGATGTTACTTGTTAATCTGTGAAGCTTGTCGAGGCAACTTCTTGTGATTTCGGGCTATACAAATAAATTTGACTTGACTTGACATGTTTACTGACAAAGTGTTTCACCTTGTAAGAGAAACCTTGCTTCTGACAGAAACCATGTCATGTAAATCTCCAGGGTCTAGTTGAGCTGTGTCGTGGTGAGTTTGTGGCACAGTGGCTGCAGTAGCTTCCTGCCTTATGTGCAAATTTGCCTAAAACATTATATTTCCATTGGCTTCCTATTGTGATATAATGAATCATATCTTCAGAAACCTCAGAATGTGTGTTGTTAAATAAGATAAGGGCCACATATCTGATCTTGAAACCTGAACCTTAAAGACACCTATGCAAATAATTGATTAACATCCTAGACCTAGACCATGGTAGTAGTAACTAGGGGACGGGTGCACGATATTGATTTTTTGACCCCGATATCGATTACTTTCTGCTCCTCAAAGTTGATACAGATACCCGATATATATATTTATTGTATTATAATATTTTTTTTAATGTATATTCCTGTATTTTTGACCTAACCAGATGTATCATGACATGAGCGTTACTACTATGAACAAAACAAAGCCAAGAGAACAGTTTTTACCTCTTCAAATAAAGTGACTATATTTATTTTTCCAAATAAATATAATTTTAGTCAATCACAAAATTCACAATCCGTCAATGTCATTAACAATGTGTTTCCCTGAACAATGAGTGAACTAAAAACCAACAGGTATTGTGCTTTGTCAGTAGGGATGGGTACCGGTACCTGTGAATCGATACCGGTACCCAACGGTACCTTTTTTCAGTACTTTAGTCACAAAAAAATCTACCTACCTCAGTTGTAAAAAAAAAAAAAAAAAACATCCAAACTTCAAATAACCACATTTTCGATCGTTTTCGGCTTGCCATTGCCCCGACTGCTTTGTTGTTGAATCAAGTCAAATCCTAAGTAAGCATATATTGTGCGTGTGAACGTTGACATGAAAAGAAAAGTTAAAAAAAAAAGTGTAAAAAAAGTATCGACCCGATAATTATCATGCATCCTAGTAGTAACATATTGATATTCTTGATTTGGGTGGCGTTTCCCTTTAATATCACATGTCTAGTATGTAAAACAGAGTTTTAATGTTTTCCTTCAATGCCACACTGCGTCAATTTGATGTCCCATCATTTACTGCATGTTTACACAAAGCAATACACATCACATCATATCCCTTGCAACAAGAATGGGGTTATTGTAATAGAAAGCATTAAAAAGGTACTGTACGTGTATTTATGTTGTTTGTTTAAACAGCCATCACTGGTATAGAGTGTCTGGTCAGTAACATGGGTCTCCCAATCCCTCCGCTCTGCAGTAAACAGCCATCACTGATATAGTGTCTGGTGGTCAGTAACATGGGTCTCCCAGTCCCTCCACTCTGCAGTAAACAGTCATCACTGATAGTGTCTGGTCAGTAACATGGGTCTCTCAGTCCCTCCACTCTGCAGTAAACAGTCATCACTGATATAGTGTCTGGTCAGTAACATGGGTCTCCCAGTCCCTCCACTCTGCAGTAAACAGTCATCACTGATAGTGTCTGGTCAGTAACATGGGTCTCTCAGTCCCTCCACTCTGCAGTAAACAGTCATCACTGATATAGAGTGTCTGGTCAGTAACATGGGTCTCCCAATCCCTCCGCTCTGCAGTAAACAGTCATCACTGATATAGAGTGTCTGGTCTGTAACATGGGTCTCCCAGTCCCTTCACTCTGCAGTAAACAGCCATCACTGATAGAGTGTCTGGTCAGTAACATGGGTCTCCCAGTCCCTCCGCTCTGCAGTAAACAGCCATCACTGATATAGTGTCTGGTCAGTAACATGGGTCTCCCAGTCCCTCCACTCTGCAGTAAACAGTCATCACTGATAGTGTCTGGTCAGTAACATGGGTCTCTCAGTCCCTCCACTCTGCAGTAAACAGTCATCACTGATATAGAGTGTCTGGTCAGTAACATGGGTCTCCCAGTCCCTCCAATGTAGAGTTTCTAGACTCTTTTGGTATCACAAACAGTACTGCATTTGTAAATCTGGTATGTCATAAATGTATAGATGTAGCAGTACTGTCTATCTGTATGTCGTCGTGTATGTCATATATATATGTTATGATGAATTGAAAATGGGGGACCCTGATGTAAACAAGACGAAAGTCTCTCTGGTCTGCATTGTGTGTATTGAGCTATACTGTACCCATTCTGCAATCTGTTAATAAGGTTTTTAATCAATCAATCAAACCTCCCTCCACTCTGCAGTAAACACAAAATACATTTCCTAGTATCCTGTTTCTACTTTATACAATCAGGAGAGAGAACTCCACACTGCAAAAATAACTAGTTTTAAGTGTCCTTGAAACAAGTAAAATAATCTACCAGTGCAGTAAGCAAATTTGGCTTGGCAAGATCTCTTGAAATAAGTTTAAAAAAAAATATCTAGGGTTCTCTCTCCTGAGTGAATAAAGTGGGAAGGGGTTACCAGAATATTTATTTTCTGTATACTGCAGAGTGGAGACTGGTAGTCAGACCCATGTTACTGACCAGACACTAATATCAGTAGAGCTAGTTAACACTTATTTGAACAAGAAAATACCACTTACAGCACCTTCAATTGTAATAATATCGCATTATTATTAGTTTATATAGCACAAACAAGAGAAGCTCCTGACACATCACCGCTCCCCTGAACATGTCACATAATAGTCCTTGTCTTGTACACCTTTAACACCTTTCACTGCCTCACTACCAAAACGGTTAACCCTTTCACTGCGACAACTCACAGAAGGTTAACCCTTTCACTGTGACAAATCACAGAAGGTTAACCCTTTCACTGCGACAACACACAGCAGGTTAACCCTTTCACTGCGACAACACACAGAAGGTTAACCTTTTCACTGCGACAATACACAGCAGGTTAACCCTTTCACTGAGACAACACACAGAAGGTTAACCCTTTCACTGCGACAACACACAGAAAGCACTGCGACAACACACAGAAGGTTAACCCTTTCACTGTGACAACACACAGAAGGTTAACCCTTTCACTGCGACGAAACACAGAAGGTTAACCCTTTCACTGCGACAATACACAGCAGGTTAACCCTTTCACTGAGACAACACACAGAAGGTTAACCCTTTCACTGCGACAACACACAGAAGGTTAACCCTTTCACTGCGACAATTCACAGACGGTTAACCCTTTCACTGTGACAACACACAGAAGGTTAACCCTTTCACTGTGACAAATCACAGGTTAACCCTTTCACTGTGACAAATCACAGAAGGTTAACCCTTTCACTGCGACAAGTACAACACACAAGAGGTTAACCCTTTCACTGCCACACGACAGAATGAATGAATGAATGAGTGAAAACTTTATTAACAGATTGCAGAATGGGTACAATACAGTACAGCTCACTACACACAATTGTTAAGGGGATGCAGACCAGAGAAAGACTTTAGTCTTGTTTACATCAGGGTCCCCCATTTTCAATTCATAATGATATACTGATTTAACAGAAGGTTAAAGAGCCTATTATAATATTAATATTATTATAAATGTCACCTATACGTCACCTAGGTCCTAATAGTCCTTGTCTTGCACACCTTTAACACCGACGTACCTTTGATCTCGTGAAGAAGTCAAGATGACGGTTACTGGATCCAAACGGATGAATTTTTTTTCTTAATAATAAGTAGGAAACGTCTGCATAGAGAAACACCTAATAGAAAATAAACACGTATACAAAAAAAATAGGCCTATTTATATATTATTATGAACGGTCCGCGGCGCCGACGGACGGGGTTCAGACAGCAGCAGCTACTTCCTTGTTGAGGTGAAATAAACTGTCGAAGTCCAAAGTCACCCGTTGGGGCTCCAGCCTCCAGGTACAAACTCTTTAACTTGAAGCCTATACCTGTGATATTCTATATTATTCTGCTAAACCACCCGACGAAACTATACTTTTGCTAATGAACACAGCGCCAGCGGGCCTGTCGTTGTTTATCCTCCAGGTAGCGAGTTTCATGGAGGAGGAGAAACAGGTTCAGCGGCACAGGTGCACGGGTCACGTGACCAAGAGTCGTGACGTAGTGTCGTGGCCACGCCTACCTGTCAGAGACCTGTGAATGAATGAATGATGAATGAATGAAAACTTTATTTATTAACAGATTGCAGAATGGGTACAATACAGTACGGCTCAATACACACAATTGTTAAGGGGATGCAGACCAGAGAAAGACTTTCGTCTTGTTTACATCAGGGTCCCCCATTTTCAATTCATAGTGACATTTATGACATACACAACATACATGACATTTATGGGATAGGGACATACATGACAGGTATATATACTGTTACATTTGTGACATATACGATATGCAAATATACAGTACTGTTACCCATAGATCCTAACAGAGAGTATATACATACGGTGGGGAGAGAATATATACATATGATGGGGAGGAGACTGTACATTAGGAGGGGGTGGGTGGGTGGGAGAAAAAATATACATACAGTGGGGAGAGAATATATACATACGGTGGGGAGTAGACTGTCGGGGCCTACTTGCTTCACTGGCGTAATCGAAAGCATAATAGCAGTTAAATGTGCTTTAATTAAGTGGTATTTTTTTCTTTGTTAAAGTAAGTGGTCTATATGTTAAAATAATAGCTCTACATTCCTGACAGCCATCACTGATATAGAGTGTCTGTGTGTGTCTGGTTTGATTGATTGAAAATGTTATTAAGTAATCTGAATCTGAACAGATTGCAGAATGGGTACAGTACAGTTCAATACACACAATTGTTGAGGGGATGCAGACCAGAGAAAGACTTTAGTCTTGTTTACATCAGGGTCCCCCATTTTTAATTCATCATAACATATATGACATACAGATATAATAATCTAATCTAATCATGACATGTTACAGATATACAGTAGTTACTTTTGTGACATACAAGTGAAGATATGCAAATGTACAGTACTGTTAAACAGATCCTAACAGTAAATATATACATACGAGGGGGAGGGAACACATTAGGAGGGAGTGGGTGGGAGAGGGTGGTTCAGACATTTACAGGGGGCCAGTTTCGAATTGCAGCCTCCCGTAGGTGCTCTTTGAGAGCGGTTTTGAAGGTGGGTAGTGAACACAGGTGGGTAGTGGTTAGTAACATGGGTCTCCCAGTCCCTCCGCTCTGCAGTAAACACAAAATAAATTTCCTAGTATCCTGTTCCTACTTTATCCAATAAGGAGAGAGAATTCCACACTGCAAAAATAAGGAATCAAAACTAGTTTTTAAGCTAATGTGTCATTGAAACAAGTAAAATAATCAGTGCAGTAAACAAATCTGGCTTGGCAAGATTTCTTGAAATAAGTAACAAAATATCTAGGGTTCTCTCTCCTGATTGGATAAAGTGAGAACGGGATACCAGAATATGTTCCGTTTACTGCAGAGTGGAGAGACAGAGAGACCCATGTTACTGACCAACTGAGTGTTTTGGTCAGTAACATGGGTCTCCCAGTCCATCCACTCTACAGTAAACAGAAAATACACTCTCTGGAATCCAGTTACCACTTTATCCAATCAGGAGAGGATATGTCGGAATGTAGAGCTATTTAATTTAACACATTATTTCAACAAAAATAATTTAATGTTTTTTAGGTCCAGCTGAATTTGTGCAATTATTTCTCAAATGTTTTCTGTGATAGGGTCGAACATTATTACAGTATATAATATATATTAGGCTAGAAATCCTTTTCAACAGCGCTTTAATAAATGTGCAGCCCTGCAATGTTTAATTAAATAAAACAACATCAATATCAATAAACACATGACATTAAGCTTATACACAGTCATACTTTATTGGACGACAGCATTAAAACGACACGTACATACATTGCATTCAGAGAGGTCTACCCCACGTTGTTATAGTAATCAGCGGTTCCCAAACTTTTTTGACCATGCACCCCCCGTCACCTCCTGACCTAGCTGACGCACCCCCCAATGCCCAACATAAAAAAGACAACACTGTCTATTAGGGCTGCAACGACTAGTCGACATAATCGACGATGTCGATTATAAAAAATCGTCGACGAGGAATTGTTGCGTCGATTAGTCGATTTTTTTTCTCACTACCTATCTTTGTGAAAGTGGCTTCTCAGCTCTGGTCCAACCAGCTGAAGACTTCTTAGCTTAACATAACAGACCGACAGTAAGTTTGGGGGAACTAATGGGATAACTGGGGATGTTGTTTGGTCCTGACAAGAGTCTCAAAGCAACTCTGAGGTCATGCTCAATGTCCAATCTGTTCCTCTGCTCTGTCTTCAGCTGGACCAGAGCTGAGAAGCCACTTTCACAAAGATAGGTAGTGCAAAAAATATATATACCATTTTTATATATATATATATATATATATATATATATATATATATATATATATATAATTGTTTTTCAATTAGCCGACTAATCGAAAAAATAATCGACAGATTAGTCGACTACCAAAATAGTCATTAGTTGCAGCCCTACAGTCTATTCATAGGTGCACTAAAGGCATCAGGTTTAATCCAATAAGAACACATACCAAAGTATGACAAACTAAATAAAATACTTCACCACACAAAAGAACAAAATGAGAATTACATGCATAGACTCAGAACCAGATTGGCCAAAAAACAAAAAAATTGGTTGAATCCACGTCTGAGATGCATCCATAGGTGGGAAATATGTCCGTAGCTGCTCAGCGAGTTGGTTGAGGTGTTCTGTTATTAGGCTTTTTACAGGTTCACCCACGACAACTTTGTTTCCCTCCAAGAAGTGTAGGGAAACACATGAGCATAATACGCTGCCACAATAATAGCGCACCGGTCCCGGTCGCGCGCCTATGGCATTTTGGCACGAAGTAAAGTGCATTTTGGACACATCTTTTTTTTTTATTATTATTATTAAAACGTATGTTTTTAATTTAAAAGTTTAGTAAATTTCATGATTTACACAGTGAAAATCCCCATTTGAAATAATGTATTAGTTATATTTATTAGTAAAATAACACCATAGCACCGCCATTAGCCTTTTTTTTTTTTTTTTACTTTTTTTTTTTTTTAGCGTTTATCGCTTTTCTGGTCAAGCATGACCGACAGATACAGGGTGAAACGGGATATAGATCAGGGGAAAACATTCTGGCAAATGACGGCGGGTCCGGGAATCGAACTCGGAGTCCACCAGATCCGTGACGCAGCACGGTTTTCCCCGACGCAGAAATAGCGCCGAGATATGCGGTGAGCTACTGGAGCTCCCCCGCCATTAGCCTTTTCATGTCACGCGCACCACAAGGGGTGCGCACACCACAGTTTGGGAACCACTGTTATAGTTCAAACGGGTGAAAAAGAAATAACGACAACATAAGGAACACAGGGGGGAAACCGGCGTCGAGGTTCAGTAATTACATCCCATGTTGAAAAGCGCCGCTGCTACGACCTCCCGGTCACCAGACTCGACAACTCTTGATGGTGTCTTTCATGTGTCTTATTGCCTCGATGGAGGTGTCCTTGAGAGACAGTCCCAGGAGGACAGGCTTGTTGCCCGCCTCCCGTGACACAAACGTTGCCAGGTTCTTGGCACAGACGTGTGTCAGAGGCTGAAAGAGAGAAGGGGAAAAAAGAAGAAGGGAGACGACGTGTGAAAAATCGTGCATTATTTTTCATTTCATTTTTATTTTGTTCCGTTCATGGCAATATGCACAGCTTCACGGCAGCATCATTTCATAATACATTAAAAAAAAAAAAAAAAAGCATCTCACGATTTGTACATTCCATGAGTGAAAATAATCAAGAATCAGAGGTTTATTTGTCACATACATATACCAGGGCATACAGTGAAATGCGGGTGGTCATGCCCGCATCGATTGTGCAATAATACAATAATAAAATAGACATATAAAAAAATACACAGGTAAGACATAAGATGTGCATGATAAAAATAGAAGGCACTGGTTCCTATGTACACTACAATACAATTTTAACTCCGTCAAAAGGAGCAGGAAGAAGACATTCTTATTTTAAATACGGCTGCTGCATATTACGATTGCAAGTTCTGTACAACAGCAGCAGCAGCAGGAAGTACGACTCTGGCAGCTAAAGGGTTAAGTAAGATTGTTCATAAAATGGTGTTGAACTTGAGTGTTACAGTCGGAGTGTATACTAGTATAGACATATTAGCATAGTAAGGAGTAGTATAGGCAAGGAAGTAGCACTTAGTTAGTAGCAAAGTGCATACTATAGTAAAAGACAGTACGAAGGTTAGTTGTTTTTTATTTCTTTTTATTATGTCAGTCGTGTATGTTTCAAATATGAAAAACATAATTACAGGCTAAATTGTAAAACCCGCAAAATCACAGTTCTTCACATTAGGATCCAACATCCCAATAGGCCTCTTTGTTTATGGTTTGATTGTCACACATAATATATAGAATAAATAATATACAGTAATAAAAGAGCAACAACATAGTGCAATAGTGCAGCGTAATGAAACGGTTAGTCAAACAGAATAGACTGTTTAAACCCTGACGGTCTTTCTTCCAGTTTGAAAACCCACTTTGACCCTTCAAACTTCCCTCTCGGGGCGCAGCTCCGGAGGACCTGGGCCCCCCCACACCTGGGCCCCCCACACAGTTTAAAACCCGACAGACAGTCTCTCTCCCTGCCTGGGACACTGGGGGACCCTGGAGCGACACAGTGACCGGTGTGGGGAGACATGTAATAACTTACTCAGTCAGAGGTATGGCTGAACGGCTCTCATCCAGGCTACTAGATCAGAGACCCGGGAGTAAGAGAGAGAGAATGAGGGAGAGAGGGGGCTCCTATATAGGCAGGAGAGGGGACGGGACACACCCTAAACTGTAGATCTGGGGGAAGGGAGGGGTTTAACATTTGGGGGGAGAGGTGAAAGACCTCGACTGAGGGAGAGGACAGTATATTAATCCCCCCCCCTCCCCACCGGTAATACAGGTTTCTAGGGCAGGATTCTAGGGCAACGAGACCCCGCCTGGGCCAGTGAATGTACCCAGTGGCCGTCAGTAGAAGCTACTGTACCGCTTGGCTCAAAGTTCTGGAACATCCTACCAACTGAAATAAGACACTGTGCTACCTACCACACCTTTACAAAAAAACTCAATACCTGGTTATTAACCACCAATCAAACATGTAATCACTTTTAATCAGTTCATTGTGTATTTTATTATTGCTTTTGCTATTATGTTGGATTGTGTTGTAATTAAATACTGTTTTACTTGTAATGCTTCTGTTGTGTATTGTCGGTCTCATAACATCTTGCCAAAAGGACTACAGTTGCGAATAAAAAACGGACACATTTACAGAAATGTTTATCAATGGGCGGCTGGGTGGCGCAGCGGACATTGCGCTCGTCACCAACGCAAGAGACACCGGGTTCGACTCCGGCTGTCGGCGTTGCCTCCGGCTTGGGCCGGCCGTCATACTAACTCAATTGGCAAAGTTAGCGGGTGGAAGTCGATGGGTGGTAATCTGGACGTTGTGGACAGCGACTCCTACAGGTCGGTTGGGGGACGCCTGCACAGCAAAGACAGGAAATGGCGGGGGTAGTGTGAGCCTCCCACACGTTACACCTCGCCAATGAGAGTCCGCGCTGGCAGGTGAAAAGATGCGACAGGCTGCCTCCACGTGTATCGGAGGGGACACGTGATGCAAGGCTTCTATCCTCCCTACAACCGACCAGTGGGGGGCATATGCGAGCAACGTTCAAGACAGGGGAGGGAGAATTGGCACAAGAGGTAAATTGGGATGGGGAGAAAAATCACAGAAAAAAAGGAGAAAAAGTAGATTAAAAAAAAAGGGAAATGTTTATCAATCTGTACTGTCCTTTAAAAAAAAATAAACTCAAAGGTTCCAGTTCCAGTCTGCGTGTTTGTATACTGTAGATGCAAATCTTGCCTGGGTAAAAAAAAGGGGGGGGGGCAATGCTTTAGTGAGTACCTTGTGTTTACTGCACCTTGTGGATACGGTTTACTTTAACATGACCTGTAATCAGAGCAGCATAACTGGACCACATACCACTTTAACATCACCTTTAGTCAGAGCAGCATAACTGGACCACATACCACTTTAACACAACCTTTAGAGGTCAATGGTTTGAGGGTTGAACACTCCCAAGCACTGGAACACACCCACGTCACGTAGTATGCTGCATACTTTTACTTTGGATGCACCCCCACAGTGGATGTAGGCCACTCCCCCACAGTGGATGTAGGCCACTCCCCCACAGTGGATGTAGGCCACACCCCCATAATGGATATAGGCCACTCCCCCGTGTTCCTTTACAAGAATACTTTTGTCTTGAGATAAAGCTGCCTTGTGTCGTCCTCTGGGTGTAAAGTGACATCTGTTACACTCTGTACAGAATCCCCCCCCCCCCCCCCCCCCGCCCGTCTCCTGTATGTTATTGTTTTGCATGATGTGCAGCTGTGATATTAACCCTTTCACTGCCGCACTACCAAGCGGTTAACCCTTTGACTGCGACAATACACAGAAGGTTAACCCTTTCACTGCCACACAACAGCCGGTTAACCCTTTTCCGACCGCCGGTTGTGTGATAGATAGTGAAGGGTTAACCTTCTGTCGTGTGGCAGTGAAAGGGTTAATCACACCTCAAGTCATTTTACCTTGATCAAGATATTGCTATATTGTGATTTACTACCTTTTTTCAACTGCAAATTATGTCCCCGACGGGAAATTAACATCTGCAATAATATACACACATCATCATCTGTTTTATCTAATAAGATAACGTTTCTCAGCCTGTTCACCTCATTACAATATTCTTTATTATTGCAGTAAAATGAGATTGTTGAGATTGATTGGTGTCAAAAGTATTGCAATATATTGTTGCTCTATGGATTCCACCAAGATAGCAATATCACACTTCCATTAAGTCATGTTGTGATGCAAGTAGAACGAGTCCACAGGCATCACTATTCATACGCTGCACGGTATTTGTGTTATGATGAGGTCGTCTCAAGTCCAGAGAGGGATAAACATGTTCTTCATTCATCATCCTCCTTTAGTTCAGCTTAATCGAGACACATTTGATGGTAAGTATTTAAGTTGCATATTTCCATAAATGATTGTGCCTTAACTCTTTCACTACAGAAGGTTAAAACCGTCTGTAGTGTGATAGTAAAAGGTTAACCTTCTGTAGTGTGGTAGTGAAAGGGTTAACCCTTTGTCGTGTGGCAACTACATGCGTGTGTCACATGCATTCACTAGTTTTTGCGATGCTGTAGTTGGCCCACGATACATACAAACTAACGTTAATACGTTTTTATCTTTTTTAAGAAAACAGTATTTTAAACTTTTTTTTTCTTTTACACATGCAAAATAATAATACAAAAATCGATATTATTTATAGATAATTTTGTCCAGATTTATCGATTCTTCCAAATGGCATATCGTCTCAGCCTTATTGACGAGGAGCGGATAAAAGATCTAGAGTTCATTCAAGTTGTGGTGTCTGTGGAAGCCGTCAGCTCTACGAGGTCCAAGGAGCCGCGACTATCAGCCCCCATTAGGCTGAACTAGTGGCGCACGATATATCGGCAGATATGGTAATTTTTTTACACATCGGTATCGTTCCGATTTAAGGCCTACTACTGTACTTTAATGTTTTGAACTGTTGTTAAATAAAAATAAATATTTAAATAAAAATAAATTTTTATAAAGGATACAAGTGTGTCCTGAATTATACACCATGGATAAGCCAGCCCTGAGTATTCTCAACAGACATCTAACTAACTTGAGACCAAGTCACTGTATTCTGTGAACATTGTACAACAGTTCAAAACCTTAAAGTACAGTAGTAGGCCTTAAATGGCCAAAGCCCAAAAGTATTGGCATTATATCGGCGGCCGATATTATATTTTGACATCGGAACGATACCGATGTGTAAAGAAATTACCATATCGGCCGATATATCGTGCGCCACTAGTTCCAATAATTCACCAGAGCACTAGGGGGCGGCATGGTGGCCTAGAGGTAAAGAGGCCGGCCAGTAACCACAAAGGTTGCTGGTTCGATCCCTGGTCCCCGACAGGAGGGTGTATTCCAGCTGTGAGCTGGTGACTGAAGGGTGGCTGGTATTAGGAGGGATATGAGGACTGTGTGTAACTAGGAGGGATATGAGGACTGTGTGTAACTAGGAGGGATATGAGGACTGTGTGTAACTAGGAGGGATATGAGGACTGTGTGTAACTAGGAGGGATATGAGGACTGTGTGTAACTAGGAGGGATATGAGGACTGTGTGTAACTAGGAGGGATATGAGGACTGTGTGTAACTAGGAGGGATATGAGGACTGTGTGTAACTAGGAGGGATATGAGGACTGTGTGTAACTAGGAGGGATATGAGGACTGTGTGTAACTAGGAGGGATATGATGACTGTGTGTAACTAGGAGGGATATGAGGACTGTGTGTAACTAGGAGGGATATGAGGACTGTGTGTAACTAGGAGGGATATGATGACTGTGTGTAACTAGGAGGGATATGAGGACTGTGTGTAACTAGGAGGGATATGAGGACTGTGTGTAACTAGGAGGGATATGAGGACTGTGTGTAACTAGGAGGGATATGAGGACTGTGTGTAACTAGGAGGAATATGAGGACTGTGTGTAACTAGGAGGAATATGAGGACTGTGTGTAACTAGGAGGGATATGAGGACTGTGTGTAACTAGGAGAGATATGAGGACTGTGTGTAACTAGGAGGGATATGAGGACTGTGTGTAACTAGGAGGGATATGAGGACTGTGTGTAACTAGGAGGGATATGAGGACTGTGTGTAACTATGAGGAATATGAGGACTGTGTGTAACTAGGAGGGATATGAGGACTGTGTGTAACTAGGAGGGATATGAGGACTGTGTGTAACTAGGAGGGATATGAGGACTGTGTGTAACTAGGAGGGATATGAGGACTGTGTGTAACTAGGAGGGATATGAGGACTGTGTGTAACTAGGAGGGATATGAGGACTGTGTGTAACTAGGAGGGATATGAGGACTGTGTGTAACTAGGAGGGATATGAGGACTGTGTGTAACTAGGAGGGATATGAGGACTGTGTGTAACTAGGAGGGATATGAGGACTGTGTGTAACTAGGAGGGATATGAGGACTGTGTGTAACTAGGAGGGATATGAGGACTGTGTGTAACTAGGAGGGATATAAGGACTGTGTGTCACTAGGAGGAATATGAGGACTGTGTGTAACTAGGAGGGATATGAGGACTGTGTGTAACTAGGAGGGATATGAGGACTGTGTGTGTAACTAGGAGGGATATGAGGACTGTGTGTGTAACTAGGAGGGATATGAGGACTGTGTGTAACTAGGAGGGATATGAGGACTGTGTGTAACTAGGAGGGATATGAGGACTGTGTGTGTAACTAGGAGGGATATGAGGACTGTGTGTAACTAGGAGGGATATGAGTAGAGCCATATGGAATCCGCGATCACGGAATCGCGGACGGAATCGCGGAATTGAGCAATAAAAATGGAATCAGCTATTATTAAAAAAAAAAAAAAAAAATTACTTTTTTTTTAATGTTGTGGGACTTGTACAGCACTTTGTTCAACTTTGTCAGTGCTGTAAAGTTTAAACCTTTTTAAATCTTAGACAAACAAAACACTTTGCTTTCATGAAATATTGTAAGCCATCATTTGAGGCTTCATAAAAGCAGCACAATGAACACAAATCTGTCACAGTGCAGAGTCCGACCTCATCTTAAATAACAAACAGCATTGCTTGTTGTAGTTAACAAAGAGAGGCAGAGTTGATTTTGCAAAAATATATATATATATATTTTTTTTAATAATCGAATTTCTTTTTCATATTCGAATCCCATGCCCATCGAACGAAGCTTCGAAGCGTCGAAGTATTTAAGACAGCCCTATTAAATGGACTGTTATATCTTATTAAATTGTGGACATTTATTCATTCCCACTTATTAGACACTATTTCTGATGGTAAAATGAGCGTACAAAGCAAAATACAGAATTCTGAAATATTAAAACGGAAAAAACGGAATTTGGAAAAAAATTTAATGGAATTTGGAAAAAAATAAAACGGATTTCATATGGCTCTAGATATGAGGACTGTGTGTAACTAGTAGGAGGGATATGAGGACTGTGTGTATAACTAGGAGGGATATGAGGACTGTGTGTGTGTAACTACTGTAGGAGGGATATGAGGACTGTGTGTAACTAGGAGGGATATGAGGACTGTGTGTGTATAACTAGGAGGGATATGAGGACTGTGTGTAACTAGGAGAGATATGAGGACTGTGTGTAACTAGGAGAGATATGAGGACTGTGTGTGTAACTAGGAGGGATTATGAGGACTGTGTGTGTATAACTAGGAGGGATATGAGGACTGTGTGTGTGTCACTAGGAGGGATATGAGGACTGTGTGTGTAACTAGGAGGGATATGAGGACTGTGTGTGTATAACTAGGAGGGATATGAGGACTGTGTGTGTGTCACTAGGAGGGATATGAGGACTGTGTGTGTAACTAGGAGGGATATGAGGACTGTGTGTAACTAGGAGAGATATGAGGACTGTGTGTAACTAGGAGGGATATGAGGACTGTATGTGTAACTAGGAGGGATATGAGGACTGTGTGTAACTAGGAGGGATATGAGGACTGTATGTGTAACTAGGAGGGATATGAGGACTGTATGTGTAACTAGGAGGGATATAAGGACTGTGTGTAACTAGGAGGGATATGAGGACTGTGTGTAACTAGGAGGGATATAAGGACTGTGTGTAACTAGGAGGGATATGAGGACTGTGTGTAACTAGGAGGGATATGAGGACTGTATGTGTAACTAGGAGGGATATGAGGACTGTATGTGTAACTAGGAGGGATATAAGGACTGTGTGTGTGTAACTAGGAGGGATATAAGGACTGTGTGTGTGTAACTAGGAGGGATATGTGAAAAGACAAACAATAAAGTAATCTTCTTCCGACTGAAAGTGTTTCTTTGAATGAGTGTTTTCTTCTCTCTTTTTCCACTCATCCTTCACAAACAGGAACCCGCAGAGAAACAGATCCTCCGAGTCCAGAAACATCCCGGCTGTGAAACATCGTTTTTAATTGAGTAAAAAAAAAAAGAACTACGATCTGGTTCAAGGGCCACCGTCTGAGTGAGAAGAGGAGCGACAGGCGGCCTTCATCCATCCTCTCACGCGCACTCCGTCAGCCCACACACACACACACCGAACGCTGCAAAAACCTTTTTTATTTGAAGCACGACAAAAAAAATACGTGTGCATCAGATTGTGGACGTATCATGACGTTAATATGCACATTTGTTGGTTTCTCCCACTTCCGGTAATTAAATGGCAAACGGTGCATTTATAGAACAGCTTTTATCCAAAGCGCTTTACAATTTGTTCCTCACATTTCACCCGTTCACTCACACATTCACACACTGAGGGAGGAGGCGGCCATGCAAGGTGCCAGCCTTCTATAGTGAAAGGGGTTAACCTTCTGTAGTGTGGCAGTGAAAGGGTTAACCTTCTGTAGTGTGGCAGTGAAAGGTTAACCTTCTGTAGTGTGGCAGTGAAAGGGTTAACCTTCTGTAGTGTGGCAGTGAAAGGGTTAACCTTCTGTAGTGTGGTAGTGAAAGGTTAACCTTCTGTAGTGTGGTAGTGAAAGGGGTTAACCTTCTGTAGTGTGGTAGTGAAATGGGGTTAACCTTCTGTAGTGTGGTAATGGAAGGGGTTAAACTTCTGTAGTGTGGCAGTGAAAGGGTTAACCTTCTGTAGTGTGGTAGTGAAAGGTTAACCTTCTGTAGTGTGGCAGTGAAAGGGTTAACCTTCTATAGTGTGGTAGTGAAAGGGGTTAACCTTCTGTAGTGTGGTAATGAAAGGGGTTAACCTTCTGTAGTGTGGCAGTGAAAGGGTTAACCTTCTGTAGTGCGGCAGTGAAAGGGTTAACCTTCTGTAGTGTGGCAGTGAAAGGGTTAACCGTCTGTAGTGCGGCGGTGAAAGGGTTAACCTTCTGTAGTGTGGCAGTGAAAGGGTTAACCTTCTGTAGTGCGGAAGTGAAAGGGTTAACCTTCTGTAGTGTGGCAGTGAAAGGGTTAACCTTCTGTAGTGCGGCAGTGAAAGGGTTAACCTTCTGTAGTGCGGCGGTGAAAGGGTTAACCTTCTGTAGTGTGGCAGTGAAATGGGTAACCTTCTGTAGTGCGGAAGTGAAAGGGTTAACCTTCTGTAGTGTGGCAGTGAAAGGGTTAACCTTCTGTAGTGTGGCAGTGAAAGGGTTAACCTTCTGTAGTGCGGTAGTGAAAGGGTTAACCTTCTGTAGTGTGGCAGTGAAAGGGTTAACCGTCTGTAGTGCGGCAGTGAAAGGGTTAACCTTCTGTAGTGTGGCAGTGAAAGGGTTAACCTTCTGTAGTGCGGCAGTGAAAGGGTTAACCTTCTGTAGTGTGGCAGTGAAAGGGTTAACCTTCTGTAGTGCAGTAGTGAAAGGGTTAACCTTCTTTAGTGTGGCAGTGAAAGGTTAACCTTCTGTAGTGTGGCAGTGAAAGGTTAACCTTCTGTAGTGTGGCAGTGAAAGGGTTAACCTTCTGTAGTGCGGCAGTGAAAGGGTTAACCTTCTGTAGTGTGGTAGTGAAAGGGTTAACCTTCTGTAGTGTGGCAGTGAAAGGGTTAACCTTCTGTAGTGTGGCAGTGAAAGGGTTAACCTTCTGTAGTGCGGCAGTGAAGGGTCAACCTTCTGTTGTGTGGCAGTGAAAGGGTTAACCGTCTGTAGTGCGGCAGTGAAAGGGTTAACTTTTTTTTTGAAGTCTTTATTTCGAACATGCAATGAATACAACAAACAATAACAAAAAAGAAAAACAACTCAATCTGTAGTGTGGTAGTGAAAAGGTTAACCTTCTGTAGTGTGGTAGTGAAAGGGTTAACCTTCTGTAGTGTGGTAGTGAAAGGATTAACCTTCTGTAGTGTGGTAGTGAAAGGTTAACCTTCTGTAGTGCGGCAGTGAAAGGGTTAACCTTCTGTAGTGCGGCAGTGAAAGGGTTAACCTTCTGTAGTGCGGTAGTGAAAGAGTTAACCTTCTGTAGTGCGGCAGTGAAAGGGTTAACCTGTGGTGTGGCAGTGAAAGGGTTAACCTTCTGTAGTGTGGCAGTGAAAGGGTTAACCTTCTGTAGTGTGGCAGTGAAAGGGTTAACCTTCTGTAGTGCGGTAGTGAAAGGGTTAACCTTCTGTAGTGTGGCAGTGAAAGGGTTAACCGTCAGTAGTGCGGCAGTGAAAGGGTTAACCTTCTGTAGTGTGGCAGTGAAAGGGTTAACCTTCTGTAGTGTGGCAGTGAACGGGTTAACCTTCTGTAGTGCGGCAGTGAAAGAGTTAACCTTCTGTAGTGTGGCAGTGAAGGGTCAACCTTCTGTTGTGTGGCAGTGAAAGGGTTAACCTTCTGTAGTGCGGCAGTGAAAGGGTTAACCTTCTGTAGTGTGGCAGTGAAAGGGTTAACCTTCTGTAGTGTGGCAGTGAAAGGGTTAACCTTCTGTAGTGCGGTGGTGAAAGGGTTAACATCATTCATCAATAGGCTGTATAACTTTGACACATTATTTATTCTAACGATTGAACCCACCTCGTTTTTTCCCAGCAGCACTTTGGTGGAGAACATCGGAGTGCAGATATCGCCGGAGGTGGCGTCGGGCGTGACGGACACCAATGTTCCTATCTTGCCATACTGTGTGAGAACTATGAATATGTAATTACTGAATTCTGTACAAACCACCTGTGTTGAAATTCCATTGATCGTCGTCTCCGTTTGCTTCGATTTGACGAGCGACTGGGGAGTAGACATGTTTTAATAGTCCTGAGGAGAAGAAGAAGAAGAAGAAAAAATATTTAGATTACTCGACTATTACGAGGAGCAAATTAAACATATGCAAACCGCACAAATCACAGACTTATTATTTCTCCTGATTTTCAGAATCACTTTAGAATCCTGTGATCTGGAGTCAAATGGTGCATTTATATAGTTCTTTTATCCAAAGCGCTTTACAATTTGTTCCTCAAATTCACCCTTTCACTCACACACACCGATGGCGGAGGCGACCATGCAAGGTGCCGACCTGCTCATCGGGAGCAGTTAGGGGGTTAAGTGTCTCTTGCTCAAGGACACTTCGACACGCTGCCCGGGAGGAGCTGGAATCGAACCGGGAACCTCCGGATTGGGATTACCAGATGACTGCTCTAACTCCCGAGCCACCCTGTCAGGTGGCTAATTGACACAGACAGACACTACGTCCGTCTATTATTCAACCTCGCCTCCAAGTTGCGACAGAAAATTGGCTTCCTTCCTGTACAGAGAGAGAACCGGCTTCCCTTTGATTAGTAGGACGAGAGCCGTCGAAGCACTTTTCCCTCAGATACAGTCACACAAAACATGTGAAGGAAATGTGTGTTACATTCCATTCCTAGAGGCAAGAATTAGGCATCGTCTTTATTCTGTGCGCACGCGAGGGAACATGTATGTGCATCATGCCCGGGAGCACGCGTGTACGCGACCGGGTAGGGCTGGGCGATTTAACGATAAATATCGCGATATATTTTAATAATCGATATCGAATATCGAAATTTAAAAAAAATCGAAAAATCGTTTTTTTTTATTTTTTACCTGCAACAGGGCAGTTTTAAAACCAGAGACAGTGGACAGACTTGTCTTTCTTGCCTGCAACTTAAAGTAATGGCTTTGCTTGTCCAAATGACAATACTGACCAAATTCAGATTTCTTTTTCTCTTGTCCATTTATTTTGTTTGCTTTCTAATTTAAAATACATTTTGAAACCGTCTGTACACAGTAGGCTATGTGTGCTAGCAGAACTAGACTCCAGTCACGAGTCACAGTGCACATGTGCGGTGGTTTGTCCACCAAAAAAGCGCCAAAAGATCGAAAATAAACTAGCAGAGCCAGAACTGTTCAACTCCCCTGGAGCCACAGCCAGCAGAGAAGCCGGTTTACTTTAGCTTTTAAACCAGCTGCAGCCTGAGAACTGGAGTGTGAGGGGATGTAACACTAAAGATGGCGGCAACGACAAAGAATTGCTGCAAAATAAACATACATCTGTTGTTAAAAAAAAAAAAAAAAAAAAACTTATAACAATTCGATAATTATCGATATCGAGAAATAAAATAAAAATTATCATATCGTTATCGCGATATGATTTTTTTCCATATCGCCCAGCCCTAACGCGACGTCATTAAAACACACAGTGCAACCAGGTATGAAATCACCAACGCACCACTCGGGATTATTAATAAAGGATTTCTATTCTATTCTATTCATGTCATCCCTCTAAGGCTGTTTCCCCCGAAGCCCGTTTTTGGGATTCGAACTTCGTCGCCAGGGTTTTACGAACGAACGTTCGAACCTTCGCTTTTAATTAAAATAAAAAAATATATATATTCAAAGTTTAAAATTATTATTATTTTTTTTATATCCTCAAACTAAATCCTCAATTTGAATAAAGTGATTCATCTGATTAAATGAGTCTCTTTTTTTATTAAATCAACTTTCTTTAATGAATATGAACGTTTTTTTTTAATACTATAATATTAGTGTAGCCTAATCTTTATCTGCAACTGTGAAGAAAAACCACATTGGTTCAAACAGAATGAATACACATAAAAGAAACATAAAAAAAAAATATATATATATATATATATATATTTTTTTTTTTTTTATTAAAAATTTAAATTTCGAATTTTGATTTAGAATTCGAATGTTAACATAACGAACGAACGTTCAAACGTTCGAACATTCGGGCTCAGCCTTACATCCCTCATCTAGAGCAGCGGGTTGCGGTGGTGATGTCTCGCCTTGCTGCTGGGCCGCTCTACTGTCTCTGGTTGCCGTTAACTAAGAGTGTCACGTTTGTGATTCATGTTTTTACTTTTCCAATATTGACTTTTGTAGCACAATGCTGGGCTGGTACCAGTCAACTGGTATGATGAGATAAGACAGTGGAGGTAATAATTATTATTACAGATGCCTAACTAGATGACTGTTTTGACTGACGATACAAGATATTCCTTTATTGATCCCCTTGGGGGAAATCCGGGCACCATAGCAGCATGGGGGAGGGAGGGGAGGGGAGGTACAGGTATGGGCAGGGTAATAATAGAAATACATAAATATAGGCGATACAATTAGATCTGAATATGAAGAATAATGAGAGAAAAAAATAAACAATATAATTAACTCTGACTATAAAAATACGAGAGAAATAAACAGTGTAAACTAAGGTGCAGATGAGGGGGGGGTCTGTATGTCCTATTGGATATATTATGTTACAATAATATAGGCAATAAGGAATTTGAATCTGAATATAAGAGTAAAAGTAAACAGTATACACAAGGTGCACTATACACACACACAAGGTCCCCTAAAGCCATACATTGCAGTATGCCATACGTCATACATAGGGCCTAACAAAAATAATGGTTGGTTTCAGGTTGCCGACCGACCCTGCCGATTTAGGTGCGACCCAATATATTTTATGAGTTTTTAAAAAAAATTATATATTAAAAAAAAAAAAATCCGTTTTTTTTTTTTTTTTTTTTTTTTTTTTTTGAATAAAGTTTCATAGAAATCTTAGTCAAACATTTAGTATTATGGATATTAAACATGCTGGCAGAGTACATGCATCCATGTTGTTGTGAACATTTTAACCCTTTCACTGCCACACGACAGCCGGTTAACCCTTTCACTGTGACAATACAGAAGGTTAGCCCTTTACTATCACACAACCGACGGCGATGCTCCATCATTAGCATCATTAGCTCCGCGTCCGCGGAGCTAATGATGCTAATGATGGAGCATCGCCGTCGGTTGTGTGATAGTAAAGGGCTAACCTTCTGTCGTGTGGCAGTGAAAGGGTTAATTAAATAAAGAAATTCCCTATCCATAGTCGCCGTGGGAAAGAATAAAAAAAAAAAAAAAAAAAAAAAAAATTCCCTACCTACCCATGGCCAAACTGACAACCAACCTGAAACCAACTATTATTTTTGTTAGGCCTCAGGAGTAAAATCTCTACTGGGATGAAAAAATGACACGCTGTACTGACATATCTATCTACAGATATCAGCAGATATACCCACAGAGCTATTGACCTTTTCACAACAATTCCATTGCCATTCCATTGCCAGGGGATAAGCGTTGGCCACAGTATATTTCCTGTCAGTATATTTTCCTATTGTATACCATTAGCACACACGCACGCACACGTGTGCATTCAGTTAAGTTGGAATATCCAATCCAATCCAATCCACTTTATTTATAAAGCACATTTAAAACAACAAAGTTGACCAAAGTGCTGTACAAGTCCACAAACATAAGATAAAACATAAATAAATATGACTGTAAAACATAAAGAAAATATGACTGTAATACAAACAGTTCAGTTTGTCAGGTACATGCAACACAGATTACAGTGTTGACATCTGTCTGCTTGAGAAAATACCATGTTCTGCAATAAAAATGATTGAAGTGAGATGAACAGACTGAAAACTTAATTTTATTAGATAAAACATGTTGACAGTTTTACTTTGCAGTTGAAAAAGGTAATACATCGTAGGGGTGGACGGTATGGTCTAAAATTTATATCACGGTATAATTTGAAGCATAGACGGTAACGGTATATATCACGGTATCATCGTTTTTGATAAAAAAAAATTATTTTATTTTATATAATTATTATAATTTTTTTATAAAATATATATATTATATAATTAGACTTGTACTTGTATTATCTGCGAGACATCGCCACCACGCAACAAGCTCCACTGTCTGTGTGTACTCTAGTAGCCTCCAGCTACGGCCAGGATTCTCCGGAGCTGCACCTGGACTAGGCCTGCCGCGATAAGCAATAAATCGATTAATTGCCGCGATAATTAAAATGAATGCTATGATTTTGACGGGCGCGATTAATTGCTATTTGCGCGTTTGTTTTAATGAGGCGGACCCAGTGCCCCTTGTCAGTCACTGTCCGTGTTGGGAGGCGGGCCGCTGGCTTTACTACAGAGCACAGCACAGGAGCTCCGTGGGGCTAACGTTACCCCTCATTGTGTCTATTCTACTAGCATTAACGTTACTCATACAAACAGAGTAAACACAGTTTTCAATCAATCAATCAATAACAACATTAACGAGACCCTCGTTGTGTCTATTCTGCTAACGCTAACGTTACCTCTCATTGTGTCTATTCTACAAGCGTTAACGTTAGCTAGGCTGTCTATGCTAACGTTAACGAGCATTAGGCTAACAAGCTGTAACGTTACCGAGCATTAGGCTAACAAGCTGTAACGTTACCAGTCGCGTCTATTTGCTAACGTTAGCATTAGGTAATAACCGGTTTAAAATGGATGGTGATTACCTCACGTTGTGTCTATTCTACTAGCATTAACGTTACTCATACAAACAATCAATAGCGAGTTATATTGATCACGCTATGTACGATAGCCATGCTAAAACGCTAGCACAACATTAGCACCTAACCTAACAACAAGCCTTAACAAGTCAGCGATCTTTTTGCGAGACTAAACTCTCCGCTCGGTGGCAAATTGTGTTGATGTCGGTTTTGTTTAATCAATAAATGAGGCAGAATACACAGTGACTGTATCCTTTGTTTATTGCACTTGTGCCTGCTGCAAACATAATGATTATGAAATCCTAGAGACGCGTCTCTATTCAGTGGTCTGCAGTGTTTCACGTGACTTTTCTGGTACCCAAAAAGTACCTGATAACCACAACAATACTTCCGGTCCGGTCGGTGGGCTTCAAAATAAAAGTCTTAAACACCGGAAAAGACGGAGCGGTGGGCTTCAAAATAAAAGTTTTGGGAAATAAATTTCTCCAAAAAAAATTCTCTAACCGGTCGCAATAATATCGCTTATCGCGATATTTTCGGGGGCAATTAATCGTCCAGCAAAATGTGTTATCGTGGCAGGCCTAACCTGGACCTATACTCGAGTAGCCTCGAGCAGAGCTATGGCCAGGATTCTCCGGCGCTGCACCTGGACCCTATTGGCATAACGTTACTTAACTGTGCTCAGCAAGCCCTCAGCTCGAATATGCATCGAATCAGTGTTATAAGACATTGATATCAGGAGCTATCTGTAGCTACTGCTAGCCGGATATATAACGTTAATACAACGCCTCAGTGAATTATTTAGTTCAATGGGACATTTCGTTTTGAACGGTGAACTAACTTGCGCTAACGTGAGCTAACAGGTAGCATACATGTCTCTACTAGACTTTGTGGAGCGTTTGTTGATGTCAGGAGCTATCGGTAGCTGGCCGACTAGATACCGTTCGGTTAGACAATGCCTCATCATGTATTAAACTAAAAGTGAATAGTTGACTGGGTCATTTTGTAACGGTAGCTAAGCTAACGTTAGCTCAGGGAGACATTAGCTCCTCCCGTGTCCCGTCCCACTAGACTACTAGACCCGTGTTTACATGCGTGCGGTAGGGGCTGGCACGCCCACTGCGCGAAGCCTCCTAAATAACTTTTTCCAGTTCGCACATATCTATTATCTATGACTAATTCGATCTATTTTTAGGGGCAAATGCGAGTGAAATAGTCGCGCTGTGGTTACATGACGTCATTGCTATTTTAGAGCTGCCCTACCGGTTACACGGTATAGTCAAAATCCATACCGTAGAGCAAATTCATACCGTTTATACCGTATACCGTTTATACCGTCCACCCCTAATACATCGCAATATTAATATCACAATACTCAGTATATCGCAATATATTTTGAATCGCAATACTATCGTATCGTGACTTAAGTATCGTGATAATATTGTATTGTGAGGCCTCCGGTGATTCCCACCCCTAGTATGTACAGAGTTGTAGTATTAATATGTACAGTGATACGTTTCACCCCCACCCATTCCAAATGCTGAATCGAGAACCTCATCCTTCACTCTGTCATCTTTCTCTCCCATTACAGAAGCCGAGACCCCGACAGTGGTAACGTCGAACCGTCTGACTACATGCCAGCTGGATCAGTTACCCTCCCCACTCCTCCAGACCATAGCACCGGACATCCTCCCATTCCTAACTGCAACCATCAACTCCTCCCTCAACTCGGGGGTGGTCCCCACCTCCCTAAAACAAGCCAGTCACACCGCTCATAAAAAAACCAACCCTGAACCCCACCGTCATAGGCAACTATCGTCCTGTCTCTCTTCTCTCCTTCCTTTCTAAAACACTTGAACATGCTGTATCCAACCAACTTACTGCTTATCTCTTACAGAATGATCTCCTAGACCGGTGTTTCTCAACTGGTGGGTCGCGACCCAAGAGTGGGTCGCGGGGCCATTTTGAGTGGGTCGCGGATGTGTGTTAAATTTTTTTTTTAAATAAATTTTTTTTTTTTTAAAGTTTAAAAAAGAAAATTCACTACCTATCTTTGTGAAAGTGGCTTCTCAGCTCTGGTCCAGCTGAAGACAAAGCAGAGGAACAGATTGGACATTGAGCATGACCTCAGAGTTGCTTTGTCTACGATCACCCCAGACTTTGATACTCTTGTCAGGAGCAAACAACATCCCCAGTTATCCCATTAGTTCCCTGGGATGTTAAGCTAAGAAGTCTGCTAAGAAGGATATATTATTTATTATTATTATTATTATTATTATTATTATTATTATTATTATAATTTTATTTCATTGTGTTTTTAGCCCTAGTTGCACTTTTGTTGCAACCCCAGTTATCCTATAGTTCACCCAAACTTACTGTAGGTCTGTTATGTTAAGCTAAGAAGTCTGCTAAGAAGCATAATTATTTATTATTTTATTTCATTGGGTTTTTAGCCCTAGTTGCACTTTTGTTGCACTTTTTGTGTTTATTTCATGTTTTTAACAGTGCATGAAAGATTGCATATTACTGTTAATATTAAAAATATATTTTTTTTTTATAAATTATAGTGGTTAAAAAATTTGGGTCGCGACTTAATTGACTAAGGAAAATGTTGGGTCCCGAGGCTAGACCAGTTGAGAACCACTGTCCTAGACCCTAATCAGTCTGGCTTCCGGACTGGCCACTCCACAGAAACGGCCCTCATTGCGGTCACAGAGGCACTTCACTTAGCAAAAGCGAAAGGTCTCTCCTCTGTCCTTATTCTCCTAGATCTATCTGCAGCCTTCGACACAGTCAACATTCAGATCCTCCTCACGGCCCTCGCAGGAATGGGAGTGGCTGGCTCTGCGCTGACATCATACCTCAATGACCGCTCCTACCAAGTGTCATGGAGAGGGGACCCTGTCGGCCACCCGCCCCCTACGGACGGGTGTCCCCCAGGGCTCGGTCCTAGGACCCCTTCTCTTCTCCCTCTACACTAACATATCACTGGGTAACATTTAGGGCTGTCCCCGACTAAGGATTTGGATGGTCGACTAGGATTGGCCAAAATTTGCCGTTAGTCGAGTATTGGTCGACTTAAAAAAATATATAAACTTTTTTTTTTAATTTGTATTTTTTTTTTTTTTTTTTTATCATTCCATTTGGGCTGTGGGGGGTGCTTAATGTCTGAGGGAGTCAACTGAAGGCTTCTTGTCCTCTGAAAAAGCATGCAATTGGTCCACTGATGGATACATGTTGATATTTGTCTAGTCTAGTGTGTTCATTAGACGGGTGAAATCCTCTTTCAGTGCCTCAGTGCCTGTTTTCGTAGGCAGTTAGCCTCTGGTATGCGTGCCATTAGCGTTAGCTACGCTTCTAGGGCAAAGTAAAATATATTGTTGGTTTCCTGTTGGTTGTCAGTTTGGCCATGGGTAGGTAGGGATTTTTTTTTTCTTTTTTTTTTTTCCCACAGCGACTATGGATAGGGAATTTCTTTATTTAATTAAAATGTTCACAACAACATGGATGCATGTACTCTGCCAGCATGTTTAATATCCATAATACCAAATGTTTGACTAAGATTTCTATGAAACTTTATTCTAAAAAAGAAATTAAAATCGGATTTTTTTTTTTTATACTTTTTTTTAAAAACTCATAAAATATATTGGGTCAAACCTAAATCGGCAGGGTCGGTCGGCAACCGGAAACCAACTATTAATTTTGTTAGGCCTAGGCCTCTGAATGATAAAAAAATAAAATAAAATAAAGAAAATTATATATTTAAATTATATATTTTTTTTATTATATTCGACTAAGAGGTTGGCCAGTCGACTACGGCTCCTTTCGACCGATTAGTCGACAAATCGATTAATAGGGGTCAGCCCTAGTAACATTATCAAGTCGCATGGCTTCTTGTATCATTGTTATGCCGACGATACTCAACTCTTCCTCTCCTTCCCTCCCTCAGATATCCACGTCTCTGAGCGGATCTCGGTCTGTCTCTCTGACATCTCCGCCTGGATGACGACCAACCACCTCAAACTGAACCTAAGCAAAACAGAATTGCTCCACCTGCCGGCCAAATCCTCCCCCCTGACGACCTTTCCATCACAGTCGAGAATGCAGCTGTGACCGCGTCCCCGACCGCCAAGAACCTTGGTGTTGTCCTCGACGACCAGCTGAACTTCTCTGCTCACATCGCAGCGACAACCAGAACCTGCAGATTCCTCCTGAGCAACGTGAGAAGGATCCACCCCTTCCTGACAAAAGAAGCCACCCAACTCCTCATCCAATCAACAGTCATCTCCCACCTCGACTACTGCAACGCACTGCTCGCTGGCCTCCCGGCCACTGCCACCAAGCCTCTTCAACTCATTCAGAACGCAGCGGCCCGCCTGATCTCAAACCTACCGAAGTCGGCCCATGTCACCCCACTTCTTAGGGACCTGCACTGGCTCCCCATTGCTGCACGAATCCACTTCAAGGCCCTCGACCTAGCATACCGTGCGGCAAAGGGAACCACTCCCGCCTACCTCCGGTCAATGGTCTCCAACTAGTCTACACACCCTCAAGACCCCTACGCTCTGCATCTTCTGGCCGCCTCAGACCTACTCCTATCCGAGCTCCGGGAGAGTCATCAAAGAGAAGCCGCCTATTCTCAGTCCTTGCCCCACAATGGTGGAATGAACTACCCAGTACCCACCCCAGTTAGAACAGCCGAAACCCGTCCAATCTTTCGCCGTCGACTAAAGACGCACTTCTTCAACCATTATCTGAAATAAAAAAATTAAAAAAGATATCTAACCCTAACTAACCTTACTACACTTGTCCTAATAAAATAACCTACACTGTAGCACCCAACACTTTTATGAACATTGTTACTCAGCTGATAGAGTTGTGCCCTTCCTGATGACTTATCGTACAGAACTTGTACGTCGCTTTGGATAAAAGCGTCAGCTAAATGACTAAATGTAAATGTAAATGTACTAGATTATGCAGACTATCCACAACGGATTGAATAGTAAGCATTTTTCTAAGTATTTATTTTAGATGTAGCTAACATTACCGTTGCATGATTTTGACGCATCTTCAAGGACAACAGCCGAGAAAGGCGGTCCTCAAATGTGCTTTTTAATGAGACCTACTCCTCACTTTTGTTTTGGAATGTAGTTTACATACAATCTCTACACTACTTTCTCTATAGTCCGGAAACGTATATACTCTTTTTTTTTTTTTGATCAAATTTTTTTATTATTAATTACATGAAACAGGACAACACAATAACCACAGTAACAAAAAACATAACTTTCACAGGAGAATAACAAACAATAATAATACAGAATAATAAATTATAAAGACAAAAAGAAAAAGAAACAGCGTCCAACCTATCAAATATAGATGGCTACTTCAATAACAAAAAGGGTCTTCAAAACATGGCAACCTTTCCCCACCTTTACAAAGTGGAGTGACTTAAAAGATTGTTTATGAGAGTGTTGCCGCAGATTTACTGTAGATAGCCTAGGTCCCTTACACATGTTCAAGACTGCCAAACTTGCAGAAGGTAAAGTGCAAGAAGAAAGAAATTCTTCCTCCAAGTTGGTTGACAGGCAGGGTTCGAAATTAACGGGGGCTCGGGGCAAAATGCCCTTGAAAATGGACAAAATGCCCCCGAATATCAGTTAAGGGGGGCAGAAAATGCCCCCGACAGTTTACTAATTATATATATAATTATATATATGATCTACAGTGCGAGCATTTCCCTTGTATTTGGCCCTAATAATATGTGTGTGTGCGCCACCCGGAAAAATCATTTACTCGAGACGAGTGACGATTACAAAACAGCTCCGCTGTTATAATAGTCCCACATTACACAAGGCGCATAAACGTCCAATCACAGTAGCGCCCGAAAACAAAGTCACGGTACCGGCTTAGGCAAGTTATACATTCAGAATCAGACAACGCAAAAAAATCAGCCAGCCATGAAGCCCATTCATTTTTATTTTGAGCAAAAGAGAGACGAGGAGAAAGAGAGGAATCCGGCTGACATGGCTTTTGAAGTGATATTCGCACGTGTTTTTGCGGGTCCAGTCCCCACGGTATGTTGACAGAATTCGCAAAACACCTTATCGACTGAAGCATAAAAGTCATTAGGATACTGCTCTGCTCTGAATTTAGGGCTTAGTGGGGAATTTCTTCCGACGTTAACGTTAACGACGCACCGAAGCAGCTAGACCATTTCTCCGTGTTGTGTGTAACACGCAGCGGTCCCCGCCTCCTCCCTCCTTGCAACAAACGTTCCACCCAAAAACGGAATTTCTATTTCATAATGAATTAAATAATTGTATAAAGAATTTTCAATGTTCTGTCATCTAATAATATATTCCATTACCTTTCCTATCTGTATCAAAGTCAAAATGTTGGTATCATAACAACACTACAACATACAAAAGCAGCTTGACAACCGATATCCTTTGCGTTTGATTGATTGAAAACTTTATTAACAGATTGCAGAATGGGTACAATACAGTACAGCTCAATACACACAAGTTAAGGGGATGCAGACCAGAGAAAGACTTTCGTCTTGTTTACATCAGGGTCCCCCATTTTCAATTCATAGTGTGCACACGCACAGTATAATAATGCATGAGATAAATAGTTAATAAACTCTGTGTTACTTTAACAATTTTCACTGTGCTCCTAAATTTCTTTGTGTGCTCCTAAATTTTTATTTAGATTTTATTTATTAACATTTTATTTAGGAGCACATGTGCTCCTTGGGAAAAAGGTTAGCGTAGAGCCCTATATATGGAGACATTAACATTACATTATCAAACATAGGGACGAAGACTGTAAAAAAAAGTGTCAACAATGTTTTATAATCCTTATGTTAATTTTCATCATAAAAATTCAGTGCCCCCGAAATACATAAAAAAGCCCCCGAAAATCAATTAAGGGGGGCAAAAAAAGCCCTTGAAAAAAATTTTTAATTTCTAACCCTGTTGACAGGTCAATCAGTCTGCCAATATTAGTCTCTTGGGGAGATGGCATGTGAATTGACATATAGCGCAGAATAGCTAAATACCAACCCCCCCTAAAATCCCCCCAGTCAAAGTTAAGAAGGACAAGACAAAAACCAAGACAGACAAGACATTTCCTCCTCCCCCTCCCCAGAGACCGCCGGACCCCCCCGATCAAGCGCCCCAACCCCGCTCAGCCGCACACTGCGGTCTTTACCTTCTCAGCTGCTGCGAACCACAGGTCAATTCCAGCCTGCCCTACCCCGATCACCCGGGCCGTGGATATCTCAAGATAAATCACATCCAATAGAGTTAGGGACCAGTTAATCATTGTAAGCTCCTCAGGCTCCTTCCATCTCATTGCTATTAGCTTCTTCGCTGCTGTGACGCCCGCTAGGACAACCCTTTTCAGTTGTACGGACGCGGGTAGTGTCGTTATATCGTTCAGGAGTAGCGTAACAGCTGTGAATGGGATAGTTAAGCCACACAGATCTGAAAGTTTGTCCGTTATTGACCTCCAGAAACGGGCCACTGGTGGGCAATCCCAATACATATGCATATAAGTGCCAGTGGCCTTTTGAGAGCACAAAGTGCACCGAGAGTCGGTTATCAGTCCCATAGCAAATAGCTTCCTAGGTGTAAGATAGGTCCTATGAATATAATTAAAATTAATTTGCTGGTGATTGGGGTTGCGGGAAGATAATGCCACATTTGCCCAAACCTCATCCCAGTCAAACTCGGGGTCCAACTCCGGGATATCAACACGCCAGATTGTATCCAATGATAAATTTTTATACGTGGATTGAATTAAGAGCGTATAAAAGTCGGAGACAAACCCTCTGGATGTCGTCCTGTCCACTATGAGCCTGAGGAAGGGGTGTGGGTGCAAGGCTTGAGCCCACGGTACGCCATGCGCCCTCAGTGCTGACCTTAGTTGAAGGTAAAGAAAGAAGGACTCGCCGGGAAGATCATAAAATTCTCTTAAGTCCTGAAACGCACGGAGGCCGTTCTTATCATAAATATCCTCCAGAGTATGCACTCCCCTCCTTTGCCATTGAGGAATATTAACCGGCTTGTGTCCAACAAGTAATTGCTGGTTATTAAAAATTGGAGAGTCCAGGTGCCAAGGGCATTTAACCCCACACGACCTCTGTACATTACGCCACGTTTGGATCACGTGAGTTATGATCGGTCCATACCTCAGCCGGCATTTCGCAATAGAGACAGTGGAGTACACTACATCCTGCAATCTTAGCGGAGACACCGCCGCCGCTTCTAAGGAGCGCCACGATACAGCCTCTACAGGGTCTAGCCAGCACATCAAAGGTCTCAGTGAAAAGGACCAGAAATACAGTTTAAAATCAGGGATTGCGAGGCCCCCATCTTGTTTCCTACGTTGAGTAGTAGCCCTTTTGATTCTCGGGCGTTTGTTATTCCAGACAAACTTAGATACCATCGATTGTACCTTGCGCCAGTGGTCTATTGGAGGGGGCAGGGGGAGCATTGAGCTAATAAAATTTATCCTAGGCAGGATGTTCATTTTGATTATGGAAGCCCGGGCTTGTAAGGAGTTAGGAAGGGACGACCACCTGTCTAGATCCTGGCGTATTTTATCATAAGTACCCGTGAAGTTGTACTTAGTAGTTTGGTTCAGCGTGGGGAATATCTCTATGCCCAGGTATTTAAAATGTTCTACTATGGGGATATCAGCTGGTAGTCGTACCGCCTTGGCCAGTTCATTAAGAGGTAGGCAGGCTGATTTGTTCCAGTTAATCTTAAAACCTGACAATTTACCAAAGTCGTCGATTATCCTCAATAATTTTGTGGCCGACCGGGAGGGGTCGTCCATGAAAATCAGCAGGTCATCCGCATAGAGAGCAATTTTGTGTGGAGTATTGTTGACCATTATGGGGACGATGTCCTCCGATTGCCTAATAAATTGGGCCAAAGGTTCGAGGGAAAGCGCGAACAGTCCCGGGCTCAGAGGGCAACCCTGTCTAGAAGATCTGGAGACTGGAAAGAGTGTGGAACAGTTTTTGCCTGTCAGTATCATCGCAGACGGCGAGGCATACAGGACTTTAATCATATGAATAAAACTCTTTCCAAGACCCATGACCTCAAGTACCTTCCACAGATATGACCACTCAAGTCTGTCAAACGCCTTCATGGCATCCAAAGACAGAACTGTGGATGGAGTTGTATTGTCTTTACTGTTATCGATTACATGCAACAGCCTCCTAAGATTATCTGCAGCCAGACGCCCCGGGATAAAACCAGTTTGATCGCAGTGTACCAATACAGACATAAATCTCTGCAGGCGACGGGCCAGCACCTTGGCAAACACCTTTAAATCGGCCCCGAGAAGACTCAAGGGTCTATAGCTACCACAATCATTGGGATCTTTGTCCTTTTTGAGAAGTAAAGAAATCAACGCCATATTGACATCTCTTGAGAACTCCCCTTGTTCGATAGCGTAATTGATCATATCGAGCATCAATGGACCCAGTTGGTCCCAGAAAGCTAAATACACTTCGGGTGGAATACCATCCCAGCCTGGCGCCTTACCCCTCTGCATTTCAACAATAGTCTCCCTCAATTCTACGAGAGTAATCGGTCTCCCCAGTTCCTTGGCCTCTTCCTCAGAAATGTGGGGTATCTCAAGCCCGCCAATGAACGATTCAAATCTAGAGTCATCCAGATTACCCTCTGAGCTATATAACTGTGAGTAAAACTCTTTAAAAGTGTCATTGATCTTTTTCGAATCAGTAGTGACTGCACCCTGGCTCGTCCTAATCGAGGGGATATCTGAGAAATGATCATTTGATCGTATTTTCATTGCCAATAGATGGCTAGGTCTGGAGCCGTGAAAATAGTAATTTTGTCTTGTCCTATGTATCAAAAACTCAGACTGTTGTTTAAGTATGGAGTTTATTTCTTTTTTGACTATCTTACGTTGTGTGTTTAGTCGTTCATTATAGTCAGTTTGCAAGGATGCGTATAGGTCCGCATATAATGATTCCAGTCCTTCTAGCTTTTTTGACCGGGATTTTCGCAAATTGGAGGCAAATAGTGTGACATGACCCCTGATGAATCCTTTCAATGCGTTCCACAGGACCCTAGGGTCTTCTACTGTGCCAACGTTGATCTGCAAAAATTCAGCTAGTTTACTCCTGAACTCAGAACAGAAGTCATCGTTCTTTAGCAAGGTCGAATTAAAACGCCATCTGGGAGCTCTTGCGGAGAGCCTGCCAAAGGTTGCCGTAAGGAAAATCCCCTTGTGGTCTGAGAGAGCCAAGGGAACCAATGAGACATCGAAACTATCAAACATATTAGGGGACGCGAATGCATAGTCAATTCGAGAGAAGCTTTTGTGTCTGGCTGACAGGTGAGAGTAATCTCTGAGGGTGGGGTTGCATAAGCGCCAGAGGTCTGTGAGCCCCGTGTCTTTGGCCCACATCCTGAGGGCCTTAGAGGCCCGTTTCTGGTCGCTCGTTTCAGAGGGCCCGGACCTATCTATCTCCGCATCCCAGCACGCATTAAAATCGCCACCCACAATGAGAGCGTATCCATTAAGTTCCAACATATTCTTCGTGATTGTATTATAGAACGCTGAATCAAATGTGTTAGGAGCATACAATGCTATTATAGCCATCTTCCTATGCAAGAATTCAACTTTTGCTATAGTAATCCTTCCCTCCGTGTCCGACCATACATCCAAGATTTTGATATCAAGGTTACGTCTTGTAACTATGACTACTCCTTTCGTCTTATCATCGGCTGAGGATGAGGAGATAACGTGATATTGCCGATTTGCCAGTCTTGACACGTCACCTACCATTAAATGCGTCTCACTAAGGAGAGCAAGGTCAATATTTCTCCTCTTCAATAGCCAAAGGACACTGGCACGCTTGTGTGGGGCGTTAAGCCCTCCTGCGTTCCAAATTAAAATATTCAATTTAGCCATGGTCGAGCTTGTATAAGTGCGTAGAGAACATACCGTGCAGCCAGGCTGAGTACAGAGGTGCCGATCCCAGCGGGCCCGGACGGTCAATCCCAGGAGTTCAGAGGAGGAACACTTACACATATATAAGACAACAGTACATAGAACACATAAAAATACCACCCCAGCTACAGCCCCCCCTCCTTCTACTCTAAACCCTAACCCACCCGTCCTACTATAAGTTCCTCTATACCCACTCTCCAATCCCCACCCTATGCCCCATCCACTGAGGATGGTCATCTTCCTATCACTTCCCACTAGAGACATGGATCAATAAGACGCTTCCCACTCCCACCCCCCTCTAGATAAACCCCTGAGTAAACCCCCACTAGTCCAATAAACACAAATAATAATAAAATAAAATTCAATAAAGATATCGGTCGAGACCCACCTGAGCCCTGGCCCCAACATGAGACAACCATAATGGTAAAAATAGCCATTATTAAATAATAACTCCGCATCAACCTGCAGCCCTCTATTTCCGAATCTGCGCTTCAACATCACATTGTTATAGCCCAAAAAGGTATAGGAAAATTCAAAACAAAATTAAATTAAAGCATCCCAGCCGATAGTCTAAGGCAGGTTCGGGTCACAGGTTAATTGTGCAAAATTGTGTGAACAGTGTCAATTAAACAATGACCAAAAAAAAGGAGGAAGGGAAAAAAAAAAAGGTTATGGTCAAAGTGCACCCCTTTAGCCGTCCCTCTGATCAGGCACAACGGCTGAAATGACCTAACCTATGTAAGAATAGAATTAAACACAATCATTCATTAATCAATCCGGGGATGGTAATAGGCAACACCTGACACCACCTGTCATCATACATTGTTTCAATAAAGATATCGGTCGGAGCAGTTAGTCCAAGGTAGGATCGAATCACAGTTAAATTGCTCATTCAATTGCCCTTAAAACAGCGACACTAATTATTATATAATTACTCAGCATCAACCCTGTAACCAACTACCCTGGAGTCTGCATATTAATGTCGCAACGTTATAGCATAAGTGGATCACGGAAAAATCAAAACACATTTAAGGCAGATTAGCAGTTAGTCCAAGGTAGGATCGGATCACAGTTAAATTGCTCATTCAAATGCCATTAAAACAGCGACAATAATTATTATATAATTACTCAGCATCAACCTGTAACCATCTACCTTGGAGTCTGCATATTAATGTATCAACGTTATAGCATAAGTGCCTCACGGAAAATTCAAAACAAAATTAAGGCGAGTCAGCAGTTAGTCCAAGGTAGAACCGGATCACATTTAAATCGCGCATATAGATGACATAAAAACAGCGACAATAGGAAAGAAAAAAGAAAGGAAAAGAGGGTAATGGCTAGAGTGCAAGCCATATAACCATATAGCCATGAAGTGCAAGCCATACCCGACCCAACCGTTTATCAAATATTGTATATGCATATTCAACCGACCTTGGCATCTACTTTGGATCACCAAAGCTCAAAACAACCTGGATATAAAAATAAAAAGCATACCAGAAGTTAGTTAGGGACTCGGTCACTCTTGAACTGTGCAAACCAATGTCCCTTTGAACAGCAACGTAACCATTAACGGGTCTCGAATGTCTCAGCGCAGACCATAGTCGAAGCCCGCTGGCTAGCCCGAGGCTAGCACGTAAGCTAGTGACGAATCCGGATAGCACGTTAGCCTACTATGTACATTGTTCAGCTAGCTCGTTAGCTTCCAAAGAGGCGATACACAGGTACGACCATGAGGTCAGCTTTAGCAAGTAACAGAAGTCATTGGGAAGCCCCGCTAGTTGGATGGGCAGAGGACAGTTAGCATGTCTGGGCATGACAGCAAGTGTTTGTGAATAGTCGACCTAATCAATGTATATAGGCCCAAACCGCCAAGTCACTCACCCTCCATAGATATCAAGCAACAGACTCGGGTGTCTCCGCGAGATATTCCTTCGCTTTAGCCAACGACCAAAACAAACGCTGACCACCGACCTTCTCCAACACAGATAGTTTCGCGGGAGCGAATAACGTGGGCCTCAGGCCTAGTTTCCATAGCTTAGTCAGGACCACCTTGTACTCGGCTCTCTGAGCTTGAACCTCCGGTGTAAAGTCCTCGAAAATGGCCACTTTGTGATCGCCAAGCCTCAGAGTACCCCTTCTGGTACGAGCCGACCGCATGATGATTTCTCTCTGTTGGAGTCTGTTCAGCTTGACTATGATGGGCCTCGGTTCTTTGTTCACGCCGGGAGAAAACCTGCCCGCTCTGTAGGCCGACTCACAGATAGGAGGCGAGGGGAGGACGTCCGTCCCTAGTATCTTCTGCAGCAGTTCGGGCATGGTCTCAGAGAGACGGCCTTCACCGCTGGGCTCCGGTACTCCAACAATCCTGACGTTGTGGCGTCTATCCCGGGACTGCATCTCCTCCATCGCCGACTGTAGTTTGTTGACTTCAGCCTGCCTAGCCAGCAGGGCGGATTCAAGACCCGCCATCTTCTCACACTGTGATGATACCTCCGTCGTTAGCATGGCTAGTTCGTTAGCATTAGCCGATGAGGCAGCGTGAATCGTCTCCATCTTGTCTGTCAGCGGGACTACCGCCAGCCGTATTTCTTCTGATATCTCACGACGGAGGCTGATACAGAAATCCGCCAACGCTTTCTTCTGTGCTTCAGCGATGCGTGCCTCAGAGTCTGCGTGTACTTTCTTCTGTGCTTCAGCGATGCGTGTCTCAGAGTCTGCGTGTAGCTTGGTCATGACCAAGAGCACAGCTTCGCTTAACTCCCCGACAGCGGGAGACGGTGCGGCCATGCTCGGCGGTGCCGGTGTCGTGCCTAATTCTTTCATGGCTCTGGTTTCCACCCCCGCCATCGTAGAAAGTCGAAAAAAGTTGATGAATGTATACTAAACACGACGACCTAGCAAACAGATAAAAAACAAATAAAAATAAAATAAAGACTAATGGGGAGAAACGTATATTCAGCACGGTAGAAGGGAGCTCATGTGAAACACGTCTACTCCATGATCGCTCAGCTCCCACGTATATACTCTCTTTTAGAAACTCTGTCTCTTAAACAGTACTGTATATCTTGTATATCATAAATGTATAGCAGTACTGTCAGGGCTCTACAGTGCGACCAAATTGCTCGCATATGCCCCTAAAAATATATGTGTGCGAACCGTAAAAATCAATTACGCGCACGCTGTGCGAATACAGATTACAGCCTCTCTCGTCTTTTTTTTCCTCCGCTGTGAGATCGTTAAAAAACTACAAGTCCCACATTGCACTCAAGCCAACGGTCCAATCACAGTAGAGTGACGTGACTGGTTTCATGAGAAAGAAAGCAAATGACCAATCGGAAGCTCTCATTTGGCTTGTTTACTTCCTGAAACGCCACCATTGCGATATGCGAGAGTTTCCCCGATACATGTAACTTCTAGTCTTACCAATAGCAATATATTTTAGAACACCTAGATTTAGCGATAGCAATAGTAATATAACGTAACTTAATGCAACAAAACGAATGCCTTGCTTTGTTGATCATAACGTTGATGCAGTAGCGTATGCCGTTGTGTTGACTGTAACGGACATGATAACAACATAACACTGTGTACACATTCAAATTGCGATAATCGATTCTAACATTTTCAAATCGATGCAGTTGAATTTCCCCCTTAGGATCGATGCATTGTTACACCCCTACACCAAAGTAACTGGCCCACTGTGTATGTGTGTACAGCTAACTTGGCTAGCGTTATGAACAGCAGACGTGGGCAATAGGGTCCAGCTCTCTCGAGATAAAGCTGGGAACGAGGTTAGGGTCCAGCTGCAGCGCCGGACGGCCGAAGTGCAAGCGGTGTGACGTAATTGGCAGACTCGACTGTCAATCAATGGTCTACCTGACACGCAAACTCATAAACAATGTTTCTGTACTGGAGGTGTACAGTATTTCAATAGGCAACCCTGAAAGGATTATTTCTCTAGAAGAGAAACACAGCCAAAACATAGGCATTGTATGCATAAAAGGGGCAAAAGCTAAAGTTAAGTGACTGTTACTTTTGTAGCAGTAGTTTGATTTGATAGTTTATTTGATAGGGACAGCACATGTTAATGAACATCAAGTACAAAATACAAAATGTAAACATGCAGGGTTGTAGCAAGAGCTAATTTACACACATGCACGCACAGTACAAATATACATTTATTAAAAAAAAAAAAAAAAAAATCTTTTACTTGAAATATTTTCACTGTGCGCCTAAATATTTTTGGGTGCTCCTAAATTTCTTTGTGTGCTCCTAACTTTTTTCATTTAGGAGCACCTGTGCCCCTAGTGAAAAAGGTTAGCGTAGAGCCCTGGCTGACTGTATATCTGTATGTCATCATGTATGTCATATATGTTATGATGAATTGAAAATGGGGGACCTTGATGTAAACAAGACAAAAGTCTTTCTCTGGTCTGCATCCCCTTAACAATTGTGTGTATTGAGCTGTACTGTATTTTATTGTACCCATTCTGTAATCTGTTAAATAAAGTTTTCATTCATTCATTCAGTCACTACTTCCTATATTGTCCGGAAATGGGGTTACAACTGACCGGACGTGGGTTACACAAATCACAAGCACCATTCTCTTCGGTTAAAATAACAAACTCAGCAAGACCGACGGCTTCTCGGTTACAGTGGGTGACAATATTGCCACAAGGAAAGATGAAATTACCTACCTGGGTTCCATCCTAGAGGCTAATCTTTCCTGTGACAAGATGGCATCCAATGTAATAAGAAAAGTCAATCAACGAACTCGATTCTTGTACCGGATCTCCTCCCTGGTAAACAAGAATACCCTGAAGACTCTGGCAGGAGCACTCATTCAAGGGTACTACGACTATGCTTGCACCTCATGGTAGGGCTGGGCGATATGGCCTAAATATGATATCACGATATTTTCTGACCTTTCGGCGATACACGATACGCATCACAATGTTTTTCTTTTTTTCCCCAAAATTCATTATGAGGCTTACCAAGACAGTATTTGAGTTTGCAAGCTAACATTAAAGACAAAATAAAATACCCATGCATTTAGCATTTTTATATTATATATTAGATTTAGATTATTGGATTATTAGATTATATATTGCATATATTTAGCAATGAGATATTATATGATTTAGATATGAAATATGATGAATTGAAAATGGGGGACCCTGATGTAAACAAGACGAAAGTCTTTCTCTGGTCTGCATCCTCCAGTCCGCTGTTGACTGTTGTTGTATTGAGCTGTACTGTATTGTACCCATGCTGCAATCTGTTAATAACGTTCTCATTCATTCAGTCGGCAAACAGAATCATTTTGATTGACAGTCGCGTCTGCCAATTACGTCACATCGCTTGCACCCGCCCTGCTGTTCTTAGCACCAATCGGCAAGCGCGTATTCATTTTTTACTTCCGCCATTGGAGAGCTCAATGACAATAACAATGGCAGCTCGCCGCGGCCGACGTTTAGCTTTTAGCTCCGCAGAAGGACTAAACGACTGGAGGCATAATGATTTTACTGCAACGGATGTTATAATAAAAGCCTTTCCATACATCTGTCTGATTGAAAACTTTATTAACAGACCGCAGAATGGGCACAACTGAGTCAGCACGGGCTGAGATATGAACGACTAATGCTTGCTATATCTAGGTCGACCTCGGTCGTTGCTATGTAAATACGCTGATGTTATTGAAAGTGTAACTATATAACGTTAATGCCACAAAACGAATGCCTTTGTTATCATAAGTAGTAACTTTTGATGCAGTAGTGTGTGTGGGGCGGCGCTGTTCAAAAGTGTCAACGTGTGGACCAGATTGACGCGACACAAGCCTCTTGGGCAAAACATCACGATATCCACGATACGTTTAAAAAGTGTATCGTTAATGAACTGTACCCGATATTTATATAATATCGTCATATCGCCCAGCCCTACCTCATGGTACCAAAGCACCTCAAAGGCACTAAAAAACAAATTACAAACATCTCAAAACAAGCTAGTCAGACTACTGCTTGACCTTACTCCTAGAACCCACCTCACCCCTGCCCACTTTGACAACCTAGGATGGCTTAGAGTAGACGACAGAGTACAGCAACTTGCAATGGGCCTGGTCTACAAGATACACTACGCGACCAAGGTACCCATGTACATGTCAAAATACTTCCCAAAGGTCAGTGAATACCACGATCACAACACCAGAGGGAGCTCCACAAATCATGTTAAACCCAGATTCGGCTCAAACAAGGGACATAACACGTTTCGCAATTATGCCACATCAATGTGGAACGCCCTACCCAAAGCTGTAAAGGAATGTGAATCACTACCCACTTTCAAAAACTATCTGAAAGAACACCTACGGGAGACTGCAATTCAAAACTGGCCCCTACAAATGTCCTAACCCAGTTGTACAGTAAATGACCAAGTATGGCATTGTCAGTATTCCAATGTACAATGTACAGTGTCCCCCCCCCCCCTCCAATGTACAGCCCCCACCCACCCCACCCACCCAACCTCCTCCAATGTACAGTTTCTACGTCAAATGTATATACACTCTTTTTCTGGACACTTTTTGTATCACAAACAGTACTGTATTTGCAAATCTGATATGTCATAAATGTATAGATGTAGCAGTCAGTACTGTCTATCTGTATGTCATGTATGTCATATATGTTATGATGAATTGAAAATGGGGGACCCTGATGTAAACAAGACGAAAGTCTTTCTCTGGTCTGCATCCCCTTAACAATTGTATGTATTGAGCTGTACTGTACTGTACCCATTCTGCAATCTGCTACACTTTTCAATCAATCAATCAAAACCACAGACCACTGCACTTCCGCGTTACATGGAGCTTGTGAGGGGGTCAGGGTATTGATTGATTGATTGAAAACTTTATTAACAGATTGCAGAATGGGTACAATACAGTACAGCTCAATACACACAATTGTTAAGGGGATGCAGACCAGAGAAAGACTTTCGTCTTGTTTCCACCAGGGTCCCCCATTTTCAATTCATCAGGACATATATGACATACATGACATACAGATAGTCAGTACTGCTACATCTATACATTTATGACATACCAGATTTGCAAATACAGTACTGTTTGTGATACAGAAGGAGTCAAGAAAAGGGAGTATATACATTTGACGTAGAAACTGTACATTGGAGGAGGTTGGGTGGGGGGGGGTTGGGTACACTGGGATATTGACAACCATACTGGGTAATTTACATTGGAGGTGGTTGGGGGGGGGGCACACTGTATAAGCAAGCAAAACTGTACATTGAGGGGGGGGAGACTCTGTACAAACAAACAAAATTGTACATTGGACTATTGACAAAACCATACTAGGTAAATAACTGTACATTGGAGGGGGTTGGGTTAAGATATTTACAGGGGCCAGTGTTGAATTGCAGTCTCCCGTAGGTGTCTCTTGAGAGAGGTTTTGAAAGTGGGTAGTGATCCACATTCCTTTACAGCTTTGGGTAGGGCGTTCCACATTGATGTGGCATAATTGCGAAACGTGTTTAGTCCCTTATTTGAGCCGAATCTGGGTTTAACATGATTTGTGGAGCTCCCTCTGGTGTTGTGATCGTGGTATTCACTGACCTTTGGGAAGTATTTTGCCATGTACATGGGTACCTTGGTCGTGTAGTGTATCTTGTAGACCAGGCCCATTGCAAGTTGCTGTACTCTGTCATCTACTCTAAGCCATCCTAGGTTGTCAAAGTGGGCAGGGGTGAGGTGGGTTCTAGGAGTAAGGTCAAGCAGTAGTCTGACCAGTTTGTTTTGAGATGTTTGTAATTTTGTTTTTAGCGCCTTTGAGGTGCTTTGGTACCATGAGGTGCAAGCATAGTCGTAGTACCCCTGAATGAGTGCTCCTGCCAGAGTCTTCAGGGTATTCTTGTTTACCAGAGAGGAGATCCGGTACAAGAATCGAGTTCGTTGGTTGACTTTTTTTATTACATTGGATGCCATTTTGTCACAGGAGAGATTAGCCTCTAGGATGGAACCCAGGTAGGTAATTTCATCTTTCCTTGTGACAATATTGTCACCCACTGTAACTGAGAAGCCGTCGGTCTTGCTGAGTTTGTTATTTGAACCGAAGAGAATGGACTCTGTTTTGCCCATGTGTAATGATAGTTTGTTATCAGCGAGCCATATGCAGATTCTGCCTAGTTCCGAGCTGAGGGTTTTTTCAACCTGTAACTTGTTCTTGTCAGAGACCAGCAGGGCTGAGTCGTCCGCAAACAGGAACAAGTTGCAGTCACAAGCTGACGACATGTCATTTGCATAAATTAGGAACAGTAGCGGTCCTAGTATGCTTCCTTGTGGAACACCACAGCTCACTGTGAGGGGGGGGGATAGGGTACCGTTTAGGGTATCTGTTCCCTCCCCTCAAGGTAGGATTGCATCCAGCTCACTGATAGACTATCAAAACCAATTGCTTTTAGCTTGTCAATCAGTACACACAACAACACTACAGACCACTGCACTTCCGCGTTACATGGAGCTCGTGAGGGGGTCAGGGTACACACAACAACACTAGTACAGACTACTGCACTTCCGCGTTACATGGAGCTCGTGAGGGGGTCAGGGTACACACAACAACACTACAGACCACTGCACTTCCGCGTTACATGAAGCTCGTGTGGGGGTTAGGGTACACACAACAAGCACTACAGACCACTGCACTTCCGCGTTACATGGAGCTTGTGGGGGGGAAGGGGGCATATAATATAACATGAATGAATGTTGATTAGAGCCTTGGTGTAAGTGGTTGTAGCTAAGCTAACCACTAACGTCAAGGCTCTCTAATCAAAATTCATTCATTGTACCCCCCCCCCCCCAGCTATGAGCTCAACATACCGGAAGTGTTGCGGTGGTCAATAATAACTTTTCGAGAATAGCAATAAAAACGAAGACATTATTTTCTCACCGTGTGTTTTCTTTTCGTACCGGCGGCGCGCGCACGTGCTGGAAGAACAGCCACAACAATTACGTCAAACGTGAAAACGTCAAGTCATCATTCCTCCCGCGTGCGCCGTGTTTCTGAACCAAGGAGGATGTGACGTCACGGATCCCACCAACAGCCCGACAACTAAGACCCGCCTTGGTAGAATTTGGAGCGTTGGGATTGGTCAGAGGGAGCTACGGTAAATTTGACATGTCTGTCAGTATTGAGAATGTTGTTGCATCTACACAGTAGTAGAGCAATCATCAGTACATTATAACACGTTTCGCAATTATGCCACAACAATGTGGAACGCCCTACCCAAAGCTGTAAAGGAATGTGAATCCCTGCCCACATTCAAAACCGCTCTTAAAGAGCACCTACGGGAGGCTGCAATTCGAAACTGGCCACCGTAAATGCCCAAAACCCCCACCACCTCCTAATAGACAGTCTCCTCCCCACCGCATGTATATATTCCCTCCCCGCCGTATGTATATTTCTCTCCCACCCACCCACCCCCTCCTAATGTACAGTCCCCTCCCCATCATATGTATATACTCTGTCAGGATCTAGGGGTAACAGTACTGTATATTGGAATACCGTTTATGTCACAAATGTATCAGTACTAAATACCTATATGTCCCTATGCCATAAATGTCATGTATGTTGTGTATGTCATAAATGTCTATATGAATTGAAAATGGGGGACCCTGATGTAAACAAGACGAAAGTCTTTCTCTGGTCTGCATCCCCTTAACAATTGTGTGTATTGAGCCATACTGTATTGTACCCATTCTGCAATCTGTTATAATAATAAAGTTTTCATTCATTCATACTACTGAGCAATAGTGCTAATCAGATGTATGTACAGAGTTGTTGTATTAATATGTATCTATCCATATATATTGTGACATCCTCCAGGCACGACGCAGTATACAAGTAGATTTCTTGAACTGATTTTAATGAAGCTTGTCCATTCTCCATCCAAACCGTAAATACATACAAATGATACCATTAGCAATTGAAAGCCCATCAAAAACGTAGCTAACATCAACCGTCAACATATAACGAAAATCATCATCCATAGCAATCAATACATTATTGGCTGCGTGCCAGACAGTATAAGAGAACATCGATTGTGTTGTGTCTTTGTCCTTTTTCTTGTTATATTGTCTTGTGTTAGACAACTATTTTACTTGCTTGAATTGACCGCAAAGTCAAGACAGCCATCCATCAAGTCATGTCGGGTCTCAAAGAAAGGCGGAAACACGTCACCGGATATTAAGTGGGAAACAAGTCTTGTGAGACTAAATAATTGCACAAGCAAAAAGAAATCATGCGCCACTCATATTATCTATATAAACCCATATGAAATACAATCCTGAGTATTATTATTAATATGCAAAAATAAACGTATAAAATTGTACGCGAATATAACTATATTAACCAACTGTTAACCATAGCTGCATTTACATATATCCACATCCGTCTGTACATACCTGCATATAATCCTTTGTAGATCTGTAGATACTAGCCTCTATCTATCTATACATTTTGTACATGTCCCTTACCTACTCTTACTAGTTACGCTGCTGGCCAGTATGACTTACTACCATAGTGTCTTTATACCTGTATCACTGTACATGTTAATACTATATCTATATCTGTACATATCCCTTACCTACTCTTACTATATATATATATATATGGGAGAAAAATAGAAAATGGGGATATTTATATAATATATCCCCATCCCAATTTCATATTTCCAATTCTCCCCTCCCCTGTCTTGAACGTTGCTAGACTATGCCTCCCACTGGTCGGCTGTAGTGAGGATAGAAGCCTTGCATCACGTGTCCCCTCCGGTACACGAGGAGGCAGCCTGTCGCATCTTTTCACCGCAGCAGCTCGAACTGTGTGGCGAGCGCCTTGCCCACTGCGCCACTCAGCCGTGCCACAGAGGCAATTTCAACGTGCTTTACGTACATTGAAAAAGGTTACATCATATGGAATAGTTGATTTAAAAGGAATTAAAAAAATGTAAAGAAACATGTCAAAGAATAAAGGAAAGGAAGGGGAAAAAAACGAACAAAGAACAAACACATTTTAAGCTGCTTTTATCAGTAGTCAATGCTGGGACACATTAAACAGTATATTATGTTATATACTATATGTATGATATATTCAGTATATGTGAAGGTCACTGCCCACAGTCAGGCTGAATTAAGGGGCCTCCTTCTGTGTGGTGAACAACATGAAAACATAAGGAAGGATTACATAATAAACATAGATGATGAAGTAAGGTTTAGTCCATATTCCAATGTACAGTTTTGCTTGTACAGTTTCCCCCACCCACCTCCAATGTACAGTTCCCCCCCCACCTACCCAACCTCCTCCAATGTACAATTTCTACGTCAAATGTATATACTCTCTTTTTTAGACTCTTTTTGTATCACAAACAGTACTGTATTTGTAAATCTGGTATGTCATAAATGTATAGATGTAGCAGTACTGTATCTGTATGTTGTGTATGTCATAATATGTTATGATGAATTGAAAATGGGGGACCCTGATGTAAACAAGATGAAAGTCTTTCTCTGGTCTGCATCCCCTTAACAATTATGTGTATTGAGCTGTACTGTATTGTACCCATTCTGCAATCTGTTAATAAAGTTTTCGATCAATCACTCAATCATACACGCCACACTGAGGCCTACAACAAACTGACCGGATCTTCCTTTATTCATTATGTTGATTGTACTGTAGCACTATTTTACTCTGTCCATTCTATTGCATAATTTTACTATCTATTCTATTCTATTCTACTATTCTATTATTGCACTGTATTATTTTACTCTGTCTATTGCTTTTTATTACAGGTTCAAAACTGTCAGGTATTAAACTGTGTGGGTATCAAACAAGAGACTGTCAGGCTTTAAAACTGTGTAGGAACCAGGCCTAGAACTGCACCCTGAGAGAGGGAACTGCACCCTGAGAGAGGGAACTGCACCCTGAGAGAGGGAACTGCACCCTGAGAGGGAACTGCACCCTGAGAGGGAACTGCACCCTGAGAGGGAACTGCACCCTGAGAGAGGGAACTGCACCCTGAGAGAGGGAACTGCACCCTGAGAGGGAACTGCACCCTGAGAGAGGGAACTGCACCCTGAGAGAGGGAACTGCACCCTGAGAGAGGGAACTGCACCCTGAGAGAGGGAACTGCACCCTGAGAGGGAACTGCACCCTGAGAGGGAACTGCACCCTGAGAGGGAACTGCACCCTGAGAGAGGGAACTGCACCCTGAGAGGGAACTGCACCCTGAGAGAGGGAACTGCACCCTGAGAGGGAACTGCACCCTGAGAGGGAACTGCACCCTGAGAGAGGGAACTGCACTCTGAGAGGGAACTGCACCCTGAGAGAGGGAACTGCACCCTGAGAGGGAACTGCACCCTGAGAGGGAACTGCACCCTGAGAGGGAACTGTGCCCTGAGAGGGAACTGCACCCTGAGAGGGAACTGCACTCTGAGAGGGAACTGCACTCTGAGAGGGAACTGCACTCTGAGAGGGAACTGCACTCTGAGAGGGAACTGCACCCTGAGAGGGAACTGCACCCTGAGAGAGAACTGCACTCTGAGAGGGAACTGCACTCTGAGAGGGAACTGCACCCTGAGAGGGAACTGCACCCTGAGAGGGAACTGCACCCTGAGAGGGAGGTTCGAAGGGTCAAAGTGGGTATAAGACAGGAGGGAAGACTGTCAAGTTTTAAACTGTGGATACCAAACAGAGAAGGTAAAGACGACTTTGAACTGTTGAACCGAAATCCAGAACTATTTTATTGCACTGTAAAAAAAGATTATAATAATAATTTGCATGGAATAGCGCACAAACTAAAGTATGTCGAAATTAACTGGTTAGTCAGTCTTGGACTATAAACAATGCCTGTCAAATGAGCCATACTATTGTCTCCATAGCTATAATACAGAACACACGATGGGTCCGCAAACATCGCTAAAATGGTCAATAACGCTGGCGCCATTGAGTAAAGATGGGAAAAGAGCGTGGCGGTCAATGAGTTAACAGGGACGGGGTTGAATGTGAACTAGATGAGGGAGGGAGGGACGTGAGTTTGTTTCTTCTCTGGTGTGAATCCTCATGTGTGTCTTTATATATGCCTTCCGAGTAAATCCTTTCCCACAAACTTCACGACTAAATGTTTTTTCCCCGAGTATGAGTTCTGATATGTACTTTTAAGTCACGTTTTGCACCAAATATTTTATCACAGGGTGCAACTATAGGGCTTTTCCCCAGTATGGCTTCTCTTGTGAATATTCAGCTCTCCCTGTGTAGTATATCTTTTAGGACACAGTGTGCAACTATAGGGCTTTTCCCCAGTATGGCGTCTTATATGTTCTTTTAGGTGAGATTTTCGACTAAATCTTTTAGGACACAGTGTGCAACTATAGGGCTTTTTCTCAGTATGGCTTCTCATGTGAAAATTCAGGTGTCCCTGTGTAGTATATCTTTTAGGACACAGTGTGCAACTATAGGGCTTTTCCCCAGTATGGCGTCTTATATGTTCGTTTAGGTGAGATTTTTGACTATATCTTTTAGGACACAGTGTGCAACTATAGGGCTTTTCCCCAGTATGGCTTCTCATGTGTCTATTCAGGTCTCCCTGTGTAGTAGATATTTTAGGACACAGGGTGCAACTATAGGGCTTTTCCCCAGTATGGCATCTCATGTGAATATTCAGCTCTCCCAGTGTAATATATCTTTTAGGACACAGTGTGCAACTATAGGGCTTTTCCCCAGTATGGCGTCTTATATGTTCTTTTAGGTGAGATTTTCGACTATATCTTTTAGGACACAGTGTGCAACTATAGGGCTTTTCCCCAGTATGGCTTCTCATATGTGCTTCCAAGAGTGTAATGCCAGTATATTTCTTGCCACAAACAGTACATGTGCTGTGAGTTTGAAGGTGAAGTTTTAAGCTCTCTGTGGGTTCTAAATGTTTTCCACACAAACCACAGTCACTAGAATGGGCTTTAAGATGGAGCATTAAAGCGTTCCTATTAGGAAAACATTTCCCACACACTTTACAGCTCCAGGTCTCACATGGTATTTGGTTTGATAATTTCACCTCATGGGATGAAACCACAGAGCTCTTGAACTGGTTGCTGTTAGACAAACTCTGTCCTTTGTTTTTCTGTGTCTTCTTTGATGTCAGTGAGTTTAAACCAGGATGAGGTTCACTAGTCTCCAGCCAATCATCACTGTCATCAGTTCCAGAAGAGTCTGAAGAGAGGAGCTGGCCATCTGTAGTTGGTTCTAAATCACCAGCAAAGTTACTGACTGGTTCTGATAATACACAGTCCTCTCCATCAGGTTCTGTTTTCATCTGTTCTGTTGAGGTGCTGGCTAGAGGCTCTGTCTCTCTGTTTTCCTCAGTCTGGGTTTGGTTAAACCATGAGGACTGAGGTTTCTCTTCATCATCTTCACTCTTCACAGGGACAGGGTTGAAAGTGAACTTGATATCAGCCTCCTCCAGAGCTTGAAGCTGCTCTCCCTCCTGACTGGTCCAGAGTTCCTCCTGTTCCTCTTTAATCTGTAGGAGCTCTGGGTCCTGGGTTTGGTTAAACCATGAGGACTGAGGTTTCTCTTCATCATGTTCACTCTTCACAGTGACAGGGTTGAAAGTGAACTTGATATCAGCCTCCTCCAGACCTTGAAGCTGCTCTCCCTCCTGACTGGTCCAGAGTTCCTCCTGTTCCTCTTTAATCTGTAGGAGCTCTGGGTCCTGGGTTTGGTTAAACCATGAGGACTGAGGTTTCTCTTCATCATGTTCACTCTTCACAGGGACAGGGTTGAATGTGAACTTGATGATACCAGCCTCCTCCAGACCTTGAAGCTGCTCTCCCCCCTGACTGGTCCAGAGTTCCTCCTGTTCCTCTTTCATCTGTAGGAGCTCTGTCTGCTCCTGGCTCAGACTGGGGCTCCTCTCCTGCTGCTCAGGGGGAACCTCCTCTTCACAGACAGAGAGCTGTGGGGGGTCTGGAGGGAGGCAGAATAATAACATGAATAGTTGTAATTGCTGTCACCATTGGAAAGCCACCCATTTTAAGAATTCACACATGTTCTTCCTGTGCCCCGGGACAGTTCAGTCAGTATGTTCTTCCTGTGCCCCAGGACAGTTCAGTCAGTGACAAAACTGAGGAAAACAAAAATAAACCACGTGAACTTTGGAAATTACTCAATTTGCAGTAAAAAACTTAAAACCAGGTTCTCAAACATAAACATAAAGACGGACAACACGCTCATCACAGACAAACTGGATTTAGCCAAGTACTTAAACACTTTCTTCACAAACATAGCCACAACACTGGTAAACAAACTACCCTCCCACTCAGGGCAGTATGGGGTAGAACACATAGTAGCATACTACAAGAACCTAGGCGTCCACAAAGACGACTTCAAACTGGAAATGGTAACTACAGATGAGGTACTTAAAAAACTGAGCGCCCTCCAACCGAACAAGGCCACTGGCCATGACAACATCCCCTCCAAATTCCTCAGAGACTCAGCAGCCGCCATCACCCCAGTCATGCCCCGATCACGTTTTTTTGCCACCGATACCGATCACCGATCGTCGTGAGCCATATCGGCCGATACCGATCCGATCGTTTTTGATTAAACATTTTTAAAATTATTTTATATATAAATATATATATATATATATTATATAATTAGACTTGTACTTGTATTATCTGCGAGACATCGCCACCACGCAACAAGCTCCACTGTCTGTGTGTACTCTAGTAGCCTCCAGCCAGGGAGCGAAATTAACTTTTTGACTCACCGGCCAGTGGCGGGTAGATGGGAAGAATCTACCCGCCAAGCATATTTCTTACCCGCCAACTTTTTTTTGATAAAAAAAAATTATTATTATTTTATATAAATTTTTTTTTTAATAAAATATATATATTATATAATCAAGTTTCAAGTTTCAAGTTTCTTTAATAGTTGTCATACAGAAGTACAGAATACTTTTGTACAAAATGCTTCTTACTGTTGCGCTCCAGAGACTGTGCAAGACAAGATAAGTATGAAATAAAAACATAGTAAAATTAGAAGTAAAAAAAAAAGGTCACAGTGTTCAGTTTAGACATATGTACAATGTTCGATGCAGAATAGACGTAGTTACCATACAATATACAATACTGTGCAGTGTACTAATATACAATACTATATAGTGCAAGGCAGAAATGGAGAAATGGGACGAGGTGCAATTTAGGTACAATTCACAGTAGGTGTACGAGTTGTAGTGCAAATCCTTTATCAATAAATATAAAGTGTAAGTGTGTTTGTGTGATCTAAAGTGTGGAGAGTGGGTGCTGCAGTGTGTTGTTTGTTTGAGTGAGTGTGTGCGTGTGGGTGTGTGTGCTGTGTGCATTTGATGGTTGTTGCATAGTGATTATTGTTCGTTTAGCGATTATTGTTCGTTTAGCAGCCTGATGGCCTGGGGATAGAAGCTTCTTCTGAGTCTTTCTGTGCTCGCCTTAAGACTCCGGTATCGCTTCATACTTGTGATTGTGTTATCTGCGAGACTTCGCCACCTCGCTGTCTGAAAACAGCTCCACTGTCTGTGTGTATACTCGAGTGGCCTCCAGCTCCAGCAAGGATTCTCCGGCGCTGCAGCTGGGCCCTAAACGCTACATTCAGCATGCAAAAGGATTCTCCTGAGCTACAGCTGGACCCTATTCAGCAGCCCTCATGCGATGTAAGCCAGGGACTCGAATACGCATGTTGTTGTAGGACATTGATGTCAGGAGCTATAGCTACTGCTGGATGGCGTTGGGACAGTGCCTCAGTGAACTATTTAGTTTACTGCGACATTTCGTAGTGACTAGTGAGCTACCTAGCCAACGGAGGTATTATGCACTGGACTATTGCTGGAGCATTTGTTGATGTCGGGAGCTATCAGTAGCTAGCCGGCTGGATAACGTTACACAATGCCTCATGTATTAAACTAAGTGAATAGTTGACTGGGTCATTTTGTAACGGTAGCTAACGTTATCTCACGAAGGTCCCACACTGACTAGACTAACGTCTATGGAAGCAAATGAGTGCCAGAAGTATTTGAATTTTACCAGACACCGGTGACTGTCGGAGGCAATAGCCTCTGTTTACATGCAGCATACAGAAACAGGTGGGGAGGGGTAGGAGCAGCAATGCGCTGCGTGTCTGTGCTGAGACAGCGAGTGAGAACTCCGCTAAAGAATTGGATCATGATTTTCGGTTTTCACATGACTATTTGATTGCCCGCCACACGGCGGGCAGACCTCTCAGTGGGAGGCGCCAAACATAAAAACTGAGCGCCAATGGCGGGTGGCGGCCTCTAGTTTTGCCCCCTGCCTCCAGCTACGGCCAGGATTCTCCGGAGCTGCACCTGGACCCTATACTCGAGTAGCCTGCAGCTACGGCCAGGATTCTCCGGAGCTGCAGCTGGACCCTATTGATCACATTCAACAACATACCCTGAGCTCGAATACGCATCGAATGTTGATATCAGGAGCCATCTGTGGCTACTGCTGGCCGGCTATATAACGTTGATACAGCGCCTCAGTGAACTATTTAGTTCAGTGGGACATTTCGTTTTGAACAGTGAGCTGGCGTCAGCTAACGTGAGCTAGCGGAGGTATCATACAGACTTGCTGGAGCGTTTGTTGATGTCAGTAGCTATCAGTAGCTGGCCGGCTAGATACCGCGCGGTTAGACAATGCCTCATCATGTATTGGACTGGAAGTGAATGGTTGACTGGGTCATTTTGTAACGGTAGCTAACGTTAGCTCAGGGAGACGCGTACATGCAGTTGTTGAGGTAGATAACCGTGATTATTATGTTTATTTATTTAGACTAGACTACACCGTGTTTGCGTGCGGGAGGGGCCGGAGGGAGGAGCAGACGCCGCACCACTGTGTGGGAGTGTGTGCAACTCCCGGTGTCTGAGACAGAACTCAGCGAGTGAGATCGGTTTTGACGATCGGCGAAAATAAAGCATCATCACCGATCACCGATCGCATATTTATATTGACCGATCGATCGGGGCATCCCTAGTCATCACACACATAATAAACCTCTCCATAAAACAGGGACACGTCCCCAAGGACTTCAAAATTGCGAGAGTAACACCCCTGCACAAAAAGGGCAGCAAATTAGACCCAGGCAACTACCGCCCTGTTTCTATCCTTACATCCATCTCGAAAGTCATGGAAAAAATTGTATACGAACAGGTCGAAAAGTACCCTGCGGAAAAAAATCGAATCTACGAATTCCAATCTGGCTTCAGAACATCCCACTCGACTGACACATGCCTTCTCTATTTGAACGGGCAAATACTGCGGCATGGTCATGCTGGACCTACAAAAGGCCTTCGACACTGTCAATCACACCATTCTGATTGACAAGCTAAAAGCAATTGGTTTTGATAGTTTATCAGTGAGCTGGATACAATCCTACCTGGAGGGGAGAGAACAGATGGTGGAGGTAAACGGTACCCTATCCCCCCCCCTCACAGTGAACTGTGGTGTTCCACAAGGAAGCATACTAGGACCGCTACTGTTCCTAATTTATGCAAATGGCATGTCGTCAGCTTGTGACTGCAACTTGTTCCTGTTTGCGGACGACTCAGCCCTGCTGGTCTCTGACAAGAACAAGTTACAGGTTGAAAAAACCCTCAGCTCGGAACTAGGCAAAATCTGCATATGGCTCGCAGACAACAAACTATCATTACACATGGGCAAAACAGAGTCCATTCTCTTCGGTTCAAATAACAAACTCAGCAAGACCGACGGCTTCTCAGTTACAGTGGGTGACAATATTGTCACAAGGAAAGATGAAATTACCTACCTGGGTTCCATCCTAGAGGCTAATCTCTCCTGTGACAAAATGGCATCCAATGTAGTAAAAAAAGTCAACCAACGAACTCGATTCTTGTACCGGATCTCCTCTCTGGTAAACAAGAATACCCTGAAGACTCTGGCAGGAGCACTCATTCAAGGGTACTACGACTATGCTTGCACCTCATGGTACCAAAGCACCTCAAAGGCACTAAAAACCAAATTACAAACATCTCAAAACAAACTAGTCAGACTACTGCTTGACCTGACTCCTAGAACCCACCTCACCCCTGCCCACTTTGCCAACCTAGGATGGCTTAGAGTAGACGACAGAGTACAGCAACTTGCAATGGGCCTGGTCTACAAGATACACTACACAATGTACATGTCAAAATACTTCCCAAAGGTCAGTGAGTTGGTGGATATTTTCAATGTTTTAGCTAATTTTGATTTAAATTGTATAATTCCCATTTTAAAATGTTTTACCATGGTATGTTTGATATCCTTTTTTTCAGCACAGCCTCACATATATGACCTGAAAGTTAGTTTTCATATTGTATAATACTGTATATACTGTATACTGCATAATGTACAACACAAAACACAAAATCGGATTGAGAAAATGTGTTATTTTTACTATGAACCAATGCAAACATATTCAATCAAGCATATAAAACTGTGGAAATGCACCCTAGGTAGCATATTTACATAAACAAAAGAGAACAGAACAGAATTCAATTTACAAATAATTATTTTCTCCATACACAGGTATTAAACACAGACGGAAATTTGATTCTCAATCACCAGCATGCGTTTTTTTTTTTTTTTTCTTTTTACAAAAAGTCAGTAAAGGTACGTTTTTTTAACAAAAAAAAGTTAAAAAAATAAGTTTTACAGTAAAAAAGTAAAAAATAAGTAAAGTGGGATATTCAATATACATATATACAGTACACATATGACTAGAGTGCAGTCATATAGAGTGCAGGATGCCTGAGGTGTATCCAAAAGAAATATATACACTACACTCATGTGTACGTACGTGTGTGTGTGTGTGTGTGTGTGTGTGTGTGTGTGTGTGTGTGTGAGAGACACTGCTCAATTGTGCCACGCAGTAAAACAGTTTCTGTCTATGAACAGAGTTATAACTAAACAAAAGCACTAATAATAATAATAATAATAATAATAATAATAATAATAATAATAATAATAATAATAATAATAATAATAATAATAATAATAATAATAATAATAATAATAATAATAATAAGTCTCTCACCTGTCTTGGTTAGCCCTCCTTCCATGTCTCGCCTGCACTGAACTGGTTGAAGGCAGGTCATCTGCTCCTTGCTCCTCACTGTAGAAAATAAAAAGCACATTATTTTCAACATTCAACAAGGAATCTCTTATCTTATACAGCACACAGCACAGCACAGCACATATACACATATTTACAATCCAAAGAGTGTTCTTTGCAAACCCAACAAGTACAGTAAGAGTGTGACTGACTAAACATAAGCAATAAATCTCCAAAATAAGTGCCTTTACCTTGTGTTGTTGTCATCTACAAACGATGAAGATTCTTCTACTTCTACTGCTACTGCTACTGCTACTACTGCTACTACTACTACTTGATTGATTGAAAAGTTTATTAACAGATTGCAGAATGGGTACAGTACAGTACAGCTCAATACATACAATTGTTAAGAGGATGCAGACCTGAGAAAGACTTTCGTCTTGTTTCCATCAGGGTCCCCCATTTTCAATTCATCATATGACACACATGACATACAGATAGACAGTACTGCTACATCTATACATTTATGACATACCAGATTTTCAAATACAGTACTGTTTGTGATACTAAAAAAATCCAGAAGAAGAGTATATACATTTGACATAGAAACTGTGCATTGGGGGAGGTTGGGTAGGTGGGGTGGGGCTGTACATTGGAGGTGGGGGGGGGGGGTTGGGTAGGGGGGGGGACACTGTACATTGGAATACTGACATACATTTGACATGGAAACTGTACATTGGAGGAGGTTGGGTAGGTGGGGTGGGGTTGGGTGGGGCTGTACATTGGAATGCTGACAAAGCCATGCTTGGTCTTTATTGTACAACTGGGTTAGGACATTTGTAGGGGCCAGTTTTCAATTGCAGTCTCCCGTAGGTGTTCTTTGAGAGTGTTTTTGAAGGTGGGTAGTGATTTACATTCCTTTACAGCTTTGGGTAGGGCGTTCCACATTGTTGTGGCATAATTGCGAAACGTGTTTAGTCCCTTGTTTGATCCGAATCTGGGTTTTACATGATTTGTGGAGCTCCCTCTGGTGTTGTGATCGTGGTATTCACTGACCTTTGGGAAGTATTTTGACATGTACATGGGTACCTTGGTCGTGTAGTGTATCTTGTAGACCAGGCCCATTGCAAGTTGCTGTACTCTGTTGTCTACTCTAAGCCATCCTAGGTTGGCAAAGTGTGCAGGGGTGAGGTGGGTTCTAGGAGTCAGGTCAAGCAGTAGTCTGACTAGTTTGTTTTGAGATGTTTGTAATTTGGTTTTTAGTCGTCTACTGTCAGCCATCCTAGAGAACTATGTTGTTCTGTGTCAACGGTTCCTTTCTGCTGCTGCTGCAAGAAAGGAGCGATAAGAGGAAAACAATGTGAATATAACTGTACTTACGTTTTGATCCAGTACAGTTCTGCCACAGAGACGTTAGCAAGAGATTCGTTTAATGTCTCTGCTCCGACTCACAACAAATCTGCTTCACAATCGGGTTCAACGTCAGTCATGTTTGCACGGAGGAGTTGACGGTGACCGATAACACATTGTGTTGTGTTTAACGGGTCCTTTGATCAGGGTTTTGTAGCAGAGAAGCGAGTTAAAAGCTCCTCAATGTAAACAGTCTGGCTGTAGAAACGTTAGCTGCTGGTTTAACAGCGACGCGCGGCCATCTTAGATGACGTCACTCGCTCCGTTCAAGCCGTAAACCGCTCCATTTGGTGGAATTACGACGAATTACTACTACTACTACTACTACTACTAGACTACTACTACTACTACTACTACTACTACTACTGCTACTACTACTGTTATAAGTCGAACTACTAAAGCTAAAGTTTTGCTGGCTGGAAAAACGTGTGTTCTGCAGAAATGATCTTGTAAACAACGGATCGCTCACTTACATTCTTCTTCTACTGTTATTTTCTGGCAGTCAACTTCCGCCTCCTTCAGAACTTCCTCTCACTTTTTTCGGCTTGATTCTAGCACAACAAATGGCCAAGATATTGATAAAAATGTAACGCCTGTCAAATTAAATCTGGCACATTTTACGCATGCGTATAGGTTTATTTAGCATCGAATTGAAGCATCGAATTGAAATGATCCTGGTTCAGTTATTTATTGTTTTATCAACACCAAATAAAAAGTAGCGTGTAGTTTCAAGGCACGTCATAATGCTACGTCGAAAAAAACCCGGAAATAGACTACATTTCCCAGGCAGATCACGTCAAACAACGACGTCATTCTATCGCGCCGGTGTTCTGCGGAATCCTACTCCCTCCTCGAAAACTGCTGCCGTAGCGCGACTCGCTAGACGCGTCTGCAAAATTCCACTACTCTGCTGAGAACTGCTGCCGTAGCGCGAATCGCCTATATCTTTGGACAGCTGGGTGACGTCACCCTATAGTTCACTCCAAATTCCAACAGGTGTACCGACATTTTATCATCTACAAATACATTCGGATGATATTGTTTAAGATATATCAACAAGACTCAACAAGACGTTCGTCAGCAAGGTGGCAGAATATTGTAGAGTGAACGATTGTGGGTCATGCGCATGCGTGCGCAAGCACAGGAGCGCTGTCAGCAGAATTCAGCAGAGTAGTTGTTTTTAATCTAATTGTTAATACATATATATCGCTATCAAAGAATGCTCCCACTCAGGGGAGGAAATTAGGCCACTTTACTCGCCAATTGCGAGTATTTTTTACGTTTGGCGAGTAATTCATGAAGAGCACTCGCCAGTCTGGCGAGTACTAGTAATTACAAAACAAAACAAAAAAATCATTCTGCAATCTGCTGATTCGCTCACTGACACAAACCGAACTCTGACTCCCCCCTTGATTCCTCCCATTTGCGCCACATAATAATCAGACCATAACCAATGAACATCATCGTTGTACAGATGCGCTCTAAGCTCCTCCAATGAACACTCGTTTTCTAGAAGATGCCGCCCATCTAGGGGAAGTGGACAGACCACTGACTGCGCGCAGACCTACAAACTCCTGCCACCGGCAGCCGGCTTGACAACGTAGACAAACTTACAAAAACACATGAGTGGATGAAAATAATTGCATGTAGAGTCGTCGCTTTCGGATATCGGTGCGGTCTGACATGGGGGCGAACAACAGCACGCGACGCGTCTCCTTCGAGTCGGATGAGAATGACAAGTCAACAACATTAGCCGGCTAGCTACCTAGCATGTAACAAGCTACCATAACGCGCATTCAACATAGTGGACTATACTGAGCGGCTTTGCTTAAATGCAGCCGAGTGACATTTTATTATTACCGGGTTTCCCAGCATATCACCACTCGCCCATATGCCCTTCACAACGGTGATGTTGTCATATTTGGCATTCAGAATACACCCGCTGAACCCCTAGCGTTGTCGATTCGGTTCCAATGTATTGTCATCTTACAGCACAAGTACAGTACAACCAGAATACATTTGGCATACAACCAGAGTGCAAATGTAACAAGTCAAGTTCAAGTTGTTTTATTTAGCTATTACATTACAGTGAAATGCTTGGTTCTTTCACTGCCCAACCCAGTATTGATTGAAAACTTTATTAACAGATTGCAGAATGGGTACAATACAGTACAGCTCAATACACACAATTGTTAAGGGGATGCAGACCAGAGAAGGACTTTAGTCTTGTTTACATCAGGGTCCCCCATTTCAGTCCTGTTTGCTTAATGCCTTGTCCACTTCCTCCACACTCCAATATGTTATGATGAATTGAAAATGGGGGACCCTGATGTAAACAAGACGAAAGTCTTTCTCTGGTCTGCATCCCCTTAACAATTGTATGTATTGAACTGTACTGTACCCATTCTGCAATCTGTTAATACACTTTTCAATCAATCAATCCCTTCAACCCTGCTCCTGTCAAACCTGCTCTTTCCATTCCCTCCATCATGTCCCCCCTTTCTGATGAATATTTCCTGCACTTAAGAGTCAGACACACATTCCTAGTAGTTGAGCTGTGATGAATGAAAACTTTATTTAACAGATTGCAGAATGGGTACAGTACAGTACGGCTCAATACATGCAATTGTTAAGGGGATGCAGACCAGAGAAAGACTTTCGTCTTGTTTACATCAGGGTCCCCCATTTTCAATTCATCATTCAGTATAACCTAGACCAGCCCAACCCAGCATCTTTCACTGCCCAGTTCAGCCCAACCCAGTCCAGAATAGTTCCCTCTTTCATGTTAATATGTGATTTAATGATGTAATATTTTGAAGAGTAGAGACAGTGTGATTAATTTACTATGATTGAAAATCAATTTAGACGAAGACGTACAAAGAAGTAATTATCACAATTAGCGATTTTTTTTGTCTGGTAAAAAATCTATTTGGCTGGTAAAAAAAATCGGATACCCGCCAGTTGGCTGGTAAGCCAAAAAGTTAGTTTCCTCCCCTGCTCCCACTACAGAATCATTTTATATGACCTCACTACTCACTCCATGTATACTGTATGCATATGGTGAGCATATTTTTATACTCCATCATAACATTTTTATGTAAGATTTCTGGGGTAAGGTATTTCAATACACCAATATATCGCTATCAAATAAACTCAGAATTCAGGGAACAAAACTTTTTATCATCTACTTTATACATGCTTTATACATTCTGCTGCAAAGCCAATTACATGCAAATATTTACATGCTTATACAGTAATAAGTTATGTATGTACAAATATGCGGTCCACCTGTTCTCCATTGCTATACAGACCAGGGTCGGGATAAGTATTATTAACACACAAGTGATTTTTGATGCATAAAAAGTGATATTATTAACACACAAGTGATTTTTGATGCATACAAAAGTGATTTTAAAACAAGATAACGCTAAACTCAGGCCTATATCTTTTTACAGCTGCGTGTTACAGCTGGATGTCGTCAGCTGGGAGTCACATCGTCACATTTTGGTGTACGACATTTTATCATCTACTTTATACATGCTTTATACATTCTGCTGCAAAACCAATTACATGCGAATATTTACATGCTTATATAGTAATGAGAGATACTCAACTCTTCCTCTCCTTCCCTCCCTCAGATATCCACGTCTCTGAGCGGATCTCGGTCTGTCTCTCTGACATCTCCGCCTGGATGACGACCAACCACCTCAAACTGAACCTAAGCTAAACAGAATTGCTCCACCTGCCGGCCAAATCCTCCCCCCTGACGACCTTTACATCACAGTCGAGAATGCAGCTGTGACCGCGTCCCCGACCACCAAGAACCTTGGTGTTGTCCTCGACGACCAGCTGAACTTCTCTGCTCACATCGCAGCGACAACCAGAACCTGCAGATTCCTCCTGAGCAACGTGAGAAGGATCCACCCCTTCCTGACAAAAGAAGCCACCCAACTCCTCGTCCAATCAACAGTCATCTCCCACCTCGACTACTGCAACGCACTGCTCGCTGGCCTCCCGGCCACTGCCACCAAGCCTCTTCAACTCATTCAGAACGCAGCGGCCCGCCTGATCTCAAACCTACCGAAGTCGGCCCATGTCACCCCACTTCTTAGGGACCTGCACTGGCTCCCCATTGCTGCACGAATCCACTTCAAGGCCCTCGACCTAGCATACCGTGCGGCAAAGGGAACCACTCCCGCCTACCTCCGGTCAATGGTCTCCAACTAGTCTACACACCCTCAAGACCCCTACGCTCTGCATCTTCTGGCCGCCTCAGACCTACTCCTATCCGAGCTCCGGGAGAGTCATCAAAGAGAAGCTGCCTATTCTCAGTCCTTGCCCCACAATGGTGGAATGAACTACCCAGTACCCACCCCAGTTAGAACAGCCGAAACCCGTCCAATCTTTCGCCGTCGACTAAAGACGCACTTCTTCAACCATTATCTGAAATTAAAAAAATTTAAAAAAGATATCTAACCTAGGGCTGGGCGATATGACCAAAAACGTTATCGCGATAAAATTATAAAATTATTTTCATATAATTCGATATCGATAATTATCGTCGATATAATGTCCGTCAAGTTTAATTAACTTCTTATGCTGCTGCGAATGTCTCAAGTCGAGTTGATGTCGTCATCAGTCCGCGCACGTTACACGTTAAGCAAGCGGAGTATCTCATGACAATAAATATGACACTAAAATACTCTCTTCCGCCACAATATATTGAATGAATGAATGAATGAATGAAAACTTTATTTAACAGATTGCAGAATGGGTACAATACAGTACGGCTCAATACATACAATTGTTAAGGGGATGCAGACCTGAGAAAGACGTTTGTCTTGTTTCCATCAGGGTCCCCCATTTTCAATTCATATAGACATATATGACATACATGACATACAGATAGTCAGTACTGCTACATCTATACATTTATGACATACCAGATTTGCAAATACAGTACTGTTTGTGATACAGAAGGAGTCAAGAAAAGGGAGTATATACATTTGACGTAGAAACTGTACATTGGAGGTTGGGTGGGGGGGGTTGGGTACATTGGGATATTGACAACCATACTGGGTAATTTACATTGGAGGTGGTTGGGGGGGGGGGGGGGGGCGGGGGGCATACTGTATAAACAAGTAACACTGTACATTGAGGGGGGGGGGGAGGAGACACTGTACAAACAAACACAATTGTACATTGAACTATTGACAAAACCATACTAGGTAAATGACTGTACATTGGAGGGGGTTGGAATGATTGGGTTAGGATATTTACAGGGGCCAGTGTTGAATTGCAGTCTCCCGTAGGTGTCCCTTGAGAGAGGTTTTGAAAGTGGGTAGTGATCCACATTCCTTTACAGCTTTGGGTAGGGCGTTCCACATTGATGTGGCATAATTGCGAAACGTGTTTAGTCCCTTATTTGAGCCGAATCTGGGTTTGACATGATTTGTGGAGCTCCCTCTGGTGTTGTGATCGTGGTATTCACTGACCTTTGGGAAGTATTTTGACATGTACATGGGTACCTTGGTCGTGTAGTGTATCTTGTAGACCAGGCCCATTGCAAGTTGTTGTACTCTGTCGTCTACTCTAAGCCATCCTAGGTTGTCGAAGTGGGCAGGGGTGAGGTGGGTTCTAGGAGTAAGGTCAAGCAGTAGTCTGACCAGTTTGTTTTGAGATGTTTGTAATTTTGTTTTTAGCGCCTTTGAGGTGCTTTGGTACCATGAGGTGCAAGCATAGTCGTAGTACCCCTGAATGAGTGCTCCTGCCAGAGTCTTCAGGGTGTTCTTGTTTACCAGAGAGGAGATCCGGTACAAGAATCGAGTTCGTTGGTTGACTTTTTTTATTACATTGGATGCCATTTTGTCACAGGAGAGATTAGCCTCTAGGATGGACCCCAGGTAGGTAATTTCATCTTTCCTTGTGACAATATTGTCACCCACTGTAACTGAGAAGCCGTCGGTCTTGCTGAGTTTGTTATTTGAACCGAAGAGAATGGACTCTGTTTTGCCCATGTGTAATGATAGTTTGTTATCAGCGAGCCATATGCAGATTCTGCCTAGTTCCGAGCTGAGGGTTTTTTCAACCTGTAACTTGTTCTTGTCAGAGACCAGCAGGGCTGAGTCGTCCGCAAACAGGAACAAGTTGCAGTCACAAGCTGACGACATGTCATTTGCATAAATTAGGAACAGTAGCGGTCCTAGTATGCTTCCTTGTGGAACACCACAGCTCACTGTGAGGGGGGGGGATAGGGTACCGTTTACCTCCACCATCTGTTCCCTCCCCTCAAGGTAGGATTGCATCCAGCTCACTGATAGACTATCAAAACCAATTGCTTTTAGCTTGTCAATCAGAATGGAGTGATTGACCGTGTCAAAGGCCTTTTGTAGGTCCAGCATGACCATGCCGCAGTATTTGCCTGCGTCCACCTCTTGTTTGATGTGGTCATTCAAATAGAGAAGGCATGTGTCAGTGGAGTGGGATGTTCTGAAGCCAGATTGGAATTCGTAGATTAGATTTTTTTCCGCTAGGTACTTTTCGACCTGTTCGTAGACTATTTTTTCCATGACTTTCGAGATGGAGGTGAGAATAGAAACAGGGCGGTAGTTGCCTGGGTCTAATTTGCTGCCCTTTTTGTGCAGAGGGGTCACCCTCGCAATTTTGAAGTCCTTGGGGACGTGTCCCTGTTTTATGGAGAGGTTTATTATGTGTGTGATGATTGGTGTGATGGCGGCTGCTGAGTCTCTGAGGAATTTGGAGGGGATGTTGTCATGGCCAGTGGCCTTGTTAGGTTGGAGGGCGCTCAGTTTATTGAGTACCTCATCTGTTGTTACCGTTTCCAGCTTGAAGTCGTCCTTGCGGACCCCTAGGTTTTTGTAGAAAGCTACTATGTGTTCTACCCCGAACTGTATACCCCACACTACTATAAACGTGGCCTCAGAATTCAAAACACACACATACTCGGCACGTAAATATATAAAACGTCGCCGTGCAAGCTAATTAGCCTAGCAAGCCTGTAGTATCTAAGCGCTGTATTCCATGACAATGTGCTAAATATTACACTAAAATACTCTCTTCCGCCACAATATATTGAAACGACGTCCACTGTATATCCCCACTACTATAAACGTGGCCTCAGAATTCACGTCACACACATACTCGGCACGTAAATATATAAAACATCGGCGTGCAAGCTAATTAGCCTAGCAAGCCTTGTTGAGTGAGTCCTACCTCCTTCCGGGTATATTTCGCTCTCGGCCATCTCCTTCACTGATTGGTTGTTAGCTGTTGTGCGTAAACACGTCATCACGTAACGTTGGTTGTTGTTAGTGAGTGAGCTGAGCCGAGGCTGAACGGAGCCAAGCTTGGAAAATCGATATATCGAAACTTTGCGACCACGTTTCATGTTTATTTCGAGGAAATAATTTATCGCGATAGTTATCGTTATCGTTTTATCACCCAGCCCTAATCTAACCCTAACTAACCTTACTACACTTGTCCTAATAAACTAACCTACACTGTAGCACCCAACACTTTCATGAACATTGTTACTCAGCTGATAGAGTTGTGCCCTTCCTGATGACTTATCGTACAGAACTTGTACGTCGCTTTGGATAAAAGCGTCAGCTAAATGACTAAATGTAAATGTAAATGTACTAGATTATGCAGACTATCCACAACGGATTGAATAGTAAGCATTTTTCTAAGTATTTATTTTAGATGTAGCTAACATTACCGTTGCATGATTTTGACGCATCTTCAAGGACAACAGCCGAGAAAGGCGGTCCTCAAATGTGCTTTTTAATGAGACCTACTCCTCACTTTTGTTTTGGAATGTAGTTTACATACAATCTCTACACTACTTTCTCTATAGTCCGGAAACGTATATACTCTCTTTTAGAAACTCTGTCTCTTAAACAGTACTGTATATCTTGTATATCATAAATGTATAGCAGTACTGTCAGGGCTCTACAGTGCGACCAAATTGCTCGCATATGCCCCTAAAAATATGTGTGCGAACCGTAAAAATCAATTACGCGCACGCTGTGCGAATACAGATTATAGCCTCTCTCGTCTTTTTTTTCCTCCGCTGTGAGATCGTTAAAAAACTACAAGTCCCACATTGCACTCAAGCCAACGGTCCAATCACAGTAGAGTGACGTGACTGGTTTCATGAGAAAGAAAGCAAATGACCAATCGGAAGCTCTCATTTGGCTTGTTTACTTCCTGAAACGCCACCATTGCGATATGCGAGAGTTTCCCCGATACATGTAACTTCTAGTCTTACCAATAGCAATATATTTTAGAACACCTAGATTTAGCGATAGCAATAGTAATATAACGTAACTTAATGCAACAAAACGAATGCCTTGCTTTGTTGATCATAATGTTGATGCAGTAGCGTATGCCGTTGTGTTGACTGTAACGGACATGATAACAACATAACACTGTGTACACATTCAAATTGCGATAATCGATTCTAACATTTTCAAATCTATGCAGTTGAATTTCCCCCTTAGGATCGATGCATTGTTACACCCCTACACCAAAGTAACTGGCCCACTGTGTATGTGTGTACAGCTAACTTGGCTAGCGTTATGAACAGCAGACGTGGGCAATAGGGTCCAGCTCTCTCGAGATAAAGCTGGGAACGAGGTTAGGGCCCAGCTGCAGCGCCGGACGGCCGAAGTGCAAGCGGTGTGACGTAATTGGCAGACTCGACTGTCAATCAATGGTCTACCTAACACGCAAACTCATAAACAATGTTTCTGTACTGGAGGTGTACAGTATTTCAATAGGCAACCCTGAAAGGATTATTTCTCTAGAAGAGAAACACAGCCAAAACATAGGCATTGTATGCATAAAAGGGGCAAAAGCTAAAGTTAAGTGACTGTTACTTTTGTAGCAGTAGTTTGATTTGATAGTTTATTTGATAGGGACAGCACATGTTAATGAACATCAAGTACAAAATACAAAATGTAAACATGCAGGGTTGTAGCAAGAGCTAATTTACACACATGCACGCACAGTACAAATATACATTTATTTAAAAAAAAAAAAAAAAAAAAAAAAAACTCTTTTACTTGAAATATTTTCACTGTGCTCCTAAATATTTTTGGGTGCTCCTAAATTTCTTTGTGTGCTCCTAACTTTTTTCATTTAGGAGCACTGCCCCTAGTGAAAAAGGTTAGCGTAGAGCCCTGGCTGACTGTATATCTGTATGTCTATGTCATATATGTTATGATGAATTGAAAATGGGGGACCTTGATGTAAACAAGACGAAAGTCTTTCTCTGGTCTGCATCCCCTTAACAATTGTGTGTACTGTACTGTATTTTATTGTACCCATTCTGTAATCTGTTAAATAAAGTTTTCATTCATTCATTCAGTCACTACTTCCTATATTGTCCGGAAACGGGGTTACAACTGACCGGACGTGGGTTACACAAATCACAAGCACCATTCTCTTCGGTTAAAATAACAAACTCAGCAAGACCGACGGCTTCTCGGTTACAGTGGGTGACAATATTGTCACAAGGAAAGATGAAATTACCTACCTGGGTTCCATCCTAGAGGCTAATCTTTCCTGTGACAAGATGGCATCCAATGTAATAAGAAAAGTCAATCAACGAACTCGATTCTTGTACCGGATCTCCTCCCTGGTAAACAAGAATACCCTGACGACTCTGGCAGGAGCACTCATTCAAGGGTACTACGACTATGCTTGCACCTCATGGTACTAAAGCACCTCAAAGGCACTAAAAAACAAATTACAAACATCTCAAAACAAGCTAGTCAGACTACTGCTTGACCTTACTCCTAGAACCCACCTCACCCCTGCCCACTTTGACAACCTAGGATGGCTTAGAGTAGACGACAGAGTACAGCAACTTGCAATGGGCCTGGTCTACAAGATACACTACGCGACCAAGGTACCCATGTACATGTCAAAATACTTCCCAAAGGTCAGTGAATACCACGATCACAACACCAGAGGGAGCTCCACAAATCATGTTAAACCCAGATTCGGCTCAAACAAGGGACTAAACACGTTTCGCAATTATGCCACATCAATGTGGAACGCCCTACCCAAAGCTGTAAAGGAATGTGAATCACTACCCACTTTCAAAAACTATCTGAAAGAACACCTACAGGAGACTGCAATTCAAAACTGGCCCCTACAAATGTCCTAAACCAGTTGTACAGTAAATGACCAAGTATGGCGTTGTCAGTATTCCAATGTACAATGTACAGTGTCCCCCCCCCCCCACCTCCAATGTACAGCCCCCACCCACCCCACCCACCCAACCTCCTCCAATGTACAGTTTCTACGTCAAATGTATATACACTCTTTTTCTGGACACTTTTTGTATCACAAACAGTACTGTATTTGCAAATCTGATATGTCATAAATACATGTAGCAGTCAGTACTGTCTATCTGTATGTCATGTATGTCATATATGTTATGATGAATTGAAAATGGGGGACCCTGATGTAAACAAGACGAAAGTCTTTCTCTGGTCTGCATCCCCTTAACAATTGTATGTATTGAGCTGTACTGTACCCATTCTGCAATCTGCTAATACACTTTTCAATCAATCAATCAAAACCACAGACCACTGCACTTCCGCGTTACATGGAGCTCGTGAGGGGGTCAGGGTACACACAACAACACTACAGACCACTGCACTTCCGCGTTACATGGAGCTCGTGAGGGAGTCAGGGTACACACAACAACACTACAGACCACTGCACTTCCGCGTTACATGGAGCTCGTGAGGGGGTCAGGGTACACACAACAACACTACAGACCACTGCACTTCCGCGTTACATGGAGCTCGTGAGGGGGTTAGGGTACACACAACAAGCACTACAGACCACTGCACTTCCGCGTTACATGGAGCTTGTGGGGGGGAAGGGGGCATATAATATAACATGAATGAATGTTGATTAGAGCCTTGGTGTAAGTGGTTGTAGCTAAGCTAACCACTAACGTCAAGGCTCTCTAATCAAAATTCATTCATTGTATCACCCCCCCCCCAGCTATGAGCTCAACATACCGGAAGTGTTGCGGTGGTCAATAATAACTTTTCGAGAATAGCAATAAAAACTAAGACATTATTTTCTCACCGTGTGTTTTCTTTTCGTACCGGCGGCGCGCGCACGTGCTGGAAGAACAGCCACAACAATTACGTCAAACGTCAAGTCATCATTCCTCCCGCGTGCGCCGTGTTTCTGAACCAAGGAGGATGTGACGTCACGGATCCCACCAACAGCCCGACAACTAAGACCCGCCTTGGTAGAATTTGGAGCGTTGGGATTGGTCAGAGGGAGCTACGGTAAATTTGACATGTCTGTCAGTATTGAGAATGTTGTTGCATCTACACAGTAGTAGAGCAATCATCAGTACATTATAACACGTTTCGCAATTATGCCACAACAATGTGGAACGCCCTACCCAAAGCTGTAAAGGAATGTGAATCCCTGCCCACATTCAAAACCGCTCTTAAAGAGCACCTACGGGAGGCTGCAATTCGAAACTGGCCACCGTAAATGCCCAAAACCCCCACCACCTCCTAATAGACAGTCTCCTCCCCACCGCATGTATATATTCCCTCCCCGCCGTATGTATATTTCTCTCCCACCCACCCACCCCCTCCTAATGTACAGTCCCCTCCCCATCATATGTATATACTCTGTCAGGATCTAGGGGTAACAGTACTGTATATTGGAATACCGTTTATGTCACAAATGTATCAGTACTAAATACCTATATGTCCCTATGCCATAAATGTCATGTATGTTGTGTATGTCATAAATGTCTATATGAATTGAAAATGGGGGACCCTGATGTAAACAAGACGAAAGTCTTTCTCTGGTCTGCATCCCCTTAACAATTGTGTGTATTGAGCCATACTGTATTGTACCCATTCTGCAATCTGTTATAATAATAAAGTTTTCATTCATTCATACTACTGAGCAATAGTGCTAATCAGATGTATGTACAGAGTTGTTGTATTAATATGTATCTATCCATATATATTGTGACATCCTCCAGGCACGACGCAGTATACAAGTAGATTTCTTGAACTGATTTTAATGAAGCTTGTCCATTCTCCATCCAAACCGTAAATACATACAAATGATACCATTAGCAATTGAAAGCCCATCAAAAACGTAGCTAACATCAACCGTCAACATATAACGAAAATCATCATCCATAGCAATCAATACCTTATTGGCTGCGTGCCAGACAGTATAAGAGAACATCGATTGTGTTGTGTCTTTGTCCTTTTTCTTGTTATATTGTCTTGTGTTAGACAACTATTTTACTTGCTTGAATTGACCGCAAAGTCAAGACAGCCATCCATCAAGTCATGTCGGGTCTCAAAGAAAGGCGGAAACACGTCACCGGATATTAAGTGGGAAACAAGTCTTGTGAGACTAAATAATTGCACAAGCAAAAAGAAATCATGCGCCACTCATATTATCTATATAAACCCATATGAAATACAATCCTGAGTATTATTATTAATATGCAAAAATAAACATATAAAATTGTACGCGAATATAACTATATTAACCAACTGTTAACCATAGCTGCATTTACATATATCCACATCTGTCTGTACATACCTGCATATAATCCTTTGTAGATCTGTAGATACTAGCCTCTATCTATCTATACATTTTGTACATGTCCCTTACCTACTCTTACTAGTTACGCTGCTGGCCAGTATGACTTACTACCATAGTGTCTTTATACCTGTATCACTGTACATGTTAATACTATATCTATATCTGTACATATCCCTTACCTACTCTTACTATATATATATATGGGAGAAAAATAGAAAATGGGGATATTTATATAATATATCCCCATCCCAATTTCATATTTCCAATTCTCCCCTCCCCTGTCTTGAACGTTGCTAGACTATGCCTCCCACTGGTTGGCTGTAGTGAGGATAGAAGCCTTGCATCACGTGTCCCCTCCGGTACACGAGGAGGCAGCCTGTCGCATCTTTTCACCGCAGCAGCTCGAACTGTGTGGCGAGCGCCTTGCCCACTGCGCCACTCAGCCGTGCCACAGAGGCAATTTCAACGTGCTTTACGTACATTGAAAAAGGTTACATCATATGGAATAGTTGATTTAAAAGGAATTAAAAAAATGTAAAGAAACATGTCAAAGAATAAAGGAAAGGAAGGGGAAAAAAACGAACAAAGAACAAACACATTTTAAGCTGCTTTTATCAGTAGTCAATGCTGGGACACATTAAACAGTATATTATGTTATATACTATATGTATGATATATTCAGTATATGTGAAGGTCACTGCCCACAGTCAGGCTGAATTAAGGGGCCTCCTTCTGTGTGGTGAACAACATGAAAACATAAGGAAGGATTACATAATAAACATAGATGATGAAGTAAGGTTTAGTCCATATTCCAATGTACAGTTTTGCTTGTACAGTTTCCCCCACCCACCTCCAATGTACAGTTCCCCCCCCACCTACCCAACCTCCTCCAATGTACAATTTCTACGTCAAATGTATATACTCTCTTTTTTAGACTCTTTTTGTATCACAAACAGTACTGTATTTGTAAATCTGGTATGTCATAAATGTATAGATGTAGCAGTACTGTATCTGTATGTTGTGTATGTCATAATATGTTATGATGAATTGAAAATGGGGGACCCTGATGTAAACAAGATGAAAGTCTTTCTCTGGTCTGCATCCCCTTAACAATTATGTGTATTGAGCTGTACTGTATTGTACCCATTCTGCAATCTGTTAATAAAGTTTTCGATCAATCACTCAATCATACACGCCACACTGAGGCCTACAACAAACTGACCGGATCTTCCTTTATTCATTATGTTGATTGTACTGTAGCACTATTTTACTCTGTCCATTCTATTGCATAATTTTACTATCTATTCTATTCTACTATTCTATTATTGCACTGTATTATTTTACTCTGTCTATTGCTTTTTATTACAGGTTCAAAACTGTCAGGTATTAAACTGTGTGGGTATCAAACAAGAGACTGTCAGGCTTTAAAACTGTGTAGGAACCAGGCCTAGAACTGCACCCTGAGAGAGGGAACTGCACCCTGAGAGAGGGAACTGCACCCTGAGAGAGGGAACTGCACCCTGAGAGGGAACTGCACCCTGAGAGGGAACTGCACCCTGAGAGAGGGAACTGCACCCTGAGAGAGGGAACTGCACCCTGAGAGAGGGAACTGCACCCTGAGAGAGGGAACTGCACCCTGAGAGGGAACTGCACCCTGAGAGGGAACTGCACCCTGAGAGGGAACTGCACCCTGAGAGAGGGAACTGCACCCTGAGAGGGAACTGCACCCTGAGAGAGGGAACTGCACCCTGAGAAGGAACTGCACCCTGAGAGGGAACTGCACCCTGAGAGGGAACTGCACCCTGAGAGAGGGAACTGCACTCTGAGAGGGAACTGCACCCTGAGAGAGGGAACTGCACCCTGAGAGGGAACTGCACCCTGAGAGGGAACTGCACCCTGAGAGGGAACTGCGCCCTGAGAGGGAACTGCACCCTGAGAGGGAACTGCACTCTGAGAGGGAACTGCACTCTGAGAGGGAACTGCACTCTGAGAGGGAACTGCACTCTGAGAGGGAACTGCACTCTGAGAGGGAACTGCACCCTGAGAGGGAACTGCACCCTGAGAGAGAACTGCACTCTGAGAGGGAACTGCACTCTGAGAGGGAACTGCACCCTGAGAGGGAACTGCACCCTGAGAGGGAGGTTCGAAGGGTCAAAGTGGGTATAAGACAGGAGGGAAGACTGTCAAGTTTTAAACTGTGGATACCAAACAGAGAAGGTAAAGACGACTTTGAACTGTTGAACCGAAATCCAGAACTATTTTATTGCACTGTAAAAAAAGATTATAATAATAATTTGCATGGAATAGCGCACAAACTATGTCGAAATTAACTGGTTAGTCAGTCTTGGACTATAAACAATGCCTGTCAAATGAGCCATACTATTGTCTCCATAGCTATAATACAGAACACACGATGGGTCCGCAAACATCGCTAAAATGGTCAATAACGCTGGCGCCATTGAGTAAAGATGGGAAAAGAGCGTGGCGGTCAATGAGTTAACAGGGACGGGGTTGAATGTGAACTAGATGAGGGAGGGAGGGACGTGAGTTTGTTTCTTCTCTGGTGTGAATCCTCATGTGTGTCTTTATATATGCCTTCCGAGTAAATCCTTTCCCACAAACTTCACGACTAAATGTTTTTTCCCCGAGTATGAGTTCTGATATGTACTTTTAAGTCACGTTTTGCACCAAATATTTTATCACAGGGTGCAACTATAGGGCTTTTCCCCAGTATGGCTTCTCTTGTGAATATTCAGCTCTCCCAGTGTAATATATCTTTTAGGACACAGTGTGCAACTATAGGGCTTTTCCCCAGTATGGCGTCTTATATGTTCTTTTAGGTGAGATTTTCGACTAAATCTTTTAGGACACAGTGTGCAACTATAGGGCTTTTTCTCAGTATGGCTTCTCATGTGAAAATTCAGGTGTCCCTGTGTAGTATATCTTTTAGGACACAGTGTGCAACTATAGGGCTTTTCCCCGGTATGGCGTCTTATATGTTCTTTTAGGTGAGATTTTCGACTATATCTTTTAGGACACAGTGTGCAACTATAGGGCTTTTCCCCAGTATGGCTTCTCATATGTGCTTCCAAGAGTGTAATGCCAGTATGTTTCTTGCCACAAACAGTACATGTGCTGTGAGTTTGAAGGTGAAGTTTTAAGCTCTCTGTGGGTTCTAAATGTTTTCCACACAAACCACAGTCACTAGAATGGGCTTTAAGATGGAGCATTAAAGCGTTCCTATTAGGAAAACATTTCCCACACACTTTACAGCTCCAGGTCTCACATGGTATTTGGTTTGATAATTTCACCTCATGGGATGAAACCACAGAGCTCTTGAACTGGTTGCTGTTAGACAAACTCTGTCCTTTGTTTTTCTGTGTCTTCTTTGATGTCAGTGAGTTTAAACCAGGATGAGGTTCACTAGTCTCCAGCCAATCATCACTGTCATCAGTATCCCTTCCAGAAGAGTCTGAAGAGAGGAGCTGGCCATCTGTAGTTGGTTCTAAATCACCAGCAAAGTTACTGACTGGTTCTGATAATCCACAGTCCTCTCCATCAGGTTCTGTTTTCATCTGTTCTGTTGAGGTGCTGGCTAGAGGCTCGGTCTCTCTGTTTTCCTCAGTCTGGGTTTGGTTAAACCATGAGGACTGAGGTTTCTCTTCATCATCTTCACTCTTCACAGGGACAGGGTTGAAAGTGAACTTGATATCAGCCTCCTCCAGAGCTTGAAGCTGCTCTCCCTCCTGACTGGTCCAGAGTTCCTCCTGTTCCTCTTTAATCTGTAGGAGCTCTGGGTCCTGGGTTTGGTTAAACCATGAGGACTGAGGTTTCTCTTCATCATGTTCACTCTTCACAGGGACAGGGTTGAAAGTGAACTTGATATCAGCCTCCTCCAGACCTTGAAGCTGCTCTCCCTCCTGACTGGTCCAGAGTTCCTCCTGTTCCTCTTTAATCTGTAGGAGCTCTGGGTCCTGGGTTTGGTTAAACCATGAGGACTGAGGTTTCTCTTCATCATCTTCACTCTTCACAGGGACAGGGTTGAAAGTGAACTTGATATCAGCCTCCTCCAGACCTTGAAGCTGCTCTCCCTCCTGACTGGTCCAGAGTTCCTCCTGTTCCTCTTTAATCTGTAGGAGCTCTGGGTCCTGGGTTTGGTTAAACCATGAGGACTGAGGTTTCTCTTCATCATGTTCACTCTTCACAGGGACAGGGTTGAATGTGAACTTGATGATACCAGCCTCCTCCAGACCTTGAAGCTGCTCTCCCCCCTGACTGGTCCAGAGTTCCTCCTGTTCCTCTTTCATCTGTAGGAGCTCTGTCTGCTCCTGGCTCAGACTGGGGCTCCTCTCCTGCTGCTCAGGGGGAACCTCCTCTTCACAGACAGAGAGCTGTGGGGGGTCTGGAGGGAGGCAGAATAATAACATGAATAGTTGTAATTGCTGTCACCATTGGAAAGCCACCCATTTTAAGAATTCACACATGTTCTTCCTGTGCCCCGGGACAGTTCAGTCAGTATGTTCTTCCTGTGCCCCAGGACAGTTCAGTCAGTGACAAAACTGAGGAAAACAAAAATAAACCACGTGAACTTTGGAAATTACTCAATTTGCAGTAAAAAACTTAAAACCAGGTTCTCAAACATAAACATAAAGACGGACAACACGCTCATCACAGACAAACTGGATTTAGCCAAGTACTTAAACACTTTCTTCACAAACATAGCCACAACACTGGTAAACAAACTACCCTCCCACTCAGGGCAGTATGGGGTAGAACACATAGTAGCATACTACAAGAACCTAGGCGTCCACAAAGACGACTTCAAACTGGAAATGGTAACTACAGATGAGGTACTTAAAAAACTGAGCGCCCTCCAACCGAACAAGGCCACTGGCCATGACAACATCCCCTCCAAATTCCTCAGAGACTCAGCAGCCGCCATCACCCCAGTCATGCCCCGATCACGTTTTTTTGCCACCGATACCGATCACCGATGGTCGTGAGCCATATCGGCCGATACCGATCCGATCGTTTTTGATTAAAAATTTTTTTTAATTATTTTATATAATTTATATTTTTTTATAAAATATATATATTATATAATTAGACTTGTACTTGTATTATCTGCGAGACATCGCCACCACGCAACAAGCTCCACTGTCTGTGTGTACTCTAGTAGCCTCCAGCCAGGGAGCGAAATTAACTTTTTGACTCACCGGCCAGTGGCGGGTAGATGGGAAGAATCTACCCGCCAAGCATATTTCTTACCCGCCAACTTTTTTTTGATAAAAAAAAATTATTATTTTATATAAATTTTTTTTTTAATAAAATATATATATTATATAATCATACTTGTGATTGTGTTATCTGCGAGACTTCGCCACCTCGCTGTCTGAAAACAGCTCCACTGTCTGTGTGTATACTCGAGTGGCCTCCAGCTCCAGCAAGGATTCTCCGGCGCTGCAGCTGAGCCCTAAACGCTACATTCAGCATGCAAAAGGATTCTCCTGAGCTACAGCTGGACCCTATTCAGCAGCCCTCATGCGATGTAAGCCAGGGACTCGAATACGCATGTTGTTGTAGGACATTGATGTCAGGAGCTATAGCTACTGCTGGATGGCGTTGGGACAGTGCCTCAGTGAACTATTTAGTTTACTGCGACATTTCGTAGTGACTAGTGAGCTACCTAGCCAACGGAGGTATTATGCACTGGACTATTGCTGGAGCATTTGTTGATGTCGGGAGCTATCAGTAGCTAGCCGGCTGGATAACGTTACACAATGCCTCATGTATTAAACTAATTGAATAGTTGACTGGGTCATTTTGTAACGGTAGCTAACGTTATCTCACGAAGGTCCCACACTGACTAGACCAGTGTTTCTCAAAGTGGGGGGCGCGCCCCCCAGGGGGGGCGCAGAGGCATGACAGGGGGGGCCTTGAGATTTATATAATTTTTTTTTTTTTATTATTATTATTACAGAAAATTATCACTAAAGTGCTATCTGTTGCAGCTGCACTGTTCTCCATGAAAATACCATTTCTCAAAATCTGAAAATCATTATTTAATAAAACACAGAAAAGGATCACCAAGTTACTCTGGATAAAAAAAACTTTACAGACAACATTGAGACAAAGCTTCCTGACATCTCCATCCAGAACTCTTTGAAATCTCATCTGATACCACCTGGAGAGCTAGTTTCAGAGTGTGGTGCTGAGTACCAAGTATCTCATGATGCAGCAGTTAAGGTGTTGATACCATTCAGCACCACATACAGTATCTGTGTGAAGCTGGCTGTTCATCCATGACAGCTCTGAAAACAAAATATAGGGCCAAGTTGAGACTTGAGGATGACATGCGTGTTGCCTTGTCAAAGACTGAAAGCAATAAAGACTGTTTGCTTATTTCCTATGTGTGGGCTTTTGCTCTGACGGTGCGCAGGCCATGGCAGGGAAAAGGAGGGGGCTACAGGCGCTCATCAAGGGGGTCTCGCTCATTGCAGCCACTAATGCTGTGATGACTCACATAATTTACTTACATTTTCTCTTTTTTTTGCACAAATTGCAAAGTTCTTTCACAAGTTTTTTCACACGTTTTTCACAAAGTTGTCTATCTTTTTTTTTAATTTTTTTTTAAAGCAGTGTCCTTGAATTGTATTGCAATGTTACAAGATGTCTCTATTTTTGAAAAAGCAGTCTTGAGTGTCCATTGAATTGTATTGCAATGTTACAAGATGTCTCTATTTAAAAAAAAAAAAAGCACAGTCTTTGAGTGTGTATTGGACTGTATTGTTATTAGGGCTGGGCGATATGACGATATTATATAAATATCGGGTACAGTTCATTAACGATACACTTTTTTAACGTATCGTGGATATCGTGATGTTTTGCCCAAGAGGATTGTGTCGCGTCAATCTGGTCCACCCCGTTCAAACTTTTGAACAACGCCGCTCCCACACACACACTACTGCATCAAAGTTAGTTAGTACTTATGATTAACAAAGGCATTCGTTTTGTGGCATCAACATTATATAGTTACACGTTATATAGTTACACATCAGCGTATTTACCCAAACATAGCAACGTCCGATGACGACATAGATAGCAATAGATAGCAAGCGTTACTGTTCATATCTCAGTCCGTGCCGAGTTGTGCGTGCCCATTCTGCGGTCTGTTAATAAAGTTTTCAATCAGACAGATGTATGGAAAGGCTTTTATTATAACATTTGTTGCAGTAAAATCATTATGCCTCGTTGTCATGCTGCGGTGCGCTAGTAATCACTCGTCGGCTGCGGTGAGCTGTTGTTGTTGTCGTTGAGCTGAGCTCTCGTTAAAATCAAGGAGGGCATTCAGGAAGTAAAAAAAGAATAGCGCTGCTTGCCGATTGGTGCTAAGAACAGCAGGGCGGGTACAAGCGGTGTGACGTAATTGGCAGACTCGACTGTCAATCAAAATTATTCTGTTGCCGGCTGAATGATTGAATGAATGAACGTTATTAACGATTGCAGAATGGGTACAATACAGTACAGCTCAATACAACAACAGTGGACTGACTGGAGGATGAAGACCAGAAAAAGACTTTCGGCTTTTTTACATAAGGGTCCTCCATTTTCAATTCATCAAAACATTTAGAGACATACAAATATACAGTAGTTTCATAAAAATGCTAAAATCCTATTGATTGATTTAAAACTTTATTAACATATTGCAGAATGGGTACAGTACAGCTCAATACATACAATTGTTAAGGGGATGCAGACCAGCGAAAGACTTTCGTCTTGTTTACATCAGGGTCCCCCATTTTCAATTCATCATATTTCATATCTAAATCATATAATATCTCATTGCTAAATATATGCAATATATAATCTAATAATCCAATAATCTAAATCTAATATATAATATAAAAATGCTAAATGCATGGGTATTTTATTTTGTCTTTAATGTTAGCTTGCAAACTCAAATACTGTCTTGGTAAGCCTCATAATGAATTGTTTGGGGAAAAAAAGAAAAACATCGTGATGCGTATCGTGTATCGCCGAAAGGTCAGAAAATATCGTGATATCATATTTAGGCCATATCGCATAGTATTTGAATTTTACCAGACACCGGTGACTGTCGGAGGCAATAGCCTCTGTTTACATGCAGCATACAGAAACAGGTGGGGAGGGGTAGGAGCAGCAATGCGCTGCGTGTCTGTGCTGAGACAGCGAGTGAGAACTCCGCTAAAGAATGGACCTGTCTCAAACCCTGCCCTCTTTTCTTGATCCTCCAATCACAGCTGTCGCTTACCTCGGACTTCCTCCTACAAAGTCCGAGGTAAGCGACAGCTGTGATTGGAGGATCAAGAAAAGGGGCAGGGTTTGAGACAGGTCTATTGGATCATGATTTTCGGTTTTCACATGACTATTTGATTGCCCGCCACACGGCGGGCAGACCTCTCAGTGGGAGGCGCCAAACATAAAAACTGAGCGCCAATGGCGGGTGGCGGCCTCTAGTTTTGCCCCCTGCCTCCAGCTACGGCCAGGATTCTCCGGAGCTGCACCCTATACTCGAGTAGCCTGCAGCTACGGCCAGGATTCTCCGGAGCTGCAGCTGGACCCTATTGATCACATTCAACAACATACCCTGAGCTCGAATACGCATCGAATGAGTGTTATAAAACATTGATATCAGGAGCCATCTGTGGCTACTGCTGGCCGGCTATATAACGTTGATACAGCGCCTCAGTGAACTATTTAGTTCAGTGGGACATTTCGTTTTGAACAGTGAGCTGGCGTCAGCTAACGTGAGCTAGCGGAGGTATCATACAGACTTGCTGGAGCGTTTGTTGATGTCAGGAGCTATCAGTAGCTGGCCGGCTAGATACCGCTCGGTTAGACAATGCCTCATCATGTATTGGACTGGAAGTGAATGGTTGACTGGGTCATTTTGTAACGGTAGCTAACGTTAGCTCAGGGAGACGCGTACATGCAGTTGTTGAGGTAGATAACCGTGATTATGTTTATTATTTAGACTAGACTACACCGTGTTTGCGTGCGGGAGGGGCCGGAGGGAGGAGCAGACGCCGCACCACTGTGTGGGAGTGTGTGCAGCTCCCGGTGTCTGAGACAGAACTCAGCGAGTGAGATCGGTTTTGACGATCGGCGAAAATAAAGCATCATCACCGATCACCGATCGCATATTTATATTGACCGATCGATCGGGGCATCCCTAGTCATCACACACATAATAAACCTCTCCATAAAACAGGGACACGTCCCCAAGGACTTCAAAATTGCGAGAGTAACACCCCTGCACAAAAAGGGCAGCAAATTAGACCCAGGCAACTACCGCCCTGTTTCTATCCTTACATCCATCTCGAAAGTCATGGAAAAAATAGTATACGAACAGGTCGAAAAGTACCTTGCGGAAAAAAATCGAATCTACGAATTCCAATCTGGCTTCAGAACATCCCACTCGACTGACACATGCCTTGTCTATTTGAACGGGCAAATACTGCGGCATGGTCATGCTGGACCTACAAAAGGCCTTCGACACTGTCAATCACACCATTCTGATTGACAAGCTAAAAGCAATTGGTTTTGATAGTTTATCAGTGAGCTGGATACAATCCTACCTGGAGGGGAGAGAACAGATGGTGGAGGTAAACGGTACCCTATCCCCCCCCCCTCACAGTGAACTGTGGTGTTCCACAAGGAAGCATACTAGGACCACTACTGTTCCTAATTTATGCAAATGGCATGTCGTCAGCTTGTGACTGCAACTTGTTCCTGTTTGCGGACGACTCAGCCCTGCTGGTCTCTGAGAAGAACAAGTTACAGGTTGAAAAAACCCTCAGCTCGGAACTAGGCAAAATCTGCATATGGCTCGCAGACAACAAACTATCATTACACATGGGCAAAACAGAGTCCATTCTCTTCGGTTCAAATAACAAACTCAGCAAGACCGACGGCTTCTCAGTTACAGTGGGTGACAATATTGTCACAAGGAAAGATGAAATTACCTACCTGGGTTCCATCCTAGAGGCTAATCTCTCCTGTGACAAAATGGCATCCAATGTAGTAAAAAAAGTCAACCAACGAACTCGATTCTTGTACCGGATCTCCTCTCTGGTAAACAAGAATACCCTGAAGACTCTGGCAGGAGCACTCATTCAAGGGTACTACGACTATGCTTGCACCTCATGGTACCAAAGCACCTCAAAGGCACTAAAAACCAAATTACAAACATCTCAAAACAAACTAGTCAGACTACTGCTTGACCTGACTCCTAGAACCCACCTCACCCCTGCCCACTTTGCCAACCTAGGATGGCTTAGAGTAGACGACAGAGTACAGCAACTTGCAATGGGCCTGGTCTACAAGATACACTACACAATGTACATGTCAAAATACTTCCCAAAGGTCAGTGAGTTGGTGGATATTTTCAATGTTTTAGCTAATTTTGATTTAAATTGTATAATTCCCATTTTAAAATGTTTTACCATGGTATGTTTGGCATCCTTTTTTTCAGCACAGCCTCACATATATGACCTGAAAGTTAGTTTTCATATTGTATAATACTGTATATACTGTATACTGCATAATGTACAACACAAAACACAAAATCAGATTGAGAAAATGTGTTATTTTTACTATGAACCAATGCAAACATATTCAATCAAGCATATAAAACTGTGGAAATGCACCCTAGGTAGCATATTTACATAAACAAAAGAGAACAGAACAGAATTCAATTTACAAATAATTATTTTCTCCATACACAGGTAATAAACACAGACGAAAATTTGATTCTCAATCACCAGCATGCTTTTTTTTAACACAGTCAGTCAAAGTAAGTTTTTTTTACAAAAAAAAGTTAAAAAAATAAGTTTTACAGTAAAAAAGTAAAAGATAAGTAAAGTGGGATATTCAATATACATATATACAGTACACATATGACTAGAGTGCAGTCATATAGAGTGCAGGATGCCTGAGGTGTATCCAAAAGAAATATATACACTACACTCATGTGTACGTACGTGTGTGTGTGTGTGTGTGTGTGTGTGAGAGAGACACTGCTCAATTGTGCCACGCAGTAAAACAGTTTCTGTCTATGAACAGAGTTATAACTAAACAAAAGCACTAATAATAATAATAATAATAATAATAATAATAATAATAATAATAATAATAATAATAATAATAATAAGTCTCTCACCTGTCTTGGTTAGCCCTCCTTCCATGTCTCGCCTGCACTGAACTGGTTGAAGGCAGGTCATCTGCTCCTTGCTCCTCACTGTAGAAAATAAAAAGCACATTATTTTCAACATTCAACAAGGAATCTCTTATCTTATACAGCACACAGCACAGCACAGCACATATACACATATTTACAATCCAAAGAGTGTTCTTTGCAAACCCAACAAGTACAGTAAGAGTGTGACTGACTAAACATAAGCAATAAATCTCCAAAATAAGTGCCTTAACCTTGTGTTGTTGTCATCTACAAACGATGAAGATTCTTCTACTTCTACTGCTACTGCTACTACTACTACTTGATTGATTGAAAAGTTTATTAACAGATTGCAGAATGGGTACAGTACAGTACAGCTCAATACATACAATTGTTAAGAGGATGCAGACCTGAGAAAGACTTTCGTCTTGTTTCCATCAGGGTCCCCCATTTTCAATTCATCATATGACACACATGACATACAGATAGACAGTACTGCTACATCTATACATTTATGACATACCAGATTTTCAAATACAGTACTGTTTGTGACACTAAAAAAATCCAGAAGAAGAGTATATACATTTGACATAGAAACTGTGCATTGGGGGAGGTTGGGTAGGTGGGGTGGGGCTGTACATTGGAGGTGGGGGGGGGGGGGGGGGGGGGTTGGGTAGGGGGGGGGACACTGTACATTGGAATACTGACATACATTTGACATGGAAACTGTACATTGGAGGAGGTTGGGTAGGTGGGGTGGGGTTCGGTGGGGCTGTACATTGGAATACTGACAAAGCCATACTTGGTCTTTATTGTACAACTGGGTTAGGACATTTGTAGGGGCCAGTTTTCAATTGCAGTCTCCCGTAGGTGTTCTTTGAGAGTGTTTTTGAAGGTGGGTAGTGATTTACATTCCTTTACAGCTTTGGGTAGGGCGTTCCACATTGTTGTGGCATAATTGCGAAACGTGTTTAGTCCCTTGTTTGATCCGAATCTGGGTTTTACATGATTTGTGGAGCTCCCTCTGGTGTTGTGATCGTGGTATTCACTGACCTTTGGGAAGTATTTTGACATGTACATGGGTACCTTGGTCGTGTAGTGTATCTTGTAGACCAGGCCCATTGCAAGTTGCTGTACTCTGTTGTCTACTCTAAGCCATCCTAGGTTGGCAAAGTGTGCAGGGGTGAGGTGGGTTCTAGGAGTCAGGTCAAGCAGTAGTCTGACTAGTTTGTTTTGAGATGTTTGTAATTTGGTTTTTAGTCGTCTACTGTCAGCCATCCTAGAGAACTATGTTGTTCTGTGTCAACGGTTCCTTTCTGCTGCTGCTGCAAGAAAGGAGCGATAAGAGGAAAACAATGTGAATATAACTGTACTTACGTTTTGATCCAGTACAGTTCTGCCACAGAGACGTTAGCAAGAGATTCGTTTAATGTCTCTGCTCCGACTCACAACAAATCTGCTTCACAATCGGGTTCAACGTCAGTCATGTTTGCACGGAGGAGTTGACGGTGACCGATAACACATTGTGTTGTGTTTAACTGGTCCTTTGATCAGGGTTTTGTAGCAGAGAAGCGAGTTAAAAGCTCCTCAATGTAAACAGTCTGGCTGTAGAAACGTTAGCTGCTGGTTTAACAGCGACGCGCGGCCATCTTAGATGACGTCACTCGCTCCGTTCAAGCCGTAAACCGCTCCATTTGGTGGAATTACGACGAATTACTACTACTACTACTACTACTACTACTACTAGACTACTACTACTACTACTACTGCTACTGCTACTACTACTGTTATAAGTCGAACTACTAAAGCTAAAGTTTTGCTGGCTGGAAAAACGTGTGTTCTGCAGAAATGATCTTGTAAACAACGGATCGCTCACTTACATTCTTCTTCTACTGTTATTTTCTGGCAGTCAACTTCCGCCTCCTTCAGAACTTCCTCTCACTTTTTTCGGCTTGATTCTAGCACAACAAATGGCCAAGATATTGATAAAAATGTAACGCCTGTCAAATTAAATCTGGCACATTTTACGCATGCGTATAGGTTTATTTAGCATCGAATTGAAATGATCCTGGTTCAGTTATTTATTGTTTTATCAACACCAAATAAAAAGTAGCGTGTAGTTTCAAGGCACGTCATAATGCTACGTCGAAAAAACCCCGGAAATAGACTACATTTCCCAGGCAGATCACGTCAAACAACGACGTCATTCTATCGCGCCGGTGTTCTGCGGAATCCTACTCCCTCCTCGAAAACTGCTGCCGTAGCGCGACTCGCCTATATCTTTGGACAGCTGGGTGACGTCACCCTATAGTTCACTCCGAATTCCAACAGGTGTACCGACATTTTATCATCTACAAATACATTCGGATGATATTGTTTAAGATATATCAACAAGACTCAACAAGACGTTCGTCAGCAAGGTGGCAGAATATTGTAGAGTGAACGATTGTGGGTCATGCGCATGCGTGCGCAAGCACAGGAGCGCTGTCAGCAGAATTCAGCAGAGTAGTTGTTATTAATCTAATTGTTAATACATATATATCGCTATCAAAGAATGCTCCCACTACAGAATCATTTTATATGACCTCACTACTCACTCCATGTATACTGTATGCATATGGTGAGCATATTTTTATACTCCATCATAACATTTTTATGTAAGATTTCTGGGGTAAGGTATTTCAATACACCAATATATCGCTATCAAATAAACTCAGAATTCAGGGAACAAAACTTTTTATCATCTACTTTATACATGCTTTATACATTCTGCTGCAAAGCCAATTACATGCAAATATTTACATGCTTATACAGTAATAAGTTATGTATGTACAAATATGCGGTCCACCTGTTCTCCATTGCTATACAGACCAGGGTCGGGATAAGTATTATTAACACACAAGTGATTTTTGATGCATAAAAAGTGATATTATTAACACACAAGTGATTTTTGATGCATACAAAAGTGATTTTAAAACAAGATAACGCTAAACTCAGGCCTATATCTTTTTACAGCTGCGTGTTACAGCTGGATGTCGTCAGCTGGGAGTCACATCGTCACATTTTGGTGTACGACATTTTATCATCTACTTTATACATGCTTTATACATTCTGCTGCAAAGCCAATTACATGCGAATATTTACATGCTTATACAGTAATAAGTTATGTATGTACAAATATGTTTTAAGATATTGCTCACCATCAACAAGTCAAACAATACGTTCGGCTGCAGAATATTGTGGCTGAAAACGATTGGAAAAGGATTGTGGGTCATGCGCATGCGTGCGCAAGCGCAGGAGCGCTCTGCAGTAGAATTCCGCAGGGAGTAGGATTTTGCAGAACACCGGCGATATCAGAGTCTTCTAAGAGTTCCTACCTATAAAACTAGAACTAGTGGTCAAATGAGCACAAATGTCATAAAACCATGTAATAAAATGAACGTTAAGCATTATGTATTACAAGTTAAAACGTAAATGAGTTACATTTAGCAGAAACGAGTGAAATAAGGAGCTATATTTCAAACTGAAGCACCTCCCCTCAGCAGAGAGCGTGGCGATAGAACGCCAGGTAGTTTGCAGGCTGTTTGACGAGGAAATGGGCAAAGACACTACACAACTGTACAAGCAAAACTGTACATTGGAATATTGACAAAACCATACTTGGTCATTTACTGTACATTGGACGGGGTTGGGTTAGGACATTTACAGGGGCCAGTTTCGAATTGCAGTCTCCCGTAGGTGTTCTTTGAGAGTGGTTTTGAAAGTGGGTAGTGATTCACATTCCTTTACCTCTTTGTGTAGGGCGTTCTGTTGAGCATATTTTGTATTGGTGGACAAAGTCATGTGTCAAAGTACTTCCCAGGGGTCGGTGAATACCACGATCACAACACTTGTTTATACAGTGTGTCTCCCCCCCCCCCCCCAACCACCTCCAATGTAAATTACCCAGTATGGTTGTCAATATCCCAATGTACCCAACCCCCCCCACCCAACCTCCTCCAATGTACAGTTTCTACGTCAAATGTATATACTCCCTTTTCTTGACTCCTTCTGTATCACAAACAGTACTGTATTTGCAAATCTGGTATGTCATAAATGTATAGATGTAGCAGTACTGACTATCTGTATGTCATGTATGTCATATATGTCCTGATGAATTGAAAATGGGGGACCCTGATGTAAACAAGACAAAAGTCTTTCTCTGGTCTGCATCCCCTTAACAATTGTGTGTATTGAGCTGTACTGTATTGTACCCATTCTGCAATCTGTTAATAAAGTTTTCAATCAATCAATCAATCAAACCAGAGGGAGCTCCACAGATCATGTTGGGCCCAGATTCGGCTCAAACAAAGGACTGGACACGTTTCGCAATTATGCCACATCAATGTGGAACGCCCTACCCAAAGCTGTAAAGGAATGTGAATCACTACCCACTTTCAAAAACACTCTCAAAAAACACCTACGGGAGACTGCTATTCGAAACTGGCCCCTACAAATGTCCTAACCCAGTTGTACAGTAAATTACCATGTATGGCTTTGTCAGTATTCCAATGTACAGTGTACAGTGCCCCCCCCCCTACCCAACCCCCCCCCCCCCCCCCACCTCCAATGTACAGCCCCCAGCCACCCACCCAACCCCACCCCACCCACCCAACCTCCTCCAATGTACAGTTTCTACGTCAAATGTATATACACTCTTTTTCTGGACACTTTTGTATCACAAACAGTACTGTATTTGCAAATCTGGTATGTCATAAATGTATAGATGTAGCACTAGCAGTACTGTCTATCTGTATGTCATGTATGTCATATATGTTATGATGAATTGAAAATGGGGGACCCTGATGTAAACAAGACGAAAGTCTTTCTCTGGTCTGCATCCCCTTAACAATTGTATGTATTGAGCTGTACTGTACTGTACCCATTCTGCAATCTGTTAATAAACTTTTCAATCAATCAATCAATCTGCTCCTGTATGACATCACTGTGTGCATGCGTACAACAGACAAGGTGTCTTGATATTTTTTTTTTTTTTTTAACCTTTATTTAACCAGGAAGTCCCATTGAGATACAAGATCTCTTTTGCAAGGGAGACCTGGCCAAGATGACAGCAATAACACCCGAAAACATCAGACAGCAATAAAATGTGCGGTACATCACACAAGAACATAATAAAAGTGCATGTACACAATACACAATACATCACACGTAAACATAAAAACACAAAACAGAACAGTCTACATAACAGTAAAAGTGTACAACAGTAAAATACAGGGCAATACAGTAACTCTGCAGTTTTGCAGCTGGGACCCGACTAGAGAAAGCAGCGACACTCTTCCTGTAGGAAGTTATGTAATACAGACCTAAACTCGCAGAGGGAGACCAGGGTATCTAAGTGGATATGGTCCTGTAGCCCATTCCATGCCCAAGGTGCGAAGCTTGAAAAAGCCGTTCTTCCTAGTTCAGTGTTTATTCTCGTTTTTTTTAAAAGTAGCCATCTTGTGGACCTGGTATGGTAGCTGCTAGAGGCAAAGCTAATTAGGTTGGAAAGATATAGGGGAAGCTTCCCTATGATGGCCTTATATATAAAAACAAACATGTGGGATTTCCTCCGTACGTACAGAGAGGTCCATCCTACCATTTGGTAAAGCACACAATGGTGAGTAAGCCCTTTGGCACTAGTGATGAAGCGCAGAGAAGCATGATACACACTGTCTAGCTTTTTTAGCATTGAAGAGGCAGCATGCATATATATTATGTCACCATAGTCAATTACAGACAGGAATGTGGCTTGAACAAGTTTCTTTCTGGCCTCAAAAGAAAAGCATCGTTTGTTGCGAAAGAAAAAACCAAGTTTTAGTTTAAGTTTCTTTGTGAGGTTTCCAATATGCACTTTAAAAGATAGCTTTTCATCCAGCCATAGCCCAAGATACTTGTAGGATGAAACATTTTCTATGGTTGCTCCCTTTAGCGTAACGATATGAACATGATTCACTGGCTGTGAGCGAGCCCTTGTGAACATCATGGATTTAGTTTTCTTTGCATTTAAAACTAGTTTAAGATCAAAAAGGGAGGTTTGAAAACAATTAAACGCAGTCTGGAGGTTCTCAATCACCTGAGTAAGGGAGGGAGCACTTGTATACAGGATTGTATCGTCCGCATAAAGATGCATCTTGGCTGTCTGGATTTTTTTCCCCAGGTCATTTATAAAAATAGAGAATAAAACCGGAGCCAAAATAGACCCTTGGGGAACACCTTTGTTGATTTCTAAAAAACTTGATTTGTAGTTCTCTGCAAATATACATTGTGTTCTGTCTGAGAGGTAATTTCTGAACCAATTTACCGCTTCCTGTCCAATGCCAATGTTGTCCAGTGACTATCCAGTAATAGTTTGTGGTCTACGGAGTCAAATGCTTTTGATAAATCAACAAACAATGCTGCACAATGTTGTTTATTGTCAAGTGTGTTGATTATGTCATTAGCCACTAGCATAGCTGCAGTTATGGTACCATGTCCAGACCTGAAGCCTGACTGAACCTCACTTAGGATGTTATTTTCTAATAGGAATTGCTTTAGTTGAATGTTCACAAAGGATTCAAAAACTTTGGCCAGGACAGGGAGCTTAGAAATGGGGCGATAATTATTAACATCTGAGGGGTCCCCACTTTTTAATAATGGAAGGACAAAAGCAGACTTCCACACTTTGGGGATGGTACTAGTCACAAAACTAAGATTAAAAATTGAGGCAATGGGCTCAGCAATAAAATCAGCAGCTGTCTTTAGGAGGACTGGGTGTAGGTTGTCCGGACCTGCTGACTTTTTACAGTCTATGTCTTTCAGGCTTTACTGACTTCAGTGACAGTGATAGGCTTAAAGTGGAAAGGATTCACAACAGAGCTTACAGCCGGGGGCACCATTGGGCGTCCCGCCGAGGTGTAGGGCACAGTATCAGAATTGTTCAAAATGGATCCAGCAGAGATTAAATGTTCATTAAAAATCCTTACAATGTTACTTTTATCTTTGATCCCACTGCCATCTGTCTTAAGGTGGTCTGGAAGGCTGGCGCAGTCACTTGTACCAGCTACAGATTTAACCAATTTCCAAAATTTTGTTGGATTATTCAGATTTTCAGTGACTGCTTTCAAATAGAATTCTGATTTTGATGTTCTAATCAAACGTGTACACTTATTTCTGAGAGATCTAAAAGAGGTCCAGTCTGCAGGGGCATTCGATTTCCTAGCTTTTGCCCATGCAGCATCTCTTTGTCTCAGAGAAGTTGATATATTATCTGAAAACCAAGGATTATCTCTTCCACTGATCCTATACTTTTTGATGGGGGCATGCTTATCACAAATAGACATAAATGTCATCAGAAAATAATCCCAAGCAGCATCAACATCAGACATGAGGGAAACTTTCTCAATGTCGCTATGATATAAATCATGCAAGAAAGCTTGTTCTTCAAAGTTTTTAAAAAGTCTTTTAAATATAAAGCGTGGTTTGGTTTTAGGAAGCTTGGTATTGCGTACACACAGTAGTGGTAGTGATTCACATTCCTTTACCTCTTTGGGTAGGGCGTTCTGTTGAGCATATTTTGTATTGGTGGACAAAGTCATGTGTCAAAGTACTTCCCAGGGGTCGGTGAATACCACGATCACAACACTTGTTTATACAGTGTGTCTCCCCCCCCCCCCCCCCCCCAACCACCTCCAATGTAAATTACCCAGTATGGTTGTCAATATCCCAATGTACCCAACCCCCCCCACCCAACCTCCTCCAATGTACAGTTTCTACGTCAAATGTATATACTCCCTTTTCTTGACTCCTTCTGTATCACAAACAGTACTGTATTTGCAAATCTGGTATGTCATAAATGTATAGATGTAGCAGTACTGACTATCTGTATGTCATATATGTCCTGATGAATTGAAAATGGGGGACCCTGATGTAAACAAGACAAAAGTCTTTCTCTGGTCTGCATCCCCTTAACAATTGTGTGTATTGAGCTGTACTGTATTGTACCCATTCTGCAATCTGTTAATAAAGTTTTCAATCAATCAATCAATCAAACAGAGGGAGCTCCACAGATCATGTTGGGCCCAGATTCGGCTCAAACAAAGGACTGGACACGTTTCGCAATTATGCCACATCAATGTGGAACGCCCTACCCAAAGCTGTAAAGGAATGTGAATCACTACCCACTTTCAAAAACACTCTCAAAAAACACCTACGGGAGACTGCTATTCGAAACTGGCCCCTACAAATGTCCTAACCCAGTTGTACAGTAAATTACAATGTATGGCTTTGTCAGTATTCCAATGTACAGTGTACAGTGTCCCCCCCCCTACCCACCCCCCCCCCCCACCTCCAATGTACAGCCCCCAGCCACCCACCCAACCCCACCCCACCCACCCAACCTCCTCCAATGTACAGTTTCTACGTCAAATGTATATACACTCTTTTTCTGGACACTTTTGTATCACAAACAGTACTGTATTTGCAAATCTGGTATGTCATAAATGTATAGATGTAGCAGTACTGACTATCTGTATGTCATGTATGTCATATATGTTATGATGAATTGAAAATGGGGGACCCTGATGTAAACAAGACGAAAGTCTTTCTCTGGTCTGCATCCCCTTAACAATTGTATGTATTGAGCTGTACTGTACTGTACCCATTCTGCAATCTGTTAATAAACTTTTCAATCAATCAATCAATCAATCTGCTCCTGTATGACATCACTGTGTGCATGCGTACAACAGACAAGGTGTCTTGATATTTTTTTTTTTTTTTTAACCTTTATTTAACCAGGAAGTCCCATTGAGATACAAGATCTCTTTTGCAAGGGAGACCTGGCCAAGATGACAGCAATAACACCCGAAAACATCAGACAGCAATAAAATGTGCGGTACATCACACAAGAACATAATAAAAGTGCATGTACACAATACACAATACATCACACGTAAACATAAAAACACAAAACAGAACAGTCTACATAACAGTAAAAGTGTACAACAGTAAAATACAGGGCAATACAGTAACTCTGCAGTTTTGCAGCTGGGACCCGACTAGAGAAAGCAGCGACACTCTTCCTGTAGGAAGTTATGTAATACAGACCTAAACTCGCAGAGGGAGACCAGGGTATCTAAGTGGATATGGTCCTGTAGCCCATTCCATGCCCAAGGTGCGAAGCTTGAAAAAGCCGTTCTTCCTAGTTCAGTGTTTATTCTCGTTTTTTTTAAAAGTAGCCATCTTGTGGACCTGGTATGGTAGCTGCTAGAGGCAAAGCTAATTAGGTTGGAAAGATATAGGGGAAGCTTCCCTATGATGGCCTTATATATAAAAACAAACATGTGGGATTTCCTCCGTACGTACAGAGAGGTCCATCCTACCATTTGGTAAAGCACACAATGGTGAGTAAGCCCTTTGGCACTAGTGATGAAGCGCAGAGAAGCATGATACACACTGTCTAGCTTTTTTAGCATTGAAGAGGCAGCATGCATATATATTATGTCACCATAGTCAATTACAGACAGGAATGTGGCTTGAACAAGTTTCTTTCTGGCCTCAAAAGAAAAGCATCGTTTGTTGCGAAAGAAAAAACCAAGTTTTAGTTTAAGTTTCTTTGTGAGGTTTCCAATATGCACTTTAAAAGATAGCTTTTCATCCAGCCATAGCCCAAGATACTTGTAGGATGAAACATTTTCTATGGTTGCTCCCTTTAGCGTAACGATATGAACATGATTCACTGGCTGTGAGCGAGCCCTTGTGAACATCATGGATTTAGTTTTCTTTGCATTTAAAACTAGTTTAAGATCAAAAAGGGAGGTTTGAAAACAATTAAACGCAGTCTGGAGGTTCTCAATCACCTGAGTAAGGGAGGGAGCACTTGTATACAGGATTGTATCGTCCGCATAAAGATGCATCTTGGCTGTCTGGATTTTTTTCCCCAGGTCATTTATAAAAATAGAGAATAAAACCGGAGCCAAAATAGACCCTTGGGGAACACCTTTGTTGATTTCTAAAAAACTTGATTTGTAGTTCTCTGCAAATATACATTGTGTTCTGTCTGAGAGGTAATTTCTGAACCAATTTACCGCTTCCTGTCCAATGCCAATGTTGTCCAGTGACTATCCAGTAATAGTTTGTGGTCTACGGAGTCAAATGCTTTTGATAAATCAACAAACAATGCTGCACAATGTTGTTTATTGTCAAGTGTGTTGATTATGTCATTAGCCACTAGCATAGCTGCAGTTATGGTACCATGTCCAGACCTGAAGCCTGACTGAACCTCACTTAGGATGTTATTTTCTAATAGGAATTGCTTTAGTTGAATGTTCACAAAGGATTCAAAAACTTTGGCCAGGACAGGGAGCTTAGAAATGGGGCGATAATTATTAACATCTGAGGGGTCCCCACTTTTTAATAATGGAAGGACAAAAGCAGACTTCCACACTTTGGGGATGGTACTAGTCACAAAACTAAGATTAAAAATTGAGGCAATGGGCTCAGCAATAAAATCAGCAGCTGTCTTTAGGAGGACTGGGTGTAGGTTGTCCGGACCTGCTGACTTTTTACAGTCTATGTCTTTCAGGGCTTTACTGACTTCAGTGACAGTGATAGGCTTAAAGTGGAAAGGATTCACAACAGAGCTTACAGCCGGGGGCACCATTGGGCGTCCCGCCGAGGTGTAGGGCACAGTATCAGAATTGTTCAAAATGGATCCAGCAGAGATTAAATGTTCATTAAAAATCCTTACAATGTTACTTTTATCTTTGATCCCACTGCCATCTGTCTTAAGGTGGTCTGGAAGGCTGGCGCAGTCACTTGTACCAGCTACAGATTTAACCAATTTCCAAAATTTTGTTGGATTATTCAGATTTTCAGTGACTGCTTTCAAATAGAATTCTGATTTTGATGTTCTAATCAAACGTGTACACTTATTTCTGAGAGATCTAAAAGAGGTCCAGTCTGCAGGGGCATTCGATTTCCTAGCTTTTGCCCATGCAGCATCTCTTTGTCTCAGAGAAGTTGATATATTATCTGAAAACCAAGGATTATCTCTTCCACTGATCCTATACTTTTTGATGGGGGCATGCTTATCACAAATAGACATAAATGTCATCAGAAAATAATCCCAAGCAGCATCAACATCAGACATGAGGGAAACTTTCTCAATGTCGCTATGATATAAATCATGCAAGAAAGCTTGTTCTTCAAAGTTTTTAAAAAGTCTTTTAAATATAAAGCGTGGTTTGGTTTTAGGAAGCTTGGTATTGCGTACACACAGTAGTGGTAGTGATTCACATTCCTTTACCTCTTTGGGTAGGGCGTTCTGTTGAGCATATTTTGTATTGGTGGACAAAGTCATGTGTCAAAGTACTTCCCAGGGGTCGGTGAATACCACGATCACAACACTTGTTTATACAGTGTGTCTCCCCCCCCCCCCCCCCAACCACCTCCAATGTAAATTACCCAGTATGGTTGTCAATATCCCAATGTACCCAACCCCCCCCACCCAACCTCCTCCAATGTACAGTTTCTACGTCAAATGTATATACTCCCTTTTCTTGACTCCTTCTGTATCACAAACAGTACTGTATTTGCAAATCTGGTATGTCATAAATGTATAGATGTAGCAGTACTGACTATCTGTATGTCATATATGTCCTGATGAATTGAAAATGGGGGACCCTGATGTAAACAAGACAAAAGTCTTTCTCTGGTCTGCATCCCCTTAACAATTGTGTGTATTGAGCTGTACTGTATTGTACCCATTCTGCAATCTGTTAATAAAGTTTTCAATCAATCAATCAATCAAACCAGAGGGAGCTCCACAGATCATGTTGGGCCCAGATTCGGCTCAAACAAAGGACTGGACACGTTTCGCAATTATGCCACATCAATGTGGAACGCCCTACCCAAAGCTGTAAAGGAATGTGAATCACTACCCACTTTCAAAAACACTCTCAAAAAACACCTACGGGAGACTGCTATTCGAAACTGGCCCCTACAAATGTCCTAACCCAGTTGTACAGTAAATTACAATGTATGGCTTTGTCAGTATTCCAATGTACAGTGTACAGTGTCCCCCCCCCTACCCACCCCCCCCCCCCCACCTCCAATGTACAGCCCCCAGCCACCCACCCAACCCCACCCCACCCACCCAACCTCCTCCAATGTACAGTTTCTACGTCAAATGTATATACACTCTTTTTCTGGACACTTTTGTATCACAAACAGTACTGTATTTGCAAATCTGGTATGTCATAAATGTATAGATGTAGCAGTACTGACTATCTGTATGTCATGTATGTCATATATGTTATGATGAATTGAAAATGGGGGACCCTGATGTAAACAAGACGAAAGTCTTTCTCTGGTCTGCATCCCCTTAACAATTGTATGTATTGAGCTGTACTGTACTGTACCCATTCTGCAATCTGTTAATAAACTTTTCAATCAATCAATCAATCAATCTGCTCCTGTATGACATCACTGTGTGCACTGCATGCGTACAACAGACAAGGTGTTTTGATATAAAAGAGCATGCGCACTAAATAAACGCCCCTTAGCCTAGATGAAACTCAGTCCATGTGGTCGTGTCTCTTTCTTCATGTCGAATGCTAATTACTTTGGTTGACTGCACACGTGGAGACTTCTGCTGACAAAAATGTCTCACGCAACAGGTTATGGGCCCAGTCAAAGTGGCCAAAAGTGGTTTAGACCAGTGGCGGCCGGTGGGTACTTCGCCACTAGGGGCGCTATACCAAACATTTTGCAAATGTTTGGTAAAAAAACAAACAGAAACACGCACAGCTCTCTCTTTCTCTCGCTCTCTCTCTCTCGCTCTCTCTCTCTCTCTCTCAGATGATGTCAGATCCATTCAATAATAAACACATTTGTAAAGCTCGTTATTTTAAACAAGTTACCATTCATTGTCTGAGTGGTTATGTCCCACATGCGGCGAAATTAGAGAGAGAGAGAGAGAGCGAGAGAGAGAGAGAGAGAGAGCGAGAGAGAGAGAGCATTTTAGTAAAGTTACATTTTCAACAAGATTGCTGCTATTTAAACACTTCATGGAAACGGGGTAACGTTAACCTTATGTCGACTGTAGTATTGTATGACCTCGACATAACGTTTAAACGTTAACGTTACTCCGTTTCCATGAAGTAATTATAAAAGTGGCCAGCTAAGATAACGGAGCTAACAGCTAGCAGTAGATGTAACGTTACAACGTTGTGCGGCATCAGTAGACAACGTATCATGTATTAAACTAGAGTTAAGATCGCTAATCTACCTTGTTGTTGGCTTGTTGATAAAGTATATCCACTCCATGGCATTGTCCATCCAGCCTGTGTTGATGTCCATCCATTGTTGTCCCTCCGCATCCATATAGCTTGTTGTTAGCCAACAAGCTGTGTGAGTGAAGAGCTGTGTCTTTGTCCATTTCCGCCTCGAACAGCCTGCAAACTACCTGGCGTTCTATCGCCATGCTCTAAGACAAACTCTAACCTTAACCAACTTTGAAAGAGTGCCTAAGCTTAACAGTCTAAAGAACTTGCAGTCACGGTACGCTCGTCTAAGACAAACAGCTGCCTGCATCATTCTCACAACAACACAACTATCTCCACCGACCAACCTAGGAATAACCTAGAAATTGGATTCGGCCAATCAGAGATCGTCTCTGTGAAATTCTGCTACGGAAAAAAATACTGGCGTCGGCCAATCAGAGAGCGTCTCCGCGAAATGCGGCTACAGATATTCTTGACGCTACTGGCTAGACCGCTTCAAATCGCGCCCGGATTCCAACATAATAGTCATATTTCAACGCACAACGCGTTATGCACTGATTGGCTGTGACGGATACAGCGATCAAACTGTGACGCGCACTCAGAGCGCTATCGCGTATAGCCCGGGCCGAGAAATACAAAAAAAAAAAAAAAAAAACATGATGTCACTTCCTGCTTTGGAAAACGAGTGTTTTTTAATTGCGATAATAACGTTATATTGTGCATTGGAAACACAAACACTTAAAATGAGTAAATATTATTAATTTTAAACATGTTTATATTATTTATAGGGCTATAAAACTAAAAACTAACAACTTATTTTTCTTGTTCTGTCATATAACCAGGGTAGGGCCTGAGGGGGGGCGGCGCCCGAGCGCCCCTAGTGGCGAGCCGCCACTGGTTTAGACTGTTATTTGACGGCGACGAGAAAAACTTCGAGTTATGGGAGACAAGGTTTTTGGCGCACATGGAACTGCGAGGGCTCAGTGGAATTATCCTGGAAGAGCCGGAGATTCACCATGACGACGAAGAAGCACTTGAAGAAGACGCAGCAAAGAATGCAGAAGCATATGCTGAATTAGTGCAGTGTCTGGATAATAAAAGTTTATCTCTAGTAATGAGAGACGCGACACGGGATGGAAGAAGAGCGTTGGCGTTACTCCGTGAGCACTACGCAGGCAGAGACAAACCACGTGTCGTGAGTCTATACTGTGAACTCTCCTCCCTCCACAAAGCAAGCAACGAGACGGTCACTGCATGACTACGTTATTCGAGCAGAGACTATATTCACGTCTTTGAGAAGGGCCAAAGAAAATATCAGTGACGGGTTGCAGATTGCCATGGTGTTGAAGGGGTTACCGGACTCATTCAAACCGTTTGTCGTGCACGTCACCCAGACTCCTCTACAACCCTGCAGGTAACACACACCCAGCCTCCTCTACAGCCCTGCAGGTAACACACACACAGCCTCTACAGCCCTGCAGGTAACACACACACAGCCTCTACAACCCTGCAGGTAACACACACACAGCCTCTACAACCCTGCAGGTAACACACACACAGCCTCTACAACCCTGCAGGTAACACACACACACAGCCTCTACAACCCTGCAGGTAACACACACACAGCCTCTACAACCCTGCAGGTAACACACACACAGCCTCTACAACCCTGCAGGTAACACACACACAGCCTCTACAACCCTGCAGGTAACACACACACAGCCTCTACAACCCTGCAGGTAACACACACACAGACTCCTCTACAGCCCTGCAGGTAACACACACACAGCCTCTACAACCCTGCAGGTAACACACACACAGCCTCTACAGCCCTGCAGGTAACACACACACAGCCTCTACAACCCTGCAGGTAACACACACACAGCCTCTACAACCCTGCAGGTAACACACACACAGCCTCTACAGCCCTGCAGGTAACACACACACAGACTCCTCTACAGCCCTGCAGGTAACACACACACAGACTCCTCTACAGCCCTGCAGGTAACACACACACAGACTCCTCTACAGCCCTGCAGGTAACACACACACAGACTCCTCTACAGCCCTGCAGGTAACACACACACAGCCTCTACAACCCTGCAGGTAACACACACACAGCCTCTACAGCCCTGCAGGTAACACACACCCAGCCTCCTCTACAGCCCTGCAGGTAACACACACACAGCCTCTACAGCCCTGCAGGTAACACACACACAGCCTCTACAGCCCTGCAGGTAACACACACACAGCCTCTACAACCCTGCAGGTAACACACACACAGACTCCTCTACAGCCCTGCAGGTAACACACACACAGCCTCTACAACCCTGCAGGTAACACACACACAGCCTCCTCTTTAGAACCAAACTCCTGAGTACTGATAAATACAAGACGAGGGACGTGGACGAGGACAACGTCATGTTGACCAGCGGGGCAATGTCGAGGACACGAGGACATGGACGGGAGAAGAAGATGGACCTAGCCGACGTTGAATGCTACTCGTGCGGCAAGAAGGTGCATATGGCCCGAACATGCCCTAACGAGCCCCGAGCTAGGCGAGAGGAGAGACGATGGGACACGCCACGCCGAGGAAGGGGGCGAGGCCGAGGGCGATACCGCGACCAGGTAAAGAAGGCTGACGGCGGCACGAAGGATGACACCACTACGTCATTCTTTTTCAAGATAAGTGACTGTCAGACTGGAAATAAGAAGGGTCTTATGGTCGACTGCGGCGCCACGACCCACATGATTAATGAAGTTCAAGACAGTCGATAAGGACTTTCGACCAGAGGACCACGTGATAGAGCTGGCTGATGGGACAAAAGCGACCGGGATGGCGAAGATGAGGGGAGACGCCGAAGTGACTTTGCTTGACAGCGAGGGACCGCGAGTAAAGACGAGGCTCAAACGAGCGCTTTACATCCCATCTTTCCCACAAGACATTTTTTCGGTGAAAGCGGCGACATCTAGTGGAGCTGTGGTGCATTTCAAAGATGGTGATGACTGGCTGGTTCATCCCGATGGTACCAAATTCAAAATGGATGTGTATGGTAGGCTATAATATTACCTTAGTACAGTAGATGATGAAGATACTGATGAATGCAATGGTTGTCATGACATCCAGACATGGCATAAAATACTTGGTCACTGTAATTTTGAGGATGTGTCAAAATTAGAGAAAGTGGTTGAAGGGATGTCTATCAAAGGGAAACATGATAAGTCTAATCATAACTGTGAAGTATGTACACAGGGCAAGTTCACTCAAAGCAGGAACAGACTGCTGAGGCGGTGCTAGAGCTTGTACATACGGACCTATGCGGTCCAATAGAACCAGCAGATAACGACGGATATAGATATGCCATACCATTTACTGATGATTATAGTGGGATGATTTTTCCCTACTTTATCAAAGCAAAGAGCGATACACCAAAAGCTACTGAAAGATTCATAGCGGATATTGCTCCCTATGGGAAAATTAAGTGCATAAGATCAGACAATGGCGGTGAATACACCGGGCATGAGTTCCAAACCTTACTTAGGAGGAACGGGATAAGGCACGAGACAAGTGCACCCTACTCACCTCACCAGAACGGAACTGCCCAGAGAGGTTGGAGGACATTATTTGAGATGTCTCGCTGCATGCTATTGGAGAGTAACCTCCCCAAGCAGCAATGGACACATGCTGTACAGACAGCAGCACAGATCCGTAACAGGTGTTACTGTAGGCGTCTAGAGCAGACCCCATACCGTGTTTTTACTGGCAAAACACCCAACTTGTCCAACATGGTGATATTTGGCTCCGAATGCTATGTGTATAAGCAGGATAAGAAGAAGCTAGACTCTAGATGTGCAAAGGGTATTTTTGTGGGATACGACAAATATAGTCCAGCATACAGAGTATTTTATCCTGAGACAGGGACGGTCCTGAAACACAGACTGGTGAAATGTATCACCAAGGGTAGCACAGATAGTCAGACTCAGACAGGTTGTAGCATGGAGGATGACAGTTATGGGGAAATTTTTCCAGCAACACCAACAGAGACACCAGCAGAGCCAAAGAGGGTCAACCATAGTCGGAGAGAGTCTGATGTGGGTATACAGCCCGAGAGTGTAGAACCTGTTGAGGCTAGTCAGACCAAGACAGACGGTACTCAAAAAGAACAGGGGGAGAGTGCACCACGCTATCCCACTAGACAAAGGAATCCTCCAGGATACTTAGGGGAGTATCAGTGCAAGGCTGAGTGTAAAGATGAGAACGAAAATGTAGATGACTTCTACAGGGTTGCTTATGGCGTACCTAAATCATACAGGGACGCTGTGGGTTCTAAGAAGTCCAAAAAGTGGGCTGATGCGATGAAAGAGGAGATGAACTCTTTAACAGAGAATGAGACCTTCAGTCTGACCACACTGCCGAAGGATAAACAAGCAGTGGGGGGTCGTTGGGTATATACAGTAAAAGAAAGCCCAGATGGATCTGAGACTTTTAAGGCCAGATATGTAGCAAAGGGCTACGGTCAAGTAGAAGGTATCGATTACAAGGAGACTTTTTCACCGACTGCCAATATGACTTCTGTACGAGCAGTGATTCAGGCAGCTGTACAGGGGGATTTTCTCTTACACCAAATGGATGTAAAAACCGCTTATCTCCATGATGCACCAATAGACTGCGAGGTGTACATGGAACAGCCCGCAGGTTTTGAGGTGAAATCAAAAACAGGAGAACAATTGGTGTGTAAACTCAATAAGTCATTGTATGGCTTAAAGCAATCGGGGCGAAACTGGAACAAGTTATTGCATGATCACCGTACAGAGAATGGTTTTGTGCAAAATGATGCTGACCACTGTGTCTACAACAGAGAGTCTGAAAACGAAAGGGTCATTCTGTTGATTTGGGTAGATGACCTACTTATAGCGGCAAATAACACCAGTTCGCTTAGTAACGTCAAAGAGATGCTGAAGAGGATGTTTAAAATGAAAGATTTGGGTGAAATCAAACACTTCCTAGGTATCGACTTCACACGGAGAGAAGGGGAGATCAAAATGAGCCAAAACAGACACATAGCAAAGATGCTAGAGAGGTTTGGCATGTCAGAGTGCAAACCGAGATCAACCCCATGCGAGCAAAAGCTGCATTTTGACAACGAGGGAGAAGTTATGGATTCAACAGGATACAGAGAGATAGTAGGTAGCTTGATATACATTATGACATGTACTAGGCCTGATCTGAGCTGGGTGGTGAGTAAACTGTCACAACACTCAGCAGAACCAAAACAGCAGCATTGGGCCGCAGCAAAACACCTGTTGAGGTATCTGAAGGGTACTATAGATCAAGAGCTACACTACAGGAAAAGTGAGGAAAGCCTAAAGCTTGAGGGATACAGTGATGCTGATTGGGCAGCCGATCAAGATGATAGGAGAAGCACAACTGGATATTGTTTCAGCTTAACTAAAACTGGTCCAGTTATATCCTGGAAAGGCAGGAAGCAGCCAACAGTGGCGCTTTCAACCTGCGAAGCGGAGTACATGGCATTAGCGGCTACTACTCAAGAGAGCATGTACCTTGTACAGTTATTAAAAGGGGTAGACCGTAATAGCCCACATTACATTAGACAGTAAAGATATACGAGGACAACCAAGGAGCTATAGCTCTATCCAAAAACCCTGTGTGCAGACAGAGAAGCAAGCATGTGGACATCAAGTATCACTTTATGCGGTCTGCACATGCTGAGGGGAAGATATCTATAGAATATTGTCCTACTGAGGAAATGGTAGCTGATGTCCTAACCAAGCCTCTGACAAAGGCTAAACTTGACAAGTTCAAAGGATATCTGTTCGGGGGAGAAATGTAAATTGCAGGTGTAAATTGAACAACGCCAGAGTTATTCTTATTGATGTTGTTGATGGTGTTGTTGTGTATTTTTTTTTTATCTTGTGTAACACTGTAGAGAGAGAGCAATCAACATGTCTTTGAGTGGGAGTGTTGAGCATATTTTTTATTGGTGGACAAAGTCATGTGTCTGCTCCTGTATGACATCACTGTGTGCATGCGTACAACAGACAATGTGTTTTGATATAAAAGAGCATGCGCACTAAATAAACGCCCCTTAGCCTAGATGAAACTCAGTCCATGTGGTCGTGTCTATTTCTTCATGTCGAATGCTAATTACTTTGGTTGACTGCACACGTGGAGACTTCTGCTGACAAAAATGTCTCACGCAACACGTTCCACATTGATGTGGCATAATTGCGAAACGTGTTTAGTCCCTTGTTTGAGCCGAATCTGGGTTTAACATGATTTGTGGAGCTCCCTCTGGTGTTGTGATCGTGGTATCCACTGACCTTTGGGAAGTATTTTGACATGTACATGCACTGGCGCCTACGTAATAGAGCATGGGGAGCATCTGCTCCACCAGTATTGAACTTGGGGGTGCAAACGTGTGCTTTTGCACCCCCACTTTTTGATCATATGAAAAATATGATATATCCCCCCCCCCCCAATATATAAATCTAACCATAATTACGTAATTTCAATCAAATTAATAATACGCAATGACACTTAATAGCAATTTTTAAGTTTCCAAAGATTGCGACCCCCCCCCCCTGCCCCCCCCATATGGTTTGATCCAGTGCCTCCCACCCCCAGCAGACAGTGGCGCACGGCGCTGCAGGTAGGCTGAGTGTAAATATCAAAGGCCACCGAGTGTGTCATTGGTGGCAGGCAGGCTTTTCCAGTAAATTGTTCAAACAAATGATTATGTTAGACATGTCTTTACTATTGAGTGGTAGAACTTCTACCACGCAATACAATAAAAGTGTTTCACGGTCCCGAAATGCCATCTGGTCATACCGTAAATCCTCTAATAATAATAATAATAATAACGTTTCCCTCTGGTTGGCGTTAACTTTAGCGCTAGCCGCTAGCTAACGTTGTCATATTATCTAGATATGTGGTGTCAGCTGGATGACGTTGACTTCGTTTGCAAACGTTAACGTTCGCTATCTATATGGCAGACGAGGCTGGCGTTGTCCAGTTGACACATTACAGACGCTATGATGTGCTATTATAATAATAATAATAATAATAATAATAATAATAATAATAATAATAATAATAATAATAATAATGCAATACAAGTCTGAAAATGAAGGGATTATGTCCATGAGTGTCATTTTTAGAAATTAAGGTCTGCCTCTTATATAAGCCTCTCTAATAAAGGCCTGGTGCTCTTTGCAGCTGAGGTAAATAGAAGACCCGTCCTATATTTGAGGATTTACGGTAAATCAAGGTTTTCAATTATCTTAAGGTACAATACCTGAAATGAAAATGTGTGTGTGTCCAGCCAACCAGGTAACATGGCAGAAAAAAGAAAGAATACAGACATCAGAGCATTTTTCAGTACACCAAAACGCAAAGTAAGAACCCTAGTAGCCTAATAGCTCAAAGACTTAAAGGGCGGGCTCCACAAATAATGGATTGCACAGTGTTAATTGCACCCTTACTTACAATTTATTATGAATTGTAAATGGGGGACCCTGATGTAAACAAGACAAAAGTCTTTCTCTGGTCTGCATCCCCATGGGGACCGGCCACGTATATATACGGGTTTCGGTGCCATGCGTTGTGGACCAGAGGCACGTATATAGCCGTGGCAAGTTGTTATTGTTTTATTCCATATTAACACTTTGAGTGCCGGGACACGTCTTCTCACGTCTTTGCTGGCCATGCTAAAGTTGCCGGGGGACGCTGTACAGCGTCCTTATATCAATATTTCAAAAATCTGCGATCGGATTCATAATGTCCCTCCGCTGGCCTGAGATCCACCAGCAGGACCCACTGAGCTCTCTGGCGGTTCAGGAGCGCCATCTGGTGGCCGATCGGCGCAACCGCTTAACAGGAAGCGCAGTAGAGGTTTTGCTGGTCGGCCATATTACTTCCGGGCAATCGGTATAGGTTCCGGCACTCTAGCTCGTCACACTACATAGCGATCGATTGCCAATAACTCGATAAACAACATGATTTGGACGTATATACCATTATACAAGCTGGAGATGGACCGGGTAATAATATATCCCATAATGATAAAATGTCTACTCGACGATGATCGCCCAACGGCGCGCGGAGACTGGGGTGAGTTTCAGCGTGTAACGTTACCGTCTTCGATAATAACTGATATTATCAACATTTGACCCGCATTAGATGATTGGTATAACGCTGCCCACGGAATTATAAACGCCCCCTCGCCCATCCGGTCAACATCAGATGACGTGTAGTAACTTCTAGAAGTACGTCTAGTTGGAATTTTTTATATCGCGCTGATTGCCATCAAACTGTATTTCATCATCAATATAATGCATTTGGGGCTATATATCACGTTCTGGAGAAAGCTGCAGAAAGAGATGAAAACATACTTATACATTAGACCATACTTTACTATGAATATGTGAATGAAAAAGTTTAACGTTGCTACACAATGAACAATACATATAGGACTTTGAATGGGCCCTAATAATGGCAATGTAGCAATAGAATTTAAAAAGTTATAGCCCTGCAAAGAAGGGGACTTTCTCCATAGACAAATAGCGCTGGCAATCTATGGTATATCATTAATTTAACCTTAGGCAACCAAAGTGTTAATAACCGGATCAAGATCCCCGACCGGCTCTGCAGATCTACCCTTGTCTGTGGAATTGAGAACATGCAATACCGGCCAGATCCTCTTAGGGGCGCCATCGCTCCACTGCAGTATACCATGTGGGCGAATGGAGAAAAAAAATGTGTACCTTCCAATGGCGTTTCATATTACCCTGATCCCGAACCAACAGCATGCACCGTTGATTACGTTTCGAATCGCAGATTTCACCATGGAATAAGGGGATTTATCATCAACCAATGGGCATATCGATCTACCAGATGCCGATCGATAACGGGGAAATGCTGGGGGGTATCCCACGGGCTGACGGTAAGACCCTTTTCACCTAAATTACAGCCGGATCGGACCTTGCTGTGTAACGGAAGCAGCCGATCGGTGAATGTGGCAGTTACACGGACACTGTTATTGGTGATCAATAATACTAAACGACCTCCCCCGCCGCCCCCCTTTCATCCATACATGCTTTGGGAGAGCCCGGATCATATGCAGTTTGTGTTATTTCTTTAGCATATATAAAACGGAAATGCCGTTGAATATAACGTAAAACGTATATAACGAATATAACGTAAAAAAATCTGCCGTGGCGGGGCTCGTGCCGGACCCCCTCCAAACCACCCCTTGCCTGTCCCAATATATTTAAAAAAATTTAATTAAATTTTTTTTTAAATAAAATATATATATATATATATATATATATATATATAAAAAAAAGAATGATTGCACCCCCACATTCAACTATAACTAGGCGGCCATGTGTCGTGTAGTGTATCTTGTAGACCAGGCCCATTGCAAGTTGCTGTACTCTGTCGTCTACTCTAAGCCATCCTAGGTTGTCAAAGTGGGCAGGGGTGAGGTGGGTTCTAGGAGTCAGGTCAAGCAGTAGTCTGACCAGTTTGTTTTGAGATGTTTGTAATTTTGTTTTTAGCGCCTTTGAGGTGCTTTGGTACCATGAGGTGCAAGCATAGTCGTAGTACCCTTGAATGAGTGCTCCTGCCAGAGTCTTCAGGGTATTCTTGTTTACCAGAGAGGAGATCCGGTACAAGAATCGAGTTCGTTGGTTGACTTTCTTTATTACATTGGATGCCATTTTGTCACAGGAAAGATTAGCCTCTAGGATGGAACCCAGGTAGGTAATTTCATCTTTCCTTGTTACTGTATGTACTGTGTGGATTGATTGAACACTTTATTAAATGGGCCTGGTCTACAAGATACACTACAACACTAAGGTACCCATGTACATGTCGAAATACTTCCAAAAGGTCAGTGAATACCACGCCCACAACACCAGAGGGAGCTCCACAAATCATGTTCAACCCAGATTCGGCTCAAACAAGGGACTAAACACGTTTAGCAATTATGCCACAACAATGTGGAACGCCCTAACCACAGCCGTAAAGGAATGTGAATCACTACCCACCTTCGAAACCGCCCTCAAAGAGCACCTACGGGAGACTGCAATTAGAAACTGGCCACTGTAAATGTCCAATCCCCCCCACCCACCCCCTCCTAATGTACAGTCTCCTCCCCACCGTATGTATATATTTTCTTTTAGGATCTCTGGGTAACAGTACTGTATATTTGCATATCGTATATGTCACAAATGTAACAGTACTATATACCTGTATGTCCCTATGTCATAAATATCATGAATTGAAAATGGGGGACCCTGATGTAAACAAGACGAAAGTCTTTCTCTGGTCTGCATCCCCTTAACAATTGTGTGTATTGAGCTGTACTGTATTGTACCTGTTCTGAAGGATCAGATTAAACCGAATATATATATTTATTTATATATATATATTTAATTGTATTTGTATATCCCCTGATATCCCCTGATATCCCTTGTATATTCCTTGTACAATATGCATTGAATATCCCTTCTAGTCTACTGAACATCCCATAATAGTCTCCATTCTACCATTGGACGAGACCTTGGTGCCAGGTCGCCATACCCCTCAGACCAGGTTCAATCGTACCGCTCAACATGTATGGACAAGTCCTAGTTCCGCGTAGGAATATGTCTACCGCACCACTAATGGTACTATTTGTTCATAGTGCGTATATATACTGCGCTATTAAAGTAGAGCTTTCTTTTAGTCCAGTTCCTTACCCTCCAACAGAGTGACAGACGCAAAAGCCTCCCTGCGAACCACGTGTGGGCAGTAAGGCCAATTCGGCCCAGTATCGGCATTGAGACATCGTGTATATTAATATTTGAATAGTCATATTTGGCACTATATCGTCGAGTTGGACGTATTCTATTAAGCTAATAATAGTCTATTCATATGTAGTGCCTCGTGCGGTAAGAGTTCTATAGTAATCAGCACCCCCATCGTTTCGGGCATCAGCTGGACGCTTATCCAGGGTGGTTGACCCCACGTGAAGCTGCACCCGAGGAGCTCCAGGCCAAAGAGCGAGTGGACCTGTATATTGGATTATTCTACCGACGACGGCTAGCCTTCCCCGGCTTGGATTATGCTTTGAGTACTTTGATTATTCTATGGATAAAGGCCAACACTGCGGTGTGTTGGAAATACCCCCCCCGGAGAGGACGACAGGTGAGAAGACGCTCTACACGACGAGGTCGCCTCACGTCTCTCCATCGTGGACCGGAGGACGCCGGCCACAGAGAGTCCAACTGCTTTCATCTGTGGATCGAGGATCGCTGGGCACCGGGTCGCACGACTGTGGGCTCTCCCAGGATACCCTCGGCCAGACGGGATACAGCCAGACTCTACCCCCCCCCCCCCTCCAGCTGTCCTACAAGCAGTCGGAACCTTCCCCTAGTGTATCCAGCTATATAATCATTCAAGTATCATTGCTATTGTTCCCTAAATATTCCAGGTTGTATATTTGCTTCCTGCGCAATCAGAGATTGGACATTCGATATTGATCTACCTACGAATACTCATTTGCCATAAAAGTGCATACTATTTCAAATCATAAATGTAATTAAGTGATCGTTGTACATACCTTTTGCTATGTATTAAAACTCAAACTTTCGATTTGGTACATTTGTGTTGGATCCGTTTATCAGGTGGGAGTGTTCAACATATTCATACCTAGTACTGGGTGGCCAGAGTCTAAAGTACAAGAGGTAGTGGTAGTAAGTATCATATCTAACCATACAGTCAGGGAATTGTACCCCTCAGTTACAGTACCCATTCTGCAATCTGTTATAATAATAAAGTTTTCATTCATTCATACTACTGAGCAATAGTGCTAATCAGATGTATGTACAGAGTTGTTGTATTAATATGTATCTATCCATATATATTGTGACATCCTCCAGGCATGACGCAGTATACAAGTAGATTTCTTGAACTGATTTTAATGAAGCTTGTCCATTCTCCATCCAAACCGTAAATACATACAAATGATACCATTAGCAATTGAAAGCCCATCAAAAACGTAGCTAACATCAACCGTCAACATATAACGAAAATCATCATCCATAGCAATCAATAGGCTTGTTCGAGATGGGATAGGCGGACGCAGATCTGCGCAGGTTTTACTACTGCCTCGCCAAGCGCGTTGCATGACGGTTAGAATGTTGTCCGACTTGCTCTGAAAATCTGACGAGGCGAGGCGTGGAACTCCCGCGGGAGCGAGCCACAAGCAGCCTTCAGAGCGAGGCGCCACAGTACCTCTCAGCCGGCTGCTCCCGGCTGGGAAGCGACTTGCTACAGTCGCGCAAAGCGCCTATTGGCTCAGAAAAGTTGTCAGTCACCAGCCATGTGACAGCCAGGGAGTTATGAGACGTTTGATTGATTGAAAACTTTATTATGTTATGCGTTATCATCATATCATCATGATGAACTTCAAGCTGTCAGACACACACACACATGCGTCGTGTTTTGCCTCAATACTGTATATATAATTCTGTTTTGCCTCAATATACACAGTATACATATATATATATTGATGCAAAACAGAATTATTCAGCAGTGTGTTGTGTGTGTGTGCGGCCAGGAGCGCGCAACAAGATGGTATACATTATGGTATATGAATAGTATATTCCACTATAGCAGTATATGGTGTGTGCTGTACATTTGAATCTGATCTAATTTTGCAAACGGCCATCGCATTATAATGAGCTGGAGAGGTGTGTAATGTGTGTGTGGTGACGTGAAAGCGTATCTGCCATGCGAGACTAGGCGGCGAGGCTCTCGTGAAATCGGCAGTGTCCGCCCTTTTAACTCCTCCCCCGGCTTCACTCGGCTACTCTCGTCTACTAGTCGAGGCAAACCGAAATCCATCTTGAACAAGCCTAATACCTTATTGGCTGCGTGCCAGACAGTATAAGAGAACATCGATTGTGTTGTGTCTTTGTCCTTTTTCTTGTTATATTGTCTTGTGTTAGACAACTATTTTACTTGCTTGAATTGACCGCAAAGTCAAGACAGCCATCCATCAAGTCATGTCGGGTCTCAAAGAAATGCGGAAACACGTCACCGGATATTAAGTGGGAAACAAGTCTTGTGAGACTAAATAATTGCACAAGCAAAAAGAAATCATGCGCCACTCATATTATCTATATAAACCCATATGAAATACAATCCTGAGTATTATTATTAATATGCAAAAATAAACGTATAAAATTGTAAGCGAATATAACTATATTAACCAACTGTTAACCATTATCTGCATTTACATATATCCACATCCGTCTGTACATACCTGCATATAATCCTTTGTATATCTGTAGATACTAGCCTCTATCTATCTATACATTTTGTACATGTCCCTTACCTACTCTTACTAGTTACGCTGCTGGCCAGTATGACTTACTACCATAGTGTCTTTATACCTGTATCACTGTATGTAACTGAGGGGTACAATTCCCTGACTGTATTAATCAAGTATTAGTATCATTAAACTACTACCGTCTTATGTACATTACTGGCCAATACCGTACACAGGTATATGATGAGAACTTCTCCACAATAACACGGTTTCCACACAAATACTTGTTTAGAATATTTATTACATAAAAGGATATTATAACAATACTTTAATTGCGCTTATAAGGCAAATAGAATGTGCATAGGCAAATCAATAATGAATATTAGTAATTATCTATGGTACTCAGGAGAGATACTGGAGATACTGAAAGGGGGGTACTACCGGTTGTAAGCCAGCAGGGGGAGGCAATGCTCTATACAAAGTCAAGGGTCCACGGAGGCGATATCACCCCTGTGTCAGCGGGGAAAGCAGCAGCTGTAATACTAGGGTGCGCGCCGCAGATGAAGCCGTGGAGTCTCTGCTCCGACAGAGACGGGCTCGAGTGATGTCCTCACGGGCATGTGTAGATCTCACAGCAGTGGGGTAGACGGTTCTCTGCTCCAGCAGCTTGGTGAAGAATGAAGAATAATAATCCTGCCAGGTGGCTCTGCAATCACCGGTGTAGGTATCCTCCGTGGTGCGCGGTGGTCCACGGTTGAACTTGTCGTTACTATCCTATTAGCACGCGGCAATAAGTGCTCTATGTAGACACACAATTACCCACTTCACGTGGTCTTTGACTCGTAATGAAGGTTTACTAGTAAATAGCGAACGATACGTTAAACAAACGTATTAGGATATAAAACACGACTCTATTTGGGGCAATACGAGTCCTACTCTACCGCACGTTGCATAGTGTGGTCAGGCGTCACTTGGATAACTGGAACTGAACGAGACTGAACGGGACAAGGGACTAAGAGGAATTCTACATTTCTTGCGCCCTATTTATATGCACGGTGAACAAATAGTACCATTCGTATTTCGGTAGCCGTATTCCTACGCGGAACCGGGGCTAGTTGGGACATGTTCGTCGGCACTATTGAACTTGACTCAAGGGGCCTGTCTGCTGGCGCCAGGTTCTTGTCCAATGAGAGAATGAACTATTATGGGCTGTAGTAGAATAAAGGGATATTCAGTGTATATGTACAAGGAATATACAAGGGATATCAAACGATATACAAATACTATTAAATATATATCCATAAATAAATATATATATTCGGTTTAATCTGACCCTTTGTAACACTGTACATGTTAATACTATATATATATCTGTACATATCCCTTACTATATATATATATATATATAAATATTTATCAGGTCGGTGCTCCATGCTCAATTCTGTACCCCTTCCTAGATGCCAGCAAAAGCAGGAGATGTTCAGGTCAATACAGGCAAAGGCAAGGCAAATGTATTTATGTAGTACCATTCATACATAGGCAATTTTTTTTTATCCACTTTTTCTCCCCATTTTCTATTTTTCTCCCATCCCAATTTCATATTTCCAATTCTTCCCTCCCCTGTCTTGAACGTTGCTAGACTATGCCTCCCACTGGTCGGCTGTAGTGAGGATAGAAGCCTTGCATCACGTGTCCCCTCCGGTACACGAGGAGGCAGCCTGTCGCATCTTTTCACCGCAGCAGCTCGAACTCTCAGTGGCGAGGAGTAACGCGTGGGAGGCTCACGCTGCCCCCGATACTTCCTGTTTCCGCCGCACCGGCGTCACCAAACCGACCTGTAGGAGTCGCTGTCCACAACGTCCAATCCCCACCCACCGGCTTTCCCACCCTCTAACACTTGCCAATTGTGTTAGTATGACGACCGGCCAAGCCGGTAGCAACGCAGAGAGCTGGGCTCGATACCAGCATCTCCTGTGTTAGTGGCGAGCGCCTTGCCCACTGCGCCACTCAGCCGTGCCACATAGAGGCAATTTCAACGTGCTTTACGTACATTGAAAAAGGTTACATCATTATGGAAGTTGATTTAAAAGGAATTAAAAAAATGTAAAGAAACATGTCAAAGAATAAAGGAAAGGAAGGGGGAAAAAACGAACAAAGAACAAACACATTTTAAGCTGCTTTTATCAGTAGTCAATGCTGGGACACATTAAACAGTATATTATGTTATATACTATATGTATGATATATTCAGTATATGTGAAGGTCACTGCCCACAGTCAGGCTGAATTAAGGGGCCTCCTTCTGTGTGGTGAACAACATGAAAACATAAGGAAGGATTACATAATAAACATAGATGATGAAGTAAGGTTTAGTCGATATTCCAATGTACAGTTTTGCTTGTACAGTTTCCCCCACCCACCTCCAATGTACAGTTCCCCCCCCACCTACCCAACCTCCTCCAATGTACAATTTCTACGTCAAATGTATATACTCTCTTTTTTAGACTATTTTTGTATCACAAACAGTACTGTATTTGTAAATCTGGTATGTCATAAATGTATAGATGTAGCAGTACTGTCTATCTGTATGTTGTGTATGTCATAATATGTTATGATGAATTGAAAATGGGGGACCCTGATGTAAACAAGATGAAAGTCTTTCTCTGGTCTGCATCCCCTTAACAATTATGTGTATTGAGCTGTACTGTATTGTACCCATTCTGCAATCTGTTAATAAAGTTTTCGATCAATCAATCAATCAATCATACACGGCACACTGAGGCCTACAACAAACTGACCGGATCTTCCTTTATTCATTACGTTGATTGTACTGTAGCACTATTTTACTCTGTCCATTCTATTGCATAATGTTACTATCTATTCTACTATTCTATTATTGCACTGTATTATTTTACTCTGTCTATTGCTTTTTATTACAGGTTCAAAACTGTCAGGTATTAAACTGTGTGGGTATCAAACAAGAGACTGTCAGGCTTTAAAACTGTGTAGGAACCAGGCCTAGAACTGCACCCTGAGAGAGGGAACTGCACCCTGAGAGGGAACTGCACCCTGAGAGAGGGAACTGCACCCTGAGAGAGGGAACTGCACCCTGAGAGAGAGAACTGCACTCTGAGAGAGGGAACTGCACTCTGAGAGGGAACTGCACCCTGAGAGAGGGAACTGCACCCTGAGAGAGAGAACTGCACTCTGAGAGAGGGAACTGCACTCTGAGAGAGGGAACTGCACTCTGAGAGGGAACTGCACCCTGAGAGAGGGAACTGCACCCTGAGAGAGGGAACTGCACCCTGAGAGAGGGAACTGCACCCTGAGAGGGAACTGCACCCTGAGAGAGGGAACTGCACTCTGAGAGGGAACTGCACCCTGAGAGGGAACTGCACCCTGAGAGGGAACTGCACCCTGAGAGGGAACTGCACCCTGAGAGGGAACTGCACTCTGAGAGGGAACTGCACCCTGAGAGGGAACTGCACCCTGAGAGGGAACTGCACCCTGAGAGGGAACTGCACCCTGAGAGGGAGGTTCGAAGGGTCAAAGTGGGTATAAGACAGGAGGGAAGACTGTCAAGTTTTAAACTGTGGATACCAAACAGAGAAGGTAAAGACGACTTTGAACTGTTGAACAGAAATCCAGAACTATTTTATTGCACTGTAAAAAAAGATTATAATAATAATTTGCATGGAATAGCGCACAAACTAAAGTATGTCGAAATTAACTGGTTAGTCAGTCTTGGACTATAAACAATGCCTGTCAAATGAGCCATACTATTGTCTCCATAGCTATAATACAGAACACACAATGGGTCCGCAAACATCGCTAAAATGGTCAATAACGCTGGCGCCATTGAGTAAAGATTGGAAAAGAGCGTGGCGGTCAATGAGTCAACAGGGACGGGGTTGAATGTGAACTAGATGAGGAAGGGAGGGACGTGAGTTTGTTTCTTCTCTGGTGTGAATCCTCATGTGTGTCTTTATATATGCCTTCCGAGTAAATCCTTTCCCACAAACTTCACGACTAAATGTTTTTTCCCCCCGAGTATGAGTTCTGATATGTACTTTTAAGTCACGTTTTGCACCAAATATTTTATCACAGGGTGCAACTATAGGGCTTTTCCCCAGTGTGGCTTCTTATGTGAATATTCAGCTCTCCCCGTCTACTATATCTTTTAGGACACAGTGTGCAACTATAGGGCTTTTCCCCAGTATTTTCTCATGTGAAAATTCAGGTGTCCCTGTGTAGTATATCTTTTAGGACACAGGGTGCAACTATAGGGCTTTTCCCCAGTATGGCTTCTCATGTGAATATTCAGCTCTCCCTGTGTAGTATATCTTTTAGGACACAGGGTGCAACTATAGGGCTTTTCCCCAGTATGGCTTCTCATGTGAATATTCAGCACTCCCAGTGTAATATATCTTTTAGGACACAGGGTGCAACTATAGGGCTTTTCCCCAGTATGGCTTCTCATATGTGCTTCCAAGAGTGTAATGGCAGTATATTTCTTGCCACAAACAGTACATGTGCTGTGAGTTTGAAGGTGAAGTTTCAAGCTCTCTGTGGGTTCTAAATGTTTTCCACACAAACCACAGTCACTAGAATGGGCTTTAAGATGGCGCATTAAAGCGTTCCTATTAGGAAAACATTTCCCACACACTTTACAGCTCCAGGTCTCACATGGTATTTGGTTTGATAATTTCACCTCATGGGATGAAACCACAGAGCTCTTGAACTGGTTGCTGTTAGACAAACTCTGTCCTTTGTTTTTCTGTGTCTTCTTTGATGTCAGTGAGTTTAAACCAGGATGAGGTTCACTAGTCTCCAGCCAATCATCACTGTCATCAGTTCCAGAACAGTCTGAAGAGAGGAGCTGGCCATCTGTAGTTGGTTCTAAATCACCAGCTAAGTTACTGACTGGTTCTGATAATCCACAGTCCTCTCTATCAGGTTCTGTTTTCATCTGTTCTGTTGAGGTGCTGGCTAGAGGCTCTGTCTCTCTGTTTTCCTCAGTCTGGGTTTGGTTAAACCATGAGGACTGAGGTTTCTCTTCATCATCTTCACTCTTCACAGGGACAGGGTTGAAAGTGAACTTGATATCAGCCTCCTCCAGACCTTGAAGCTGCTCTCCCTCCTGACTGGTCCAGAGTTCCTCCTGTTCCTCTTTAATCTGTAGGAGCTCTGGGTCCTGGGTTTGGTTAAACCATGAGGACTGAGGTTTCTCTTCATCATGTTCACTCTTCACAGGGACAGGGTTGAAAGTGAACTTGATATCAGCCTCCTCCAGACCTTGAAGCTGCTCTCCCTCCTGACTGGTCCAGAGTTCCTCCTGTTCCTCTTTAATCTGTAGGAGCTCTGGGTCCTGGGTTTGGTTAAACCATGAGGACTGAGGTTTCTCTTCATCATGTTCACTCTTCACAGGGACAGGGCTGAATGTGAACTTGATGATACCAGCCTCCTCCAGACCTTGAAGCTGCTCTCCCTCCTGACTGGTCCAGAGTTCCTCCTGTTCCTCTTTCATCTGTAGGAGCTCTGTCTGCTCCTGGCTCAGACTGGGGCTCCTCTCCTGCTGCTCAGGGGGAACCTCCTCTTCACAGACAGAGAGCTGTGGGGGGTCTGGAGGGAGGCAGAATAATAACATGAATAGTTGTAATTGCTGTCACCATTGGAAAGCCACCCATTTTAAGAATTCACACATGTTCTTCCTGTGCCCCGGGACAGTTCAGTCAGTATGTTCTTCCTGTGCCCCAGGACAGTTCAGTCAGTATGTTCTTCCTGTGCCCCAGGACAGTTCAGTCAGTATGTTCTTCCTGTGCCCCAGGACAGTTCAGTCAGTATGTTCTTCCTGTGCCCCAGGACAGTTCAGTCAGTATGTTCTTCCTGTGCCCCAGGACAGTTCAGTCAGTATGTTCTTCCTGTGCCCCAGGACAGTTCAGTCAGTGACAAAACTGAGGAAAACAAAAATAAACCACGTGAACTTAGGAAATTACTCAATTTGAAGTAAAAAACTTAAAACCAGGTTCTCAAATATAAACATAAAGACAGACAACACGCTCATCACAGACAAACTGGATGTAGCCAATTACTTAAAACACTTTCTTCACAAACATAGCCACAACACTGGTAAACAAACTACCCTCCCACTCAGGGACGGGGTTGAATGTGAACTAGATGAGGAAGGGAGGGACGTGAGTTTGTTTCTTCTCTGGTGTGAATCCTCATGCATGTCTTTATATATGCCTTCCAAGTAAATCCTTTCCCACAAACTTCACGACTAAATGTTTTTTCCCGAGTTCCTGATATGTACTTTTAAGTCACGTTTTGCACCAAATATTTTATCACAGGGTGCAACTATAGGGCTTTTCCCCAGTATGGCTTCTCTTGTGTCTATTCAGGTCTCCCTGTGTAATATATCTTTTAGGACACAGTGTGCAAATATAGAGCTTTTCCCCAGTATGACGTCTTATATGTTCGTTTAGGTGAGATTTTTGACTATATCTTTTAGGACACAGGGTGCAACTATAGGGCTTTTCCCCAGTATGGCTTCTTATATGTTCTTTTAGGCTAGATTTTCCACTAAATCTTTTAGGACACAGTGTGCAACTATAGGGCTTTTCCCCAGTATGGCTTCTCATGTGTTTATTCAGGTTTTGCTGTGTAATATATCTTTTAGGACACAGTGTGCAAATATAGAGCTTTTCCTCAGTATGATGTCTTATATGTTCGTTTAGGTGAGATTTTTTACTATATCTTTTAGGACACAGTGTGCAACTATAGGGCTTTTCCCCAGTATGGCTTCTCATATGTTCTTCCAAGAGTGTAATGCCAGTATATTTCTTGCCACAAACAGTACATGTGCTGTGAGTTTGAAGGTGAAGTTTCAAGCTCTCTGTGGGTTCTAAATGTTTTCCACACAAACCACAGTCACTAGAATGGGCTTTAAGATGGCGCATTAAAGCGTTCCTATTAGGAAAACATTTCCCACACACTTTACAGCTCCAGGTCTCACATGGTATTTGGTTTGATAATTTCACCTCATGGGATGAAACCACAGAGCTCTTGAACTGGTTGCTGTTAGACAAACTCTGTCCTTTGTTTTTCTGTGTCTTCTTTGATGTCAGTGAGTTTAAACCAGGATGAGGTTCACTAGTCTCCAGCCAATCATCACTGTCATCAGTTCCAGAACAGTCTGAAGAGAGGAGCTGGCCATCTGTAGTTGGTTCTAAATCACCAGCGAAGTTACTGACTGGTTCTGATAATCCACAGTCCTCTCCATCAGGTTCTGTTTTCATCTGTTCTGTTGATGTGCTGGCTAGAGGCTCTGTCTCTCTGTTTTCCTCAGTCTGGGTTTGGTTAAACCATGAGGACTGAGGTTTCTCTTCATCATCTTCACTCTTCACAGGGACAGGGTTGTATGTGAACTTGATATCAGCCTCCTCCAGACCTTGAAGCTGCTCTCCCTCCTGACTGGTCCAGAGTTCCTCCTGTTCCTCTTTAATCTGTAGGAGCTCTGGGTCCTGGGTTTGGTTAAACCATGAGGACTGAGGTTTCTCTTCATCATCTTCACTCTTCACAGGGACAGGGTTGTATGTGAACTTGATATCAGCCTCCTCCAGACCTTGAAGCTGCTCTCCCTCCTGACTGGTCCAGAGTTCCTCCTGTTCCTCTTTAATCTGTAGGAGCTCTGGGTCCTGGGTTTGGTTAAACCATGAGGACTGAGGTTTCTCTTCATCATCTTCACTCTTCACAGGGACAGGGTTGTATGTGAACTTGATATCAGCCTCCTCCAGACCTTGAAGCTGCTCTCCCTCCTGACTGGTCCAGAGTTCCTCCTGTTCCTCTTTAATCTGTAGGAGCTCTGGGTCCTGGGTTTGGTTAAACCATGAGGACTGAGGTTTCTCTTCATCATGTTCACTCTTCACAGGGACAGGGTTGAATGTGAACTTGATGATACCAGCCTCCTCCAGACCTTGAAGCTGCTCTCCCTCCTGACTGGTCCAGAGTTCCTCCTGTTCCTCTTTCATCTGTAGGAGCTCTGTCTGCTCCTGGCTCAGACTGGGGCTCCTCTCCTGCTGCTCAGGGGGAACCTCCTCTTCACAGACAGAGAGCTGTGGGGGGTCTGGAGGGAGGCAGAATAATAACATGAATAGTTGTAATTGCTGTCACCATTGGAAAGCCACCCATTTTAAGAATTCACACATGTTCTTCCTGTGCCCCGGGACAGTTCAGTCAGTATGTTCTTCCTGTGCCCCAGGACAGTTCAGTCAGTGACAAAACTGAGGAAAACAAAAATAAACCACGTGAACTTTGGAAATTACTCAATTTGCAGTAAAAAACTTAAAACCAGGTTCTCAAACATAAACATAAAGACGGACAACACGCTCATCACAGACAAACTGGATTTAGCCAAGTACTTAAACACTTTCTTCACAAACATAGCCACAACACTGGTAAACAAACTACCCTCCCACTCAGGGCAGTATGGGGTAGAACACATAGTAGCATACTACAAGAACCTAGGCGTCCACAAAGACGACTTCAAACTGGAAATGGTAACTACAGATGAGGTACTCAAAAAACTGAGCGCCCTCCAACCGAACAAGGCCACTGGCCATGACAACATCCCCTCCAAATTCCTCAGAGACTCAGCAGCCGCCATCACCCCAGTCATGCCCCGATCACGTTTTTTTGCCACCGATACCGATCACCGATCGTTGTGAGCCATATCGGCCGATACCGATCCGATCGTTTTTGATTAAATTTTTTTTAAATTATTTTATATAATTTTTATATTTTTTTATAAAATATATATATTATATAATTAGACTTGTACTTGTATTATCTGCGAGACATCGCCACCACGCAACAAGCTCCACTGTCTGTGTGTACTCTAGTAGCCTCCAGCCAGGGAGCGAAATTAACTTTTTGACTCACCGGCCAGTGGCAGGTAGATGGGAAGAATCTACCCGCCAAGCATATTTCTTACCCGCCAACTTTTTTTTGATAAAATATATATATTATATAATCATACTTGTGATTGTGTTATCTGCGAGACTTCGCCACCTCGCTGTCTGAAAACAGCTCCACTGTCTGTGTGTATACTCGAGTGGCCTCCAGCTCCAGAAAGGATTCTCCGGCGCTGCAGCTGGGCCCTAAACGCTACATTCAGCATGCAAAAGGATTCTCCTGAGCTACAGCTGGACCCTATTCAGCAGCCCTCATGCGATGTAAGCCAGGGACTCGAATACGCATGTTGTTGTAGGACATTGATGTCAGGAGCTATAGCTACTGCTGGATGGCGTTGGGACAGTGCCTCAGTGAACTATTTAGTTTACTGCGACATTTCGTAGTGACTAGTGAGCTACCTAGCCAACGGAGGTATTATGCACTGGACTATTGCTGGAGCATTTGTTGATGTCGGGAGCTATCAGTAGCTAGCCGGCTGGATAACGTTACACAATGCCTCATGTATTAAACTAAGTGAATAGTTGACTGGGTCATTTTGTAACGGTAGCTAACGTTATCTCACGAAGGTCCCACACTGACTAGACTAACGTCTATGGAAGCAAATGAGTGCCAGAAGTATTTGAATTTTACCAGACACCGGTGACTGTCGGAGGCAATAGCCTCTGTTTACATGCAGCATACAGAAACAGGTGGGGAGGGGTAGGAGCAGCAATGCGCTGCGTGTCTGTGCTGAGACAGCGAGTGAGAACTCCGCTAAAGAATTGGATCATGATTTTCGGTTTTCACATGACTATTTGATTGCCCGCCACACGGCGGGCAGACCTCTCAGTGGGAGGCGCCAAACATAAAAACTGAGCGCCAATGGCGGGTGGCGGCCTCTAGTTTTGCCCCCTGCCTCCAGCTACGGCCAGGATTCTCCGGAGCTGCAGCTGGACCCTATACTCGAGTAGCCTGCAGCTACAGCCAGGATTCTCCGGAGCTGCAGCTGGACCCTATTGATCACATTCAACAACATACCCTGAGCTCGAATACGCATCGAATGAGTGTTATAAAACATTGATATCAGGAGCCATCTGTGGCTACTGCTGGCCGGCTATATAATGTTGATACAGCGCCTCAGTGAACTATTTAGTTCAGTGGGACATTTCGTTTTGAACAGTGAGCTGGCGTCAGCTAACGTGAGCTAGCGGAGGTATCATACAGACTTGCTGGAGCGTTTGTTGATGTCAGGAGCTATCAGTAGCTGGCCGGCTAGATACCGCTCGGTTAGACAATGCCTCATCATGTATTGGACTGGAAGTGAATGGTTGACTGGGTCATTTTGTAACGGTAGCTAACGTTAGCTCAGGGAGACGCGTACATGCAGTTGTTGAGGTAGATAACCGTGATTATGTTTATTTATTTAGACTAGACTACACCGTGTTTGCGTGCGGGAGGGGCCGGAGGGAGGAGCAGATGCCGCACCACTGTGTGGGAGTGTGTGCAACTCCCGGTGTCTGAGACAGAACTCAGCGAGTGAGATCGGTTTTGACGATCGGCGAAAATAAAGCATCATCACCGATAACCGATCGCATATTTATATTGACCGATCGATCGGGGCATCCCTAGTCATCACACACATAATAAACCTCTCCATAAAACAGGGACACGTCCCCAAGGACTTCAAAATTGCGAGAGTAACACCCCTGCACAAAAAGGGCAGCAAATTAGACCCAGGCAACTACCGCCCTGTTTCTATCCTTACATCCATCTCGAAAGTCATGGAAAAAATAGTATACGAACAGGTCGAAAAGTACCTTGCGGAAAAAAATCGAATCTACGAATTCCAATCTGGCTTCAGAACATCCCACTCGACTGACACATGCCTTCTCTATTTGAACGGGCAAATACTGCGGCATGGTTATGCTGGACCTACAAAAGGCCTTCGACACTGTCAATCACACCATTCTGATTGACAAGCTAAAAGCAATTGGTTTTGATAGTTTATCAGTGAGCTGGATACAATCCTACCTGGAGGGGAGAGAACAGATGGTGGAGGTAAACGGTACCCTATCCCCCCCCCTCACAGTGAACTGTGGTGTTCCACAAGGAAGCATACTAGGACCGCTACTGTTCCTAATTTATGCAAATGGATGTCGTCAGCTTGTGACTGCAACTTGTTCCTGTATGCGGACGACTCAGCCCTGCTGGTCTCTGACAAGAACAAGTTACAGGTTGAAAAAACCCTCAGCTCGGAACTAGGCAAAATCTGCATATGGCTCGCAGACAACAAACTATCATTACACATGGGCAAAACAGAGTCCATTCTCTTCGGTTCAAATAACAAACTCAGCAAGACCGACGGCTTCTCAGTTACAGTGGGTGACAATATTGTCACAAGGAAAGATGAAATTACCTACCTGGGTTCCATCCTAGAGGCTAATCTCTCCTGTGACAAAATGGCATCCAATGTAGTAAAAAAAGTCAACCAACGAACTCGATTCTTGTACCGGATCTCCTCTCTGGTAAACAAGAATACCCTGAAGACTCTGGCAGGAGCACTCATTCAAGGGTACTACGACTATGCGTGCACCTCATGGTACCAAAGCACCTCAAAGGCACTAAAAACCAAATTACAAACATCTCAAAACAAACTAGTCAGACTACTGCTTGACCTGACTCCTAGAACCCACCTCACCCCTGCCCACTTTGCCAACCTAGGATGGCTTAGAGTAGACGACAGAGTACAGCAACTTGCAATGGGCCTGGTCTACAAGATACACTACACAATGTACATGTCAAAATACTTCCCAAAGGTCAGTGAGTTGGTGGATATTTTCAATGTTTTAGCTAATTTTGATTTAAATTGTATAATTCCCATTTTAAAATGTTTTACCATGGTATGTTTGGTATCCTTTTTTTCAGCACAGCCTCACATATATGACCTGAAAGTTAGTTTTCATATTGTATAATACTGTATATACTGTATACTGCATAATGTACAACACAAAACACAAAATCGGATTGAGAAAATGTGTTATTTTTACTATGAACCAATGCAAACATATTCAATCAAGCATATAAAACTGTGGAAATGCACCCTAGGTAGCATATTTACATAAACAAAAGAGAACAGAACAGAATTCAATTTACAAATCATTATTTTCTCCATACACAGGTAATAAACACAGACGAAAATTTGATTCTCAATCACCAGCATGCTTTTTTTTTTACAAAAAGTCAGTAAAAGTACGTTTTTTTTACAAAAAAAGTTAAAAAAAATAAGTTTTACAGTAAAAAAGTAAAAAATAAGTAAAGTGGGATATTCAATATACATATATACAGTACACATATGACTAGAGTGCAGTCATATAGAGTGCAGGATGCCTGAGGTGTATCCAAAAGAAATATATACACTACACTCATGTGTACGTACGTGTGTGTGTGTGTGTGTGTTGTGTGTGTGTGTTGTGTGTGTGTGTGTGTGTGAGAGACACTGCTCAATTGTGCCACGCAGTAAAACAGTTTCTGTCTATGAACAGAGTTATAACTAAACAAAAGCACTAATAATAATAATAATAATAATAATAATAATAATAATAATAATAATAATAAGTCTCTCACCTGTCTTGGTTAGCCCTCCTTCCATGTCTCGCCTGCACTGAACTGGTTGAAGGCAGGTCATCTGCTCCTTGCTCCTCACTGTAGAAAATAAAAAGCACATTATTTTCAACATTCAACAAGGAATCTCTTATCTTATACAGCACACAGCACAGCACAGCACATATACACATATTTACAATCCAAAGAGTGTTCTTTGCAAACCCAACAAGTACAGTAAGAGTGTGACTGACTAAACATAAGCAATAAATCTCCAAAATAAGTGCCTTTACCTTGTGTTGTTGTCATCTACAAAAGATGAAGATTCTTCTACTTCTACTACTACTACTACTACTACTACTACTACTACTACTACTACTACTACTACTACTACTACTACTACTACTACTACTACTACTGCTACTACTACTGTTATAAGTCGAACTACTAAAGCTAAAGTTTTGCTGGCTGGAAAAATCTGTGTTCTGCAGAAATGATCTTGTAAACAACGGATCGCTCACTTACATTCTTCTTCTACTGTTATTTTCTGGCAGTCAACTTCCGCCTCCTTCAGCACTTTTTTCGGCTTGATTCTAGCACAACAAATGGCCAAGATATTGATAAAAATGTAACGCCTGTCAAATTAAATCTGGCACATTTTACGCATGCGTATAGGTTTATTTAGCATCGAATTGAAGCATCGAATTGAAATTATCCTGGTTCAGTTATTTATTGTTTTATCAACACCAAATAAAAAGTAGCGTGTAGTTTCAAGGCACGTCATAATGCTACGTCGAAAAAAACCCGGAAATAGACTACATTTCCCAGGCAGATCACGTCAAACAACGACGTCATTCTATCGCGCCGGTGTTCTGCGGAATCCTACTCCCTCCTCGAAAACTGCTGCCGTAGCGCGACTCGCTAGACGCGTCTGCAAAATTCCACTACTCTGCTGAGAACTGCTGCCGTAGCGCGAATCGCCTATATCTTTGGACAGCTGGGTGACGTCACCCTATAGTTCACTCCGAATTCCAACAGGTGTACCGACATTTTATCATCTACAAATACATTCGGATGATATTGTTTAAGATATATCAACAAGACTCAACAAGACGTTCGTCAGCAAGGTGGCAGAATATTGTAGAGTGAACGATTGTGGGTCATGCGCATGCGTGCGCAAGCACAGGAGCGCTGTCAGCAGAATTCAGCAGAGTAGTTCAAGTTCAAGTTCTTTAATAGTTGTCATACAGAAGTACAGAATACTTTCATACAAAATGCTTCTTACTGTTACGCTCCAGAGACTGTGCTAGACAAGATAGTATCAAATAACATAATAACATAATATAGCATGAATTTAGAAGAAGAAAATGAGGTCACAGTGTTCGGTATAGACATATGTACAATGTTCTGAGTTACCATATAATATACAATACACAATACTATGCAGTGTACTAATGTACAGTACTATCTAGTGCAAAGCAGAAATGGGATGAGGTACAATTTTAGGTACAATTTACAGTAAGGTGTACGAGTTGTAGTGCAATCCTTCATCCATAAATATAAAGTGTGGGGAGTGGGTGCTACAGTGTGTTTGTTTAAAGTGGGTGTGTGCTATAAAGTGTGTGGAGTGGGTGCTACAGTGTGTTTGTTTAAAGTGAGTGTGTGCGTGTGGATGTGTGTGCTATGTGCGTTTGGTGGTTGTTGTTGTGTAGTGTTCATTCATTGTTCGTTTAGCAGCCTGATGGCCTGGGGATAGAAGCTACTTCTGAGTCTTTCTGTGCTCGCCTTGAGACTCCTGTATCGCTTGCCTGACCGCAGCAGTTCGAAGAGGCAGTTGTTCGGGTGACTGGAGTCTTTAATGATTCTCTTAGCCTTGCCCTTGCAACGCTTGTAGTAAATGTTCTGGAGGGTGGGGAGCCCCCCTCCAATTGTGCGTTCGGCTGAACGTGTCACTCTTTGTAGTCTGCTTTGGTCTTTTGCAGTGCTATTCCCAAACCAGGAGGTGATGTTGCCGGTCAAGATGCTCTCTATTGTACATGAGTAGAAGTTCTTAAGGATCTTCTGGCTGACTTGGAACTTCCTTAGGCGCCTGAGGAAGTAGAGGCGTTGTCGTGCCTTCTTCACCACACTGTTAATGTGTGTGGTCCATGTCAAGTCCTCGGATATGTAGGCTCCGAGGTACTTGAAGCTGTTGACTCTCTCAACCGGTGCCCCGTCGATGCTGAGGGGGCTGTAGTCCTTGACCCCCGACCTCCTGAAGTCCACAATCATCTCCTTTGTTTTGCTGACGTTCAGGGAGAGGCTGTTTTCCTGGCACCATCCCGCCAGGACCTTGACCTCTTCCAGGTAGGCCCTCTCGTCGTTGGCAGAGATCAGGCCCACCACCACTGTGTCGTCAGCAAATTTGACGATTGTATTGCTACTCCGCTGAGCCACACAGTCGTGTGTGTACAGGGAGTAGAGGAGGGGACTCAGAACACAGCCCTGGGGGGCCCCTATGTTGAGGGTGATGGATGAGGAGGTGCAGTTGCCTGCTCTCACCACCTGGGGTCTGCCAGTCAGGAAGTCCAAGACCCACTGGCAGAGGTCATAGCCCAAGCCCAGGTCCCTGAGCTTGGCTATGAGTATGGAGGGGACTATGGTATTGAATGCCGAGCTGTAGTCGATGAATAGCATTCTCACATAGTTCCCCTGCCTCTTGTCCAGGTGTGATGCTGCTGTGTGCAGCACATGGGATATGGCGTCCTCCGTGGACCTGTTGGGGCGGTATGCAAATTGCAGGGGGTCCATGTTGATGGGGAGGGAGGAGCAGATGTAGCCCTTTACTAGCTTCTCAAAGCACTTCATGGCTATGGAGGTGAGAGCTACAGGGCGGTAGTCGTTGAGGCAAGCAGGCTTGGATTTTTTGGGTACAGGGATAATAGTGGACTTCTTCAGGCAGGTGGGGATGACAGCCTGTTCTAAGGACAGGTTAAATATGTCAGTGAATACTGGGGCCAGTTGGTCGGCACAGACTTTTAGGACGCGGCCGGGGATGCCGTCCGGACCTGCTGCCTTCCTGATATTCACTTTTTTAAAGGTCCGCCTCACCTCATGCTCTGTTACCCTGAACACTGCGCCTCCATCAGCAGCCGACCCCCCCCCCCCCCCCTTGCCGAGGCTTGTGAGCTGGTGTTGTTATTACCAGCATCAAACCTCGCATAGAAGGTATTGAGGTCGTTTGCTAAGGAGATGTCACTGTTCAGTTTGAGGGAGGCGCCTTTGTAGTCTGTCATCGTTTTGAGCCCCTGCCACATAGCTCTAGAGTCAGCTTGTTCAAACTGGAGTTCAATTTTATCCCTGTAGCGCCGTTTGGCCTCTGACACTGTCCTCCTTACGTTGTGTCGCGCCACCTTGTGGTCATTCATGTTGCCTGCCACTAGGCCGTCATTGTATGCTTTGGTGCGCTCTCTCAGAGCTTCACGGACGGATTTGTCTACCCAGGGTTTTTGATTTGGGTAAACTTTCATTTTGGTAGTGGGGATTGTTTCTTTCACCCTAGTACAGACATAGTCCAGCACTGTCTCCGTGTAGGCATTAATGTTATCTGTGTCGCGGAACACAATCCAGTCTGTGTGGTGAAACACTGACCGGATCGTCTCTTCTGACGTCAGATCCCATTTCTGCACCTCTCGCGAGACTACGGGAGTACTTTTAATTCTCTGTCTGTACTTTGGTGAAAGGAAAATGGATGCGTGATCTGACTTGCCAAAGCCACTATCAGAATGAGCCTTGTAGCCACCTTTAAATTGCGTGTAACAGTGATCTAGGATGTTACCGCCTCTGGTGTTGCAAGTCACATGCTGATAGAAGTCGGGCAATACCTTTCTCAGATTGGCGCTATTGAAATCTCCCAGTACTAAAATGGCGGCGTTAACGTTAGCCACTTGTATTCTATTTACCTCGTCGTGTAGTCTGGAGAGCGCAACCTTGTTGCTGGCTTGCGGTGGAATATACACTCCGACCAGGACGATCGCCGTTAACTCCCTCGGGAGGAAGAAAGGACGACACTGGAAGTGGTGTACGGTGGCGTCTGGATCTCAGCCTGTTTCGGATCCCAGCCCTCTTTCCTCGTCGTCTTTTCCTGGGCTCTGGGAACAAAGGGTCTGGTCCTATTCTCCGGAGAATTTCTAGTTGTTTTTAATCTAATTGTTAATACATATATATCGCTATCAAAGAATGCTCCCACTACATAATCATTTTATATGACCTCACTACTCACTCCATGTATACTGTATGCATATGGTGAGCATATTTTTATACTCCATCATAACATTTTTATGTAAAGGTATTTCAATACACCAATATATCGCTATCAAATAAACTCAGAATTCAGGGAACAAAACTTTTTATCAGCTACTTTATACATGCTTTATACATTCTGCTGCAAAGCCAATTACATGCAAATATGTACATGCTTATACAGTAATAAGTTATGTATGTACAAATATGCGGTCCACCTGTTCTCCATTGCTATACAGACCAGGGTCGGGATAAGTATTATTAACACACAAGTGATTTTTAAGGGCGGCTAGGTGGCGTAGTGGTCTAAGGCACTCGCCACCAGTGTGGAGACGCTAGGATTCGCGTGTTCGAATCCAGCTCTCCACATTGTTTTTCAGTTTGGCTGGTCGTCCGCAGTAATACACATTGGCCGTATTACGGGGAGGGAAAAACTGAAGGGTGGGGATCGAACGTTGTGAACAAGCGACTCCTACAAGTCGGTTGGTGCGCCTGCGCAGTAGAATCAGGAAGTGTCGGGGGCAGCGTGAGCCTCCCACGCGTTACTCCTCGACACTAAGAGGTCGAGCTGCGCAGGTGAAAAGATGCGACTGCTGTTACCTCAAGTACCGGAGGGGACTTGTGCTATGTATGACTTAGTCCTCACTGCAGCCGGCTTGTGGGAGGCAAGAAACAGCGTTCGTGACAGGGGAGGGTTGAATTGGATGATACGAAATTGGGATGGGAGAAAAATATAGAAAATGGAGAAAAAGTGGATCAAAAAAAAAAAAAACACACAAGTGATTTTTGATGCATAAAAAGTGATATTATTAACACACGTGATTTTTGATGCATACAAAAGTTATTTTAAAACAAGATAACGCTAAACTCAGGCCTATATCTTTTTACAGCTGCGTGTTACAGCTGGATGTCGTCAGCTGGGAGTCACATCGTCACATTTTGGTGTACGACATTTTATCATCTACTTTATACATGCTTTATACATTCTGCTGCAAAGCCAATTACATGCGAATATTTACATGCTTATATAGTAATGAGAGATACTCAACTCTTCCTCTCCTTCCCTCCCTCAGATATCCACGTCTCTGAGCGGATCTCGGTCTGTCTCTCTGACATCTCCGCCTGGATGACGACCAACCACCTCAAACTGAACCTAAGCAAAACAGAATTGCTCCACCTGCCGGCCAAATCCTCCCCCCTGACGACCTTTCCATCACAGTCGAGAATGCAGCTGTGACCGCGTCCCCGACCGCCAAGAACCTTGGTGTTGTCCTCGACGACCAGCTGAACTTCTCTGCTCACATCGCAGCGACAACCAGAACCTGCAGATTCCTCCTGAGCAACGTGAGAAGGATCCACCCCTTCCTGACAAAAGAAGCCACCCAACTCCTCGTCCAATCAACAGTCATCTCCCACCTCGACTACTGCAACGTAGGGCTGGGCGATATGACGATATTATATAAATATCGGGTACAGTTCATTAACGATACACTTTTTTAACGTATCGTGGATATCGTGATGTTTTGCCCAAGAGGATTGTGTCGCGTCAATCTGGTCCACCCCGTTCAAACTTTTGAACAACGCCGCTCCCACACACACACTACTGCATCAAAGTTAGTTAGTACTTATGATTAACAAAGGCATTCGTTTTGTGGCATCAACATTATATAGTTACACGTTATATAGTTACACATCAGCGTATTTACCCAAACATAGCAACGTCCGACGACGACATAGATAGCAAGCGTTACTGTTCATATCTCAGTCCGTGCCGAGTTGTGCGTGCCCATTCTGCGGTCTGTTAATAAAGTTTTCAATCAGACAGATGTATGGAAAGGCTTTTATTATAACATTTGTTGCAGTAAAATCATTATGCCTCGTTGTCATGCTGCGGTGCGCTAGTAATCACTCGTCGGCTGCGGTGAGCTGTTGTTGTCGTTGAGCTGAGCTCTCGTTAAAATCAAGGAGGGCATTCAGGAAGTAAAAAAAGAATAGCGCTGCTTGCCGATTGGTGCTAAGAACAGCAGGGCGGGTACAAGCGGTGTGACGTAATTGGCAGACTCGACTGTCAATCAAAATTATTCGTTGCCGGCTGAATGATTGAATGAATGAACGTTATTAACGATTGCAGAATGGGTACACAATACAGTACAGCTCAATACAACAACAGTGGACTGACTGGAGGATGAAGACCAGAAAAAGACTTTCGGCTTTTTAACATAAGGGTCCTCCATTTTCAATTCATCAAAACATTTAGAGACATACAAATATACAGTAGTTTCATAAAAATGCTAAAATCCTATTGATTGATTTAAAACTTTATTAACATATTGCAGAATGGGTACAGTACAGCTCAATACATACAATTGTTAAGGGGATGCAGACCAGCGAAAGACTTTCGTCTTGTTTACATCAGGGTCCCCCATTTTCAATTCATCATATTTCATATCTAAATCATATAATATCTCATTGCTAAATATATGCAATATATAATCTAATAATCCAATAATCTAAATCTAATATATAATATAAAAATGCTAAATGCATGGGGATTTTATTTTGTCTTTAATGTTAGCTTGCAAACTCAAATACTGTCTTGGTAAGCCTCATAATGAATTGTTTGGGGAAAAAAAGAAAAACATCGTGATGCGTATCGTGTATCGCCGAAAGGTCAGAAAATATCGTGATATCATATTTAGGCCATATCGCCCAGCCCTACTGCAACGCACTGCTCGCTGGCCTCCCGGCCACTGCCACCAAGCCTCTTCAACTCATTCAGAACGCAGCGGCCCGCCTGATCTCAAACCTACCAAAGTCGGCCCATGTCACCCCACTTCTTAGGGACCTGCACTGGCTCCCCATTGCTGCACGAATCCGCTTCAAGGCCCTCGACCTAGCATACCGTGCGGCAAAGGGAACCACTCCCGCCTACCTCCGGTCAATGGTCTCCAACTAGTCTACACACCCTCAAGACCCCTACGCTCTGCATCTTCTGGCCGCCTCAGACCTACTCCTATCCGAGCTCCGGGAGAGTCATCAAAGAGAAGCTGCCTATTCTCAGTCCTTGCCCCACAATGGTGGAATGAACTACCCAGTACCCACCCCAGTTAGAACAGCCGAAACCCGTCCAATCTTTCACCGTCGACTAAAGACGCACTTCTTCAACCATTATCTGAAATTAAAAAAATTTAAAAAAGATATCTAACCCTAACTAACCTTACTACACTTGTCCTAATAAACTAACCTACACTGTAGCACCCAACACTTTGATGAACATTGTTACTCAGCTGATAGAGTTGTGCCCTTCCTGATGACTTATCGTACAGAACTTGTACGTCGCTTTGGATAAAAGCGTCAGCTAAATGACTAAATGTAAATGTAAATGTACTAGATTATGCAGACTATCCACAACGGATTGAATAGTAAGCATTTTTCTAAGTATTTATTTTAGATGTAGCTAACATTACCGTTGCATGATTTTGACGCATCTTCAAGGACAACAGCCGAGAAAGGCGGTCCTCAAATGTGCTTTTTAATGAGACCTACTCCTCACTTTTGTTTTGGAATGTAGTTTACATACAATCTCTACACTACTTTCTCTATAGTCCGGAAACGTATATACTCTCTTTTAGAAACTCTGTCTCTTAAACAGAACTGTATATCTTGTATATCATAAATGTATAGCAGTACTGTCAGGGCTCTACAGTGCGACCAAATTGCTCGCATATGCCCCTAAAAATATATGTGTGCGAACCGTAAAAATCAATTACGCGCACGCTGTGCGAATACAGATTATATCCTCTCTCGTCTTTTTTTTCCTCCGCTGTGAGATCGTTAAAAAACTACAAGTCCCACATTGCACTCAAGCCAACGGTCCAATCACAGTAGAGTGACGTGACTGGTTTCATGAGAAAGAAAGCAAATGACCAATCGGAAGCTCTCATTTGGCTTGTTTACTTCCTGAAACGCCACCATTGCGATATGCGAGAGTTTCCCCGATACATGTAACTTCTAGTCTTACCAATAGCAATATATTTTAGAACACCTAGATTTAGCGATAGCAATAGTAATATAACGTAACTTAATGCAACAAAACGAATGCCTTGCTTTGTTGATCATAATGTTGATGCAGTAGCGTATGCCGTTGTGTTGACTGTAACGGACATGATAACAACATAACACTGTGTACACATTCAAATTGCGATAATCGATTCTAACATTTTCAAATCGATGCAGTTGAATTTCCCCCTTAGGATCGATGCATTGTTACACCCCTACACCAAAGTAACTGGCCCACTGTGTATGTGTGTACAGCTAACTTGGCTAGCGTTATGAACAGCAGACGTGGGCAATAGGGTCCAGCTCTCTCGAGATAAAGCTGGGAACGAGGTTAGGGCCCAGCTGCAGCGCCGGACGGCCGAAGTGCAAGCGGTGTGACGTAATTGGCAGACTCGACTGTCAATCAATGGTCTACCTAACACGCAAACTCATAAACAATGTTTCTGTACTGGAGGTGTACAGTATTTCAATAGGCAACCCTGAAAGGATTATTTCTCTAGAAGAGAAACACAGCCAAAACATAGGCATTGTATGCATAAAAGGGGCAAAAGCTAAAGTTAAGTGACTGTTACTTTTGTAGCAGTAGTTTGATTTGATAGTTTATTTGATAGGGACGCCTTTTCCTTAATGATAAGCAAGCAGTGCAAGAATGCGGAAGCATTCTACCGTAGTGGCGTGCGGTAATGCGCCTTTCATTTTCCGCCGCCCAGCGCCCGTGCGTGCACCGGCGGCGTGCTCGCTCAGGTGCGTGCGCGCGCCGGCGTGCTCGCGCGAGGTGCCCGCGCATGCGCATGAGATCCCGCCTTGGTTCGACACGAGCGGAGCTCAATATATATAAGTCACCACCCCTTATTCAGTATCTAGAAATAGCTCAATTGGCAAGACTACATGGCTGTGGATCCTATGGCTTGTTTGCTGGCGAGTTCGAATCCCATCGAATATTTTTTTTTAACGTGTATTCTTTCGCCGGTTAAGGTTAGGCATGGTTAAGGTTAAGGTTAGGCATTGTTTCGGAGTTGGTTAAGGTTTGAACGGTTAAGTTTAGGCGCTGTTAAGGAGCTGGTTAAGGTTAGAGTTTGTCAAAGAGAATGGCAATATAATTTCTATGGTTAAGGTTAGGCATGGTTAAGGTTAAGGTTAAGGTTAGGCATTGTTTCGGAGTTGGTTAAGGTTAGAACGGTTAAGTTTAGGCGCTGTTAAGGAGCTGGTTAAGGTTAGAGTTTGTCAAAGAGAATGGCAATAGACAGCCTATTTCCGCGCGACAGCTCCCAAAGCGGGCCTGAAAAGAAAGGCGCTTTACCGTAGTGGCGTGCGGTGACGAATGCTTCCACATGTTAATGAACATCAAGTACAAAATACAAAATGTAAACATGCAGGGTTGTAGCAAGAGCTAATTTACACACATGCACGCACAGTACAAATATACATTTATTAAAAAAAAAAAAAAAAAAAAAAAAAAAAAAAACTCTTTTACTTGAAATATTTTCACTGTGCTCCTAAATATTTTTGGGTGCTCCTAAATTTCTTTGTGTGCTCCTAACTTTTTTCATTTAGGAGCACTGCCCCTAGTGAAAAAGGTTAGCGTAGAGCCCTGGCTGACTGTATATCTGTATGTCTATGTCATATATGTTATGATGAATTGAAAATGGGGGACCTTGATGTAAACAAGACGAAAGTCTTTCTCTGGTCTGCATCCCCTTAACAATTGTGTGTACTGTACTGTATTTTATTGTACCCATTCTGTAATCTGTTAAATAAAGTTTTCATTCATTCATTCAGTCACTACTTCCTATATTGTCCGGAAACGGGGTTACAACTGACCGGACGTGGGTTACACAAATCACAAGCACCATTCTCTTCGGTTAAAATAACAAACTCAGCAAGACCGACGGCTTCTCGGTTACAGTGGGTGACAATATTGTCACAAGGAAAGATGAAATTACCTACCTGGGTTCCATCCTAGAGGCTAATCTTTCCTGTGACAAGATGGCATCCAATGTAATAAGAAAAGTCAATCAACGAACTCGATTCTTGTACCGGATCTCCTCCCTGGTAAACAAGAATACCCTGAAGACTCTGGCAGGAGCACTCATTCAAGGGTACTACGACTATGCTTGCACCTCATGGTACTAAAGCACCTCAAAGGCACTAAAAAACAAATTACAAACATCTCAAAACAAGCTAGTCAGACTACTGCTTGACCTTACTCCTAGAACCCACCTCACCCCTGCCCACTTTGACAACCTAGGATGGCTTAGAGTAGACGACAGAGTACAGCAACTTGCAATGGGCCTGGTCTACAAGATACACTACGCGACCAAGGTACCCATGTACATGTCAAAATACTTCCCAAAGGTCAGTGAATACCACGATCACAACACCAGAGGGAGCTCCACAAATCATGTTAAACCCAGATTCGGCTCAAACAAGGGACTAAACACGTTTCGCAATTATGCCACATCAATGTGGAACGCCCTACCCAAAGCTGTAAAGGAATGTGAATCACTACCCACTTTCAAAAACTATCTGAAAGAACACCTACAGGAGACTGCAATTCAAAACTGGCCCCTACAAATGTCCTAACCCAGTTGTACAGTAAATGACCAAGTATGGCGTTGTCAGTATTCCAATGTACAATGTACAGTGTCCCCCCCCCCCACCTCCAATGTACAGCCCCCACCTCCAATGTACAGCCCCCACCCACCCAACCTCCTCCAATGTACAGTTTCTACGTCAAATGTATATACACTCTTTTTCTGGACACTTTTTGTATCACAAACAGTACTGTATTTGCAAATCTGATATGTCATAAATACATGTAGCAGTCAGTACTGTCTATCTGTATGTCATGTATGTCATATATGTTATGATGAATTGAAAATGGGGGACCCTGATGTAAACAAGACGAAAGTCTTTCTCTGGTCTGCATCCTATTAACAATTGTATGTATTGAGCTGTACTGTACCCATTCTGCAATCTGCTAATACACTTTTCAATCAATCAATCAAAACCACAGACCACTGCACTTCCGCGTTACATGGAGCTCGTGAGGGGGTCAGGGTACACACAACAACACTACAGACCACTGCACTTCCGCGTTACATGGAGCTCGTGAGGGGGTTAGGGTACACACAACAAGCACTACAGACCACTGCACTTCCGCGTTACATGGAGCTTGTGGGGGGGAAGGGGGCATATAATATAACATGAATGAATGTTGATTAGAGCCTTGGTGTAAGTGGTTGTAGCTAAGCTAACCACTAACGTCAAGGCTCTCTAATCAAAATTCATTCATTGTATCCCCCCCCAGCTATGAGCTCAACATACCGGAAGTGTTGCGGTGGTCAATAATAACTTTTCGAGAATAGCAATAAAAACTAAGACATTATTTTCTCACCGTGTGTTTTCTTTTCGTACCGGCGGCGCGCGCACGTGCTGGAAGAACAGCCACAACAATTACGTCAAACGTGAAAACGTCAAGTCGTCATTCCTCCCGCGTGCGCCGTGTTTCTGAACCAAGGAGGATGTGACGTCACGGATCCCACCAACCATCTAGACCAACAGCCCGACAACTCCGCCTTGGTAGAATTTGGAGCGTTGGGATTGGTCAGAGGGAGCTACGGTAAATTTGACATGTTGTCTATCAGTATTGAGAATGTTGTTTCATCTACACAGTAGTAGAGCAATCATCAGTACATTATAACACGTTTCGCAATTATGCCACAACAATGTGGAACGCCCTACCCAAAGCTGTAAAGGAATGTGAATCCCTGCCCACATTCAAAACCGCTCTTAAAGAGCACCTACGGGAGGCTGCAATTCGAAACTGGCCACCGTAAATGCCCAAAACCCCCACCACCTCCTAATAGACAGTCTCCACTCTCCTCCCCACCGCATATATTCCCTCCCCGCCGTATGTATATTTCTCTCCCACCCACCCACCCCCTCCTAATGTACAGTCCCCTCCCCATCATATGTATATACTCTGTCAGGATCTAGGGGTAACAGTACTGTATATTGGAATACCGTTTATGTCACAAATGTATCAGTACTAAATACCTATATGTCCCTATGCCATAAATGTCATGTATGTTGTGTATGTCATAAATGTCTATATGAATTGAAAATGGGGGACCCTGATGGAAACAAGACAAACGTCTTTCTCAGGTCTGCATCCCCTGTATGTATTGAGCCGTACTGTATTGTACCCATTCTGCAATCTGTTAAATAAAGTTTTCATTCATTCATTCATTCATTCATTCATTCATTCATTCATTCATAATATATATTATAATATTTAAAGGTAGAATCGGTAATGGCGTCAAGCAGCCACCTCTAGGCAAAATATTGATTGATTGATTGATTGATTGAAAACTTTATTAACAGATTGCAGAATCGGTACAATACAGTACAGCTCAATACACACAATTGTTAAGGGGATGCAAGACCGCGTGATTTTTAAACGTAGCCTATGTGTGCGAAGACGCTCTCTTTTTTGTGAACAATTTATTTTATAATTTTTTTGACATGACATAAAACTAGACACACAAGTATTAACAGTAAATATCCACAATAAATCACAAGATTTAGCGAAGACGCTCTCTGATTGGCTAGCCGCGTACAGCGAAGACCCTCTCTGATTGGTTTAGCGCCGAAGGGTCTCTTCAGCCTTGTACATATAATAATAATAATGCATTTTATTTATAAGGCGCCTTTCAAGACACTCAAGTGGTTATGCTTTGGCCCTCTTTCGAAGTGGGTTATGCTTAGAGTTAGGGTTAGGGTTAAGGTTAAGGTTAGGGTTAGGGTTACGCTTAAGGTTAGGGTTAAGGTTAAGGTTAGGGTTAAGGTTAGGGTTAGGGTTAGGCGGAAGAGACCCTTCGGCGCTAAACCAATCAGAGAGGGTCTTCGCTGTACGCGGCTAGCCAATCAGAGAGCGTCTTCGCACACATAGGCTACGTTTAAAAATCACCAATGCAGACCAGAAAGACTTTCGTCTTGTTTACATCAGGGTCCCCCATTTTCAATTCATCATAACATATATGACATACAGATAGACAGTACTGCTACATCTATACATATATGACATACCAGATTTACAAATACAGTACTGTTTGTGATACAAAAAGAGTAAAAAAAAAAAAAAAAAAAAGAGAGAGTATATACATTTGATGAAGAAACTGTACAATTGAGAATGTTGTTGCATCTACAGTAGAGCAATCATCAATGTACATTATAATATATATTATAATATTTAAAGGTAGAATCGGTAATGGCGTCAAGCAGCGACCTCTAGGCAAAATATCCCCTCTTGGTACTGTGTATTTTTTTGTTTTGGTCTGATATGTGGGTTTTGGAGTTAAAGGAATACTTCACCCAAAATGAGATTGTGTACATTAATTACTCCGTGATGCCTTGATATGTATATCTACATATCCCTTACCTACTCTAGTTACGCTGCTGGCCATTATGACTTACTTACTACCATAGTGTCTTTATACCTGTATCACTGTACATATTAATACTATATCAATATCTGTACATATCCCTTATACTCTTACTAGTTACACTGCTGGCCAGTATGACTTACTACCATAGTGTCTTTATACCTGTATCACTGTACATATTAATACTATATCTATAGCTGTACATATCCCTTACCTACTCTTACTAGTTACGCTGCTGGCCAGTATGACTTACTACCATAGTGTCTTTATACCTGTATCACTGCTTGTAGCTTTATAAATAAGTTATTGGTGTGTTCATAATATCCTACATTGTTGATTATTCTTATTGATTTTTTTTGCATGGTGCATATTGGCTGTAGAGTGCTTTTGTAGGTATTACCCCACACCTCCGCACAGTAGCTCATATATGGTAGGAAGAGTGGTGCAGTCGTAATATGGGCCAAGGCCAAACGCCACGTGCACGCGCGCTCCCGTGCACGCGCGCGCATGCACGCGCATACATGTCTCTCTCCTCTTTCATGAGGCGGAGCTGGGGACGAGACGGGCGGTCTTTTGTCACATAACACACGCCCAACACTCCACACACACGCACACACAAACACACGCACACACACACACACACACACACACACACACACACACACACACAGTCTAGGTGATAAGTGCCGGCCGGGGTATACGGCGCGACAAGTAATTTTTGTGTCGTCGCGCCGTATACCCCGGCCGGCACTTATCACCTAGACTTTGCATAATAATAGGATGCGCGCACTTCTGCCTCAGTGACGTAGCCTAAGCGGCGTTTAACCGCATTTGACCACCACTGCATGCCTGGTAGGAAGAGTGTACAGTACAGTGTATACAGTGTTTTTTGGTTTAGAATGTGTCTTATCTTGCATAAAACACCAACACTCCGTGCCAATTTAGTCCTGACATATTTGATATGAGGTTTCCAGTTGAGTTTGTGGTCTATTATCACACCCAGAAATGTATTCTCAAATACCCTCTCCAGTTTAATACTATCAATCCTTAGTTCAACCGGTGTATTTACTTGTATATCACGTTTACCAAATATCATGAATTTGTTTTTTTTAAATATTTAATGATAATTTATTTACATCAAACCACACTTTCAGCTTGGTTAGCTCAGCTGCGACATCCTTTAAAAGCATTTGGAGGTTCTCTCCCTCACAGAAGACATTTGTATCGTCAGCAAAAATGACATTTTTCAATATTTTAGACACATTACCTATATCATTTATATACAGTATGAATAGTTTCGGGCCCAGAATTGACCCTTGCGGCACACCACAGATTATGTTTGACTGAGTGGACCTGTACTCCCCTAACTGCACAAACTGTTGTTTTTGTTCTAAGTAATTCTTTAACCATTTGAGCCCTACTCCTCTGATCCCATACTTTCCAATTTTAGTAGCAGAATATCATGATTTATAGTGTCAAACGCCTTCTTCAGATCTATGAAGACCCCTATTGCAAACTTCTTATTTTCAATTATGCTTGTCAGTTCTTCTACTAGGTCCATTAGTGCCAATGACGTTGAATGATTCGATCTAAATCCATATTGACTGTCTATAAGTAAGCGTGTTTATCAATGAAACTGTCCAATCGTGCAGCAAATACCTTTTCCATTATCTTTGAGAACTGGGAAAGGAGAGAAACCGGCCTGTAGTTGGTGAATAGATTTTTCTCACCGGCTTTGAAGATCGGTATCACTTTTGCAGTTTTCATTTAGGTGGGGAAGGCACCCAGTTTGAATGAGAGGTTACAAATATGCACTAAAGCAGGGGTGGGCAATTATTTTTCCCGGGGGGCCGAATGAGCAACTGAAAATATGTTGGGGGGCCGGGCCAAAATTCCAAACTCAATTATGCATAATATACATTTTATTTCTATATAAAAAGCAGTAAATGGCATTGTTTTGACCCCTGGTAAGAGTGTATGTTATTATTTGGCAATTAAAAGGTGAGGTTAGCTTTCAAAAATATCATTTATTCAAATAGAATTTATTTCCAAAATGATAAACAAAATGTGAAACATTAATAACAAAGGGCATTTTGAGTTTCATATACTATTGAAACAAGGATTTTCTTAGCTTTCTAAAGACATCACATCATCTTATAGCAAAAATAAACAAGACATGTCACTGAACTGTGTAAAGAAAAGTGTCCCAGTTTTGTAGCCTTTTTTACTTTACATGCCTATATTAAACATTAAGAAAAAAAAATATCAAGTGTCCCATTTCACTTGTTATATTTCCACATTTTAGTGTTCTTCAGTTCTTTTTTGTTTCATTCAGTGTGAGAAATCCAGTCTCTGTTGAGCTTTAACAAGTCCATCAAAGTCAGGTTGCATGTCTGAGGTGGAGATGCGAAGCACAGCTGCCAGATGTTCATCAGTGAGAGAGGATCTGTACCTGGACTTGGTAAACGAGAATGAGAATGTCTGTTCACATATGTAGGTGGATCCAAAGAGAACCAACATCTTCTGAGCATGTCTCCTAAGCGTATATTGTGCGTGTGAACGTTGACATGAAAAGGAAAAAGTAAAAAAAAAAAAGAAAAAAAAAATATATATATAAAAAAAAAAAAAAAAAAATTTATATATTTTTTTATTATCATGTAATCTTTCGCGGGCCGGTCAGAATCATCCCGCGGGCCGGATGCGGCCCGCGGGCCGTACAATGCCCAGGTCTGCACTAAAGGGTCTGCTATGGCTATTATTACTTGCTTAATTAAGGTCATGTCAATGCCGTTCCAATCTGTTGATGTTTTATTCTTAAAATTGTTCACAGTATCCATAATTTCATTTTTATCCGTATTTCTCAAGAAGATAGTACTTGGGTTTTTATTGATGTTGTTACAAAGGATCAGATTAAACCGAATATATATATTTATTTATTGATATATATTGCATAGTATTTGTATATCGTTTGATATCCCTTGTATATTCCTTGTACATATACACGGAATATCCCTTTAGTGCAGACCATAATATTTCAGTCTCCTATTGGACAGCGGTCCACCGGCGCCAGGGACCGGCCCCCGGAGCCAAGTTCAAAGTCACCGACACGACATGTCTGTACTTGCCCGGCCCTGCCCAGGGATACGGCGACAGAAATGAGAGTGGCACTATTTGTTCACCGTGCATATAAATACGGCGCAGGTGAATACAGAAGTTATGTTACCCAATAAGTTGAAGCCTCACCCACGATACAACGTGCGGTGAAGTATGGCCTGTTTGGCCCCAGAATAGCATTGAGACCGCGTGCGAATTAATAACTGAATTGTCAGAGTTTGGCACTATACCGTCGAGTGCGACATATTTCTATTAAGTCAATAATAGTCTATTTGTGTATGGTGTATCGTGCGGTTAGAGTTCTAAAGTGACCAGCATCTCCAACGCTTCCTCGTGTTAGCTAGAGTTCTTATCCAGGCTGGGCTGACCACATGGCGCTTTCACCCGAGGAGACCTAGGCGAGAACCGTATGGACATGTACACTGGATTAACCTACCCGACGACTACATAGCCCTTTGCGGCTGGAATATATATTTGCTTTGGTCCTGTGATTTATGGAACGGATAATCGCCGACGCCTGTGAGTGTTGGATTTACCCCGCGAGGAGTCAAGTCGAGTCGGCGCCTCAGACAGCCTGAGGCCGACTAGCTTCTTCACTGTGGAGCTACAGTCTACAAGAGAACCAAGCTGTATTCGTCTGTGGATCAAGAGGCTATCGCACTGTCTCCTGTACTCGGAGTCTCCCTAGTCATCGTTGACCAGACGTTCTACTACCGACAGAACCCCCACCCCTGCCGGCTTACTACCGGGGGGACCCGTCCAGTATATCCCGCTATATCACTAGTGTACCATAGATATAATTCCCTAAGAGTCAGGTTGTATAATTGCCTCCTGCGTAACCAGAGAATGGACATTCAGTGTTGATTTGCCTACGCATATTCCTTTGCCTTACAAGTGCAATCAAAGTATAATATAAGTGTATGATGTACCTTTTGCTCCATTAAATACTTGATAATTACTTTGTCTGGAACCGATTTCATTGTGGAAAGTGTTCATCATATTTAGATATCGTGTACTGTATGGCCAGTAATTAAAGTACATAAAGCGGTAGTGGTTTAATGATACCATACTTATCAATACAGTCAGGGAATTGTACCCCTCAGTTACAATTGGTTCTTCGAGCCGGAGGGTAACTAGTGTAATATTAATATAGTGGTATTAATATTGAAATGGCCTATGATGAACACTCCACGAAACGGTCCTCCTAAAGTAGATCGCCCGCAGCGTAGACGGCAGCCACCTCAGTACTTAGAGGATTACGCTGCCAGTATACTACCTAGCCTTCTACAGACGGTAAACGCGGAAAAAGTAGAAAGTAAAATTATGTCCGACCCTATCAACCAGGCTACCCCGCCAACAGAGGCCCTAGTGGGTTCTAATGTAACTGACCAAGCTCACGGTAGGGACCAGGAGGGAACTGACACGACTTTACCCCCCGCCAAGACCGAAGAAGTAGTCCCCGGAGAGCTCCAGGAGAAAGACAACCCTCCAGAGATGGAACTCTGCCCGGTACAAGAAGAGGAGAGCGCCCAGGAGATAGAGCTCCAGGACTCCCCGCAGGAGAACGCATCTCCAACGAGTACTGCCAGGAGCGGATCACCTCAACCAGCGTCTTCCCCCAGCGAGGCGGACAAGATGCTGGCACAGGCGTTCCTCGCCAGCCTAGCAGCCTCAACAGAGCGCGATCGACTCCAAGCACAGACGCTTAGTGAGCGCGAACATTCTTCCATGGAAAGAGAACGCCTCCAAGCGCAGCAACGGAGCGACGAAGATCGTATACGTCTAGAGATTAGACGCCTTCAGACGGAAGAGAATATGGTAATAGACCACGCCGAAGCCCAGCGCGCCGCCGCCGAAGCCCAGCGCGCCGCTGCCGGTGCCCAAAGAGAAGCAGAGCGCGACATCGCTCTCACCAAGCGCGAAGCCGAGCGCGACCGATTACAAGCGCAGCTAATGGAGCAGCTGATCGCCAGGGCAACACCCCCTCCCTCCGCACGGGGTTCCAGGGCCTCGTCAAGACACGGATCAAGGGCACCCTCTCCTAACCGATCAAGCGACCCTGAGCCCGACCACCAGAGAGAGCCTATACCCCCCTCCGAACTCCTTCCCCGACCGGTCCCAGTGAGACCCAGCTACAAGGAAGAGACGGTATACACCGCGGAGAGGCTAAATAGACGACTACAGGATCTAGAGGACCTGCCAGAGGAAGAAGAAGAGGGAGAGGAGGAGAGTCAAGCCCGACAGCAGCACAGTACTCCACAGGACCAGGAGGTCCAGTACAGCCCAGGCTCTACCCCCGCGGCTCTGCGCTACAGACCCCCGACTCAATTCACGGGTGAGCTCGACGCACGACCAGTCCCGAGGAATAGCACCTGGATACGCGGGCCATGGTACCCCGCCGGTACCAGCCCACCGAGAGGCGTAAGAGGAGACTCGCCTAGGAGGCCTCTCTTCCAACGCTCACCGATGTGCCAGCCATCTACGGCATCATACATTGGCACACCGACGTTTCCAGACTTCACCCATGAGAATAGAGCACAGTACACGGAGCTAAGAATGTGTTTAGAGACCATGATGGCCGATGTAGCTGATGAACGCCACAAGTATGCTATCCTATTGAAGCACCTCAAGGTGCCCCGAGCGCACAATATAGCGCTGGCCTATGCCACCTCTACTACCCCATACACAGCGGCTCTAGCAGCACTCGACCAAAGATATGGACGCATATGGGACTACGTAATACAAGAGATAAGGCATATTGACCGCCTACCCCCAGCCACAGACAATCGCTCACTAGATGACCTGTCTATCAAAGTACAATCCCTGGTAGGGATGCTGGGGGCGCAAAGAGAAAAGGGTATGCACGAACTGTACGCAAACTCTAATGTCGAGAGGATTTTAGAGAAGCTTCCGCCCGCCCGACAAGAGCGCTTCAGGCGGCAAAGAGACCACCGTGATCCTAACGGTCCCGAGCCATCCCTCCTAGACCTAGCCGACTTCCTGGCGAGAGAAGTCAGCAGCCTAAGATTGGATACGTTCGTGCGGAGCACACCAAGCTCCAGAGAGGGACCTAGGAGAGCAAACGATGGCCGAAGATTGGTGACTGTCATGCACCAATCAGAATCAGTACCGAGCAGCAAGAACCACAGTACCCCCTCGATGAAAGAGAAGTGGAAGATGGTGTGCCCGTACTGCGAAAAGGAACACTGGTTGTCACAATGTGACATGTTCAAGAAGATGACCGCTGACGAAGTGAGTCAATGGATAAAGTCCAACCGACGCTGTTACCGATGTGCGCGCAGTCACATGGCAGCCGATTGCCGCTTAAAGAAGAGGTGTAGTCGGTGTGACGGAGCCCACCTAGATGTCCTACACGACAGTAACAGAAGAAAGCCTGCACCCTCAAGCAGCACAAAGGCAAGTGTTATGTACATTGACCCCGCCAGCAGCGGGGGCGCCCAGGTGCTCTTAAAGGTGGTCCGCGTAACACTGAGTTACCAAGATAAGGTCATGGACACTTACGCCGTCCTTGACGACGGGTCAGAGAAGACCCTTCTCCTCGCGTCCGCTGCGGCCCAGCTGGGGCTGCGGGGGAGCGAAAACCAGATGACGATTCGGACAATAAGACGAGATCTAAAGACGATAAAGGGCGAGAATGTCTCCTTCACTATCGCAGCAAGCGGGCAGCCAGAGAGACGGTATAGGATTACTAATGCTTTCACCAGCCAAGAAATAGGCCTGTCGCAGTACACCTACCCCATCGCCAAGCTGATGGATAAATATGTGCACCTGCGTCAACTACCTATCCCGCTCATAGACGGTGCCACCCCGACCCTGCTGATAGGCTCCGACCATGCAGACCTCATAGTCCCGATAGACCGGGTCCACACAGGACCCAGAGGCTGTCCTGCAGCAGTCGAGACCCGCCTAGGATGGACATTACAAGGCCCCCTCGCTAAGTCTCTTAACCGAACAGCAGCCACTAACTCCACTCCAGAGTGACAGAAGAAGACACCACCCTCCTACAGCATGTCGAGAGGCTATGGACACTAGAGACAATGCCCTTTAAGAACGAAAAGAAAGACATTCGTTCCAAGGAAGACATTTACGCTATAGCCCTCCTCGAGCAAGGGACGAAGAGAGTCAAAGTCAACGGAGTGATGAGATACGCAACTCCACTCCTGAGGCGAGAGGGTATGCCCACCTACCACGCCACAAAAGAAGCGACGGAGCGGTATCTATTGAACACAGAGCGGCGCCTAGCCAGAGACCCCGCTCAAGAGACTGTGTACCGCGCTGAGATTAACAAGCTAATCACAGCGGGACACATAAAGAAAATTGACATTAAAGAGGCCGATCAGACGACCGAATCATGGTACGTGCCGCACCACAAAGTCCACCACAACGGTAAGGATCGTATTGTGTTCAACTGCAGCTACCAGATCGGATCACAAAATCTGAATAAAGAGCTCTTGCCCGGCCCAACACTCGGCCCCTCTCTACTAGGCGTGTTACTACGTTTCCGCCAGGACAAGGTGGCCATCAGCGGCGATATCAAAGGGATGTTCCTGCAGGTGAGACTAGTGGAGGAGGACAAGCCCCTGCTGCGGTTCCTATGGAGAGAGAGGATCGGGGATGAGCAACCAGCCATCTATCAATGGGAAGTCCTCCCTTTCGGAACCACATGCAGCCCATGCTGTGCTACGTTTGCACTGCAAAAACACGTAGCAGAGGACCCAGCAGCAGATGAAGAGGTCCGACAAAGTGTAGAAAATAGTTTCTACGTGGACAACTGTCTACAAAGCGTCTCGACGCCAGAAGAAGCCGAGGCTCTTCTACTCAAGCTCCGCGCCTCCCTGATCAAAGGCGGCTTTGATCTCAGGCAGTGGGCCAGCAGCGACCCGCAAGTATTGCGCAGCCTCTCCCCCGAGGACAAGGCAGCAAGCAGCGAGACCTGGATGGCGACCATCCCAGGAGAAGCCCAAGAAATGACACTAGGACTAGTCTGGCGCTTCAAAACAGACTCGCTCCATTATAAACACACACCCCTGACCAAGGAGCAGGGAAGGTCGACTGCACTACCGACCACCAGACGGAGTGTATACAGAACACTCGCCAGACAATATGACCCGTTGGGATGTATTCTACCTTACACCACCAGGGCAAAGATGATTGTAAGAGCGTTATGGGACAAGGACCAGGGCTGGGACGACCCCATACCCGAACACCTTGCATCCACATGGAGAGAGTGGGAGACGGAACTCAGCTCACTCCCAGGTGTCAACATACGCCGCAGCTACTTCCCACCCACAGTGAGGCCGGAGACATGCCAGATGGACCTGCACGTCTTCAGCGACGCCTCCGAAGTAGCCTACGGTTCGGTGGCCTACTTGCGTGCCCGAGAGGAGGGAGGAGAAATACATACTGCTTTCATCCTGGCTCGCTCAAGAATAGCCCCACGAAAGCAACAATCTATCCCGCGTCTAGAGCTCTGCGCAGCCTTAGCAGGAGCGCAGCTCGCCACGTTAATCCAACGTGAACTCACCATTCCGGTGCAAAGAACAATCTTGTGGTCAGACTCCACGACAGTACTCACATGGATCCGGTCTGATTCGTGCAGATACAAGGTCTTCGTGGGAGTCAGAGTCACAGAGATTCAAGAGTTAACAGAAGTAGCGAGCTGGAGGTATGTGGACACAAAACACAACCCAGCTGACGTCATCACCCGGGGAATGTCCCTGGATGACCTCACCCGTCACAACCTATACAGTGACGGGCCAGAGTTCCTCAAGCTCCCGGAAGAAGAGTGGCCTACACCCACCCTACGGGAGGCGAGTAAAGAGGAGGCCGAAAACAAGAAATCTATGTTCTGTGGATTGAACACACTCGTCTCCACAGACCCCGACATAGACGATTGCCTCACCCTAGAGAGTGCGCAGCTAAAGACATTCCTGTGGCACCACCCAGAGGTTCAGCCCACTACTGACATTACAGCAGCTGACTACGAAGAAGCAGAACTTCTTCTACTACAATGAGCCCAGAGAGACTCGTTCCCCGATGAGCTAGACTGTCTACAGGGAGCAAAGCCCGTCCCATCAGACAGCAGACTGCTCCACCTAGCACCCGAGAGCGACGCCCATAGTCTCATCAGAGTGGGTGGTCGTCTGCGGAGAGCTCCAGACTTACCGGATGACGTCAAGTACCCGATAGTCTTAAACAGCCGACACAAGGTCACAGAGCTGATCATAAAGAAATACGACGAGGATGTGCACCACGCAGGGGCAGAGAGAGTCTTCGCGGAGATCAGACGTCGTTATTGGATACTGCAAGGGAGAGAAGCAGTGCGGCGCTTCCAGCAAACCTGTCTAGACTGTCGTAAGTGGCGAGCGCAGCCCAGTATACCCCGGATGGCTGACCTACCTCCCTGTCGCCTCCGACTCGGCGACACGCCTTTTCACTCCACCGGTATGGACTGTTTCGGCCCGCTGTATATAAAGAAAGGAAGAGGAACCGAGAAGCGGTGGGGTATTGTATTCAAATGCATGACCACCCGAGCGATACATATCGAACTCCTTCCAACCATGAGCACAGACTCATTCCTTATGGCCTTCCGAAGATTCACATCGCGGAAAGGCAAACCGTCTACATTATTGTCTGATCACAGGACAAACTTCAAAGGCGGAGAAAGAGAGCTGAGAGAGAGCTTCCAAGCTATGGGCCCAGAACTTAAGACCCACCTCGCTCCATCCCAGATTGACTTCCAGTTTAATCCCCCGAACGCACCTCACTTCGGTGGAACTTGGGAACGAGAAGTACGTTCAATAAAGACAGCCCTGTACGCCGTGCTTGGGGCCCAGACCGTGGCGGAAGAAGTCCTAATGACAGTCCTCACGGAGATCGAGGGAGTATTGAACTCAAAGCCCCTCGGTTACGTCTCAAGTGATGTAGCAGATGTCGACCCAGTCACCCCCAACACACTCTTGATGGCGCGGCTGGACCCCGCGCTACCCCAGACAATGTACAGGCCTGAAGAAGCGAACGGCCGAGGAATGTGGAGGTACAGTCAAGTATTGGCTGACAAGTTTTGGAACAGCTTCCTACTCCACTACCTACCGTCTCTACAGACCCGCCAGAAGTGGGTGAAGGAGAGAGACAATTTGACAGAAGGAACAGTCGTCATGATTATCGACCAGTCACTACCCGAGCTATGTGGCCGGCTGGCCGCGTAAGCAAAGTGATCACCGGTGCCGACGGAAAGGTCCGAGCAGCTGAAGTGCTCGTCCAAGGGCGGAACTACACCCGACCCGTGGCGAGGCTAATAGAACTGCCAAGGCTCCCTGATACTATCGATGACGACCATGACCCCATGACTTTGTGAACTGACTGACCCTCACAACAGACATTGAGTAGTGGACAGTGCGGTTAATCTGTCTCTGCTTAGCTAATTAGGTGGGACTAATTAGGGGGCGGCTGTTACAAAGGATCAGATTAAACCGAATATATATATTTATTTATTGATATATATTGCATAGTATTTGTATATCGTTTGATATCCCTTGTATATTCCTTGTACATATACACGGAATATCCCTTTAGTGCAGACCATAATATTTCAGTCTCCTATTGGACAGCGGTCCACCGGCGCCAGGGACCGGCCCCCGGAGCCAAGTTCAAAGTCACCGACACGACATGTCTGTACTTGCCCGGCCCTGCCCAGGGATACGGCGACAGAAATGAGAGTGGCACTATTTGTTCACCGTGCATATAAATACGGCGCAGGTGAATACAGAAGTTATGTTACCCAATAAGTTGAAGCCTCACCCACGATACAACGTGCGGTGAAGTATGGCCTGTTTGGCCCCAGAATAGCATTGAGACCGCGTGCGAATTAATAACTGAATTGTCAGAGTTTGGCACTATACCGTCGAGTGCGACATATTTCTATTAAGTCAATAATAGTCTATTTGTGTATGGTGTATCGTGCGGTTAGAGTTCTAAAGTGACCAGCATCTCCAACGCTTCCTCGTGTTAGCTAGAGTTCTTATCCAGGCTGGGCTGACCACATGGCGCTTTCACCCGAGGAGACCTAGGCGAGAACCGTATGGACATGTACACTGGATTAACCGACCCGACGACTACATAGCCCTTTGCGGCTGGAATATATATTTGCTTTGGTCCTGTGATTTATGGAACGGATAATCGCCGACGCCTGTGAGTGTTGGATTTACCCCGCGAGGAGTCAAGTCGAGTCGGCGCCTCAGACAGCCTGAGGCCGACTAGCTTCTTCACTGTGGAGCTACAGTCTACAAGAGAACCAAGCTGTATTCGTCTGTGGATCAAGAGGCTATCGCACTGTCTCCTGTACTCGGAGTCTCCCTAGTCATCGTTGACCAGACGTTCTACTACCGACAGAACCCCCACCCCTGCCGGCTTACTACCGGGGGGACCCGTCCAGTATATCCCGCTATATCACTAGTGTACCATAGATATAATTCCCTAAGAGTCAGGTTGTATAATTGCCTCCTGCGTAACCAGAGAATGGACATTCAGTGTTGATTTGCCTATGCATATTCCTTTGCCTTACAAGTGCAATCAAAGTATAATATAAGTGTATGATGTACCTTTTGCTCCATTAAATACTTGATAATTACTTTGTCTGGAACCGATTTCATTGTGGAAAGTGTTCATCATATTTGGATATCGTGTACTGTATGGCCAGTAATTAAAGTACATAAAGCGGTAGTGGTTTAATGATACCATACTTATCAATACAGTCAGGGAATTGTACCCCTCAGTTACAGATGTTGTTGATGGTGTTGTTGTGTATTTTTTTTTTTTTATCTTGTGTAACACTGTAGAGAAAGCAATCAACATGTCTTTGAGTGGGAGTGTTGAGCATATTTTGTATTGGTGGACAAAGTCATGTGTCTGCTCCTGTATGACATCACTGTGTGCATGCGTACAACAGACAAGGTGTTTTGATATAAAAGAGCATGCGCACTAAATAAACGCCCCTTAGCCTAGATGAAACTCAGTCCATGTGGTCGTGTCTATTTCTTCATGTCGAATGCTAATTACTTTGGTTGACTGCACACGTGGAGACTTCTGCTGACAAAAATGTCTCACGCAACACGTTCCACATTGATGTGGCATAATTGCGAAATGTGTTTAGTCCCTTGTTTGAGCCGAATCTGGGTTTAACATGATTTGTGGAGCTCCCTCTGGTGTTGTGATCGTGGTATTCACTAACCTTTGGGAAGTATTTTGACATGTACATCGTGTAGTGTATCTTGTAGACCAGGCCCATTGCAAGTTGCTGTACTCTGTCGTCTACTCTAAGCCATCCTAGGTTGTCAAAGTGGGCAGGGGTGAGGTTGGTTCTAGGAGTAAGGTCAAGCAGTAGTCTGACTAGTTTGTTTTGAGATGTTTGTAATTTTGTTTTTAGCGCCTTTGAGGTGCTTTGGTACCATGAGGTGCAAGCATAGTCATAGTACCCTTGAATGAGTGCTCCTGCCAGAGTCTTCAGGGTATTCTTGTTTACCAGAGAGGAGATCCGGTACAAGAATCGAGTTCGTTGGTTGACTTTTTTTATTACATTGGATGCCATTTTGTCACAGGAAAGATTAGCCTCTAGGATGGAACCCAGGTAGGTAATTTCATCTTTCCTTGTTACTGTATGTACTGTGTGGATTGATTGAACACTTTATTAAATGGGCCTGGTCTACAAGATACACTACACCACTAAGGTACCCATGTACATGTCGAAATACTTCCCAAAGGTCAGTGAATACCACGCCCACAACACCGGAGGGAGCTCCACAAATCATGTTCAACCCAGATTCGGCTCAAACAAGGGACTAAACATGTTTCGCAATTATGCCACAACAATGTGGAACGCCCTACCCACAGCCGTAAAGGAATGTGAATCACTACCCACCTTCAAAACCGCCCTCAAAGAGCACCTACGGGAGACTGCAATTAGAAACTGGCCACTGTAAATGTCCAAACCCCCCCACCCCCTCCTAATGTACAGTCTCCTCCCCACCGTATGTATATATTTTCTTTTAGGATCTCTGGGTAACAGTCCTGTATATTTGCATATCGTATATGTCACAAATGTAACAGTACTATATACCTGTATGTCCCTATGTCATAAATATCATGAATTGAAAATGGGGGACCCTGATGTAAACAAGACGAAAGTCTTTCTCTGGTCTGCATCCCCTTAACAATTGTGTGTATTGAGCCGTACTGTATTGTACCCATTCTGCAATCTGTTATAATAATAAAGTTTTCATTCATTCATACTACTGAGCAATAGTGCTAATCAGATGTATGTACAGAGTTGTTGTATTAATATGTATCTATCCATATATATTGTGACATCCTCCAGGCACGACGCAGTATACAAGTAGATTTCTTGAACTGATTTTAATGAAGCTTGTCCATTCTCCATCCAAACCGTAAATACATACAAATGATACCATTAGGCGGTTAGGTGGTCGAGCGGAGATTGCGTTCGTCACCAGCCCCGGAGCTGTGAGCTTGGTTCGCCTGTTCGAATCCAGCTCACAGCTCCGGGGTTGTCACCAGCTTGGCTGGCCGTCTGCACTGATACAATTGGCTGTATCAGAGGGTGGGAGAAGCTGGCGGGGTGGGTCCGGGTCGTTGTAAACAGCGACTCCTACAGTTCGGTCGGGGCGCCTGCTAAGCGCGGATTGGACGTGAGGGGGATAGTGTGGTCCTCCCACACGCTACGCCCTCTCAATGAGAATCCGCGCTGCCAGGTGAAAAGAAGCGGTGATTGGCTGGACGTGTGTCGGAGGAAGCACGTGGTAGCCTCCACTCTCCCAAATGATCTGAATGTGGGGGGTAAAGCGCAGCGACCAGGAAGGGACTGGGAATTGGCATACGACTAACATTGGGATGGGAGAAAATCGGAGGAAAATGGAGGGGGAAAAAGACCAATAAAAAAAAAAAAAAAAAAATGATACCATTAGCAATTGAAAGCCCATCAAAAACGTAGCTAACATCAACCGTCAACATATAACGAAAATCATCATCCATAGCAATCAATACCTTATTGGCTGGGTGCCAGACAGTATAAGAGAACATCGATTGTGTTGCGTCTTTGTCCTTTTTCTTGTTATATTGTCTTGCGTTAGACAACTATTTTACTTGCTTGAATTGACCGCAAAGTCAAGACAGCCATCCATCAAGTCATGTCGGGTCTCAAAGAAAGGCGGAAACACGTCACCGGATATTAAGTGGGAAACAAGTCTTGTGAGACTAAATAATTGCACAAGCAAAAAGAAATCATGCGCCACTCATATTATCTATATAAACCCATATGAAATACAATCCTGAGTATTATTATTAATATGCAAAAATAAACGTATAAAATTGTAAGCGAATATAACTATATTAACAAACTGTTAACCATAGCTGCATTTACATATATCCACATCCGTCTGTACATACCTGCATATAATCCTTTGTATATCTGTAGATACTAGCCTCTATCTATCTATACATTTTGTACATGTCCCTTACCTACTCTTACTAGTTACGCTGCTGGCCAGTATGACTTACTACCAGTGTCTTTATACCTGTATCACTGTACATGTTAATACTATATCTATATCTGTACATATCCCTTACCTACTCTTACTATATATATATATATATATGGGAGAAAAATTTAAAATGGGGATATTTATATAATATATCCCCATCCCAATTTCATATTTCCAATTCTCCCCTCCCCTGTCTTGAACGTTGCTAGACTATGCCTCCCACTGGTCGGCTGTAGTGAGGATAGAAGCCTTGCATCACGTGTCCCCTCCGGTACACGAGGAGGCAGCCTGTCGCATCTTTTCACCGCAGCAGCTCGAACTCTCAGTGGCGAGGAGTAACGCGTGGGAGGCTCACACTGCCCCCGATACTTCCTGTTTCCGCCGCACCGGCGTCACCAAACCGACTTGTAGGAGTCGCTGTCCACAACGTCCAATCCCCACCCACCGGCCCTCCCACCCTCTAACACTGCCAATTGTGTTAGTATGACGACCGGCCAAGCCGGTAGCAACGCCGAGAGCTGGGCTCGATACCAGCATCTCCTGCGTTAGTGGCGAGCGCCTTGCCCACTGCGCCACTCAGCCGTGCCACATAGAGGCAATTTCAACGTGCTTTACGTACATTGAAAAAGGTTACATCATATGGAATAGTTGATTTAAAAGGAATTAAAAAAATGTAAAGAAACATGTCAAAGAATAAAGGAAAGGAAGGGGAAAAAAACGAACAAAGAACAAACACATTTTAAGCTGCTTTTATCAGTAGTCAATGCTGGGACACATTAAACAGTATATTATGTTATATACTATATGTATGATATATTCAGTATATGTGAAGGTCACCACCCACAGTCAGGCTGAATTAAGGGGCCTCCTTCTGTGTGGTGAACAACATGAAAACATAAGGAAGGATTACATAATAAACATAGATGATGAAGTAAGGTTTAGTCGATATTCCAATGTACAGTTTTGCTTGTACAGTTTCCCCCACCCACCTCCAATGTACAGTTCCCCAACCACCTACCCAACCTCCTCCAATGTACAATTTCTACATCAAATGTATATACTCTCTTTTTTAGACTATTTTTGTATCACAAACAGTACTGTATTTGTAAATCTGGTATGTCATAAATGTATAGATGTAGCAGTACTGTATCTGTATGTTGTGTATGTCATAATATGTTATGATGAATTGAAAATGGGGGACCCTGATGTAAACAAGATGAAAGTCTTTCTCTGGTCTGCATCCCCTTAACAATTATGTGTATTGAGCTGTACTGTATTGTACCCATTCTGCAATCTGTTAATAAAGTTTTCGATCAATCACTCAATCATACACGCCATACTGAGGCCTACAACAAACTGACCGGATCTTCCTTTATTCATTATGTTGATTGTACTGTAGCACTATTTTACTCTGTCCATTCTATTGCATAATTTTACTATCTATTCTATTCTACTATTCTATTATTGCACTGTATTATTTTACTCTGTCTATTGCTTTTTATTACAGGTTCAAAACTGTCAGGTATTAAACTGTGTGGGTATCAAACAAGAGACTGTCAGGCTTTAAAACGGTGTAGGAACCAGGCCTAGAACTGCACCCTGAGAGAGGGAACTGCACCCTGAGAGAGGGAACTGCACCCTGAGAGAGGGAACTGCACCCTGAGAGGGAACTGCACCCTGAGAGGGAACTGCACCCTGAGAGAGGGAACTGCACCCTGAGAGAGGGAACTGCACCCTGAGAGAGGGAACTGCACCCTGAGAGGGAACTGCACCCTGAGAGGGAACTGCACCCTGAGAGGGAACTGCACCCTGAGAGAGGGAACTGCACCCTGAGAGGGAACTGCACCCTGAGAGGGAACTGCACCCTGAGAGAGGGAACTGCACTCTGAGAGGGAACTGCACTCTGAGAGGGAACTGCACCCTGAGATGGAACTGCACCCTGAGAGGGAACTGCATCCTGAGAGGGAACTGCACCCTGAGAGGGAACTGCACCCCGAGAGGGAACTGCACCCTGAGAGGGAACTGCACTCTGAGAGGGAACTGCACTCTGAGAGGGAACTGCACCCTGAGAGGGAACTGCACCCTGAGAGGGAGGTTCGAAGGGTCAAAGTGGGTATAAGACAGGAGGGAAGACTGTCAAGTTTTAAACTGTGGATACCAAACAGAGAAGGTAAAGACGACTTTGAACTGTTGAACAGAAATCCAGAACTATTTTATTGCACTGTAAAAAAAGATTATAATAATAATTTGCATGGAATAGCGCACAAACTAAAGTATGTCGAAATTAACTGGTTAGTCAGTCTGACTATAAACAATGCCTGTCAAATGAGCCATACTATTGTCTCCATAGCTATAATACAGAACACACGATGGGTCCGCAAACATCGCTAAAATGGTCAATAACGCTGGCGCCATTGAGTAAAGATGGGAAAAGAGCGTGGCGGTCAATGAGTCAACAGGGACGGGGTTGAATGTGAACTAGATGAGGAAGGGAGGGACGTGAGTTTGTTTCTTCTCTGGTGTGAATCCTCATGTGCGTCTTTATATATGCCTTCCGAGTAAATCCTTTCCCACAAACTTCACGACTAAATGTTTTTTCCCCCCGAGTATGAGTTCTGATATGTACTTTTAAGTCACGTTTTGCACCAAATATTTTATCACAGGGTGCAACTATAGGGCTTTTCCCCAGTGTGGCTTCTTATGTGAATATTCAGCTCTCCCTGTCTACTATATCTTTTAGGACACAGTGTGCAACTATAGGGCTTTTCCCCAGTATTTTCTCATGTGAAAATTCAGGTGTCCCTGTGTAGTATATCTTTTAGGACACAGGGTGCAACTATAGGGCTTTTCCCCAGTATGGCTTCTCATGTGTCTATTCAGGTGTCCCTGTGTAGTATATCTTTTAGGACACAGGGTGCAACTATAGGGCTTTTCCCCAGTATGGCTTCTCATGTGAATATTCAGCTCTCCCTGTGTAGTATATCTTTTAGGACACAGGGTGCAACTATAGGGCTTTTCCCCAGTATGGCTTCTCATGTGAATATTCAGCTCTCCCTGTGTAATATATCTTTTAGGACACAGGGTGCAACTATAGGGCTTTTCCCCAGTATGGCTTCTCATGTGAATATTCAGCACTCCCAGTGTAATAAATCTTTTAGGACACAGGGTGCAACTATAGGGCTTTCCCCCAGTATGGCTTCTCATGTGAATATTCAGCTCTCCCAGTGTAGTATATCTTTTAGGACACAGGGTGCAACTATAGGGCTTTTCCCCAGTATGGCTTCTCATGTGTCTATTCAGGTCTCCTTGTGTAATATATCTTTTAAGACACAGGGTGCAACTATTGGGCTTTTCCCCAGTATGGCTTCTCTTGTGAATATTCAGGTTTCCCAGTGTATTATATCTTTTAGGACACAGTGTGCAACTATAGGGCTTTTCCCCAGTATGGCTTCTCATGTGAATATTCAGGTGTCCCCGTCTAATATATCTTTTAGGACACAGTGTGCAACTATAGGGCTTTTCCCGAGTATGGCGTCTTATATGTTCATCTAGGTGAGATTTTCGACTATATCTTTTAGGACACAGTGTGCAACTATAGGGCTTTTCCCCAGTATGGCTTCTCATATGTTCTTCCAAGTGTGTAATGCCAGTATATTTCTTGCCACAAACAGTACATGTGCTGTGAGTTTGAAGGTGAAGTTTCAAGCTCTCTGTGGGTTCTAAATGTTTTCCACACAAACCACAGTCACTAGAATGGGCTTTAAGATGGGCCATTAAAGCGTTCCTATTAGGAAAACATTTCCCACACACTTTACAGCTCCAGGTCTCACATGGTATTTGGTTTGATAATTTCACCTCATGGGATGAAACCACAGAGCTCTTGAACTGGTTGCTGTTAGACAAACTCTGTCCTTTGTTTTTCTGTGTCTTCTTTGATGTCAGTGAGTTTAAACCAGGATGAGGTTCACTAGTCTCCAGCCAATCATCACTGTCATCAGTATCCCTTCCAGAAGAGTCTGAAGAGAGGAGCTGGCCATCTGTAGTTGGTTCTAAATCACCAGCAAAGTTACTGACTGGTTCTGATAATCCACAGTCCTCTCCATCAGGTTCTGTTTTCATCTGTTCTGTTGAGGTGCTGGCTAGAGGCTCTGTCTCTCTGTTTTCCTCAGTCTGGGTTTGGTTAAACCATGAGGACTGAGGTTTCTCTTCATCATCTTCACTCTTCACAGGGACAGGGTTGAAAGTGAACTTGATATCAGCCTCCTCCAGACCTTGAAGCTGCTCTCCCCCCTGACTGGTCCAGAGTTCCTCCTGTTCCTCTTTCATCTGTAGGAGCTCTGGGTCCTGGGTTTGGTTAAACCATGAGGACTGAGGTTTCTCTTCATCATCTTCACTCTTCACAGGGACAGGGTTGAAAGTGAACTTGATATCAGCCTCCTGCAGACCTTGAAGCTGCTCTCCCTCCGAGTCCTGACTGGTCCAGAGTTCCTCCTGTTCCTCTTTAATCTGTAGGAGCTCTGGGTCCTGGGTTTGGTTAAACCATGAGGACTGAGGTTTCTCTTCATCATGTTCACTCTTCACAGGGACAGGGTTGAATGTGAACTTGATGATACCAGCCTCCTCCAGACCTTGAAGCTGCTCTCCCCCCTGACTGGTCCAGAGTTCCTCCTGTTCCTCTTTCATCTGTAGGAGCTCTGTCTGCTCCTGGCTCAGACTGGGGCTCCTCTCCTGCTGCTCAGGGGGAACCTCCTCTTCACAGACAGAGAGCTGTGGGGGGTCTGGAGGGAGGCAGAATAATAACATGAATAGTTGTAATTGCTGTCACCATTGGAAAGCCACCCATTTTAAGAATTCACACATGTTCTTCCTGTGCCCCGGGACAGTTCAGTCAGTATGTTCTTCCTGTGCCCCAGGACAGTTCAGTCAGTGACAAAACTGAGGAAAACAAAAATAAACCACGTGAACTTTGGAAATTACTCAATTTGCAGTAAAAAACTTAAAACCAGGTTCTCAAACATAAACATAAAGACGGACAACACGCTCATCACAGACAAACTGGATTTAGCCAAGTACTTAAACACTTTCTTCACAAACATAGCCACAACACTGGTAAACAAACTACCCTCCCACTCAGGGCAGTATGGGGTAGAACACATAGTAGCATACTACAAGAACCTAGGCGTCCACAAAGACGACTTCAAACTGGAAATGGTAACTACAGATGAGGTACTCAAAAAACTGAGCGCCCTCCAACCGAACAAGGCCACTGGCCATGACAACATCCCCTCCAAATTCCTCAGAGACTCAGCAGCCGCCATCACCCCAGTCATGCCCCGATCACGTTTTTTTGCCACCGATACCGATCACCGATCGCCGTGAGCCATATCGGCCGATACCGATCCGATCGTTTTTGATTAAATTTTTTTTTAAATTATTTTATATCATTTATATTTTTTTATAAAATATATATATTATATAATTAGACTTGTACTTGTATTATCTGCGAGACATCGCCACCACGCAACAAGCTCCACTGTCTGTGTGTACTCTAGTAGCCTCCAGCCAGGGAGCGAAATTAACTTTTTGACTCACCGGCCAGTGGCGGGTAGATGGGAAGAATCTACCCGCCAAGCATATTTCTTACCCGCCAACTTTTTTTTGATAAAAAAAAAATTATTATTATTTTATATAAACACTTTTTTTTAATAAAATATATATATATTATATAATCATACTTGTGATTGTGTTATCTGCGAGACTTCGCCACCTCGCTGTCTGAAAACAGCTCCACTGTCTGTGTGTATACTCGAGTGGCCTCCAGCTCCAGCAAGGATTCTCCGGCGCTGCAGCTGAGCCCTAAACGCTACATTCAGCATGCAAAAGGATTCTCCTGAGCTACAGCTGGACCCTATTCAGCAGCCCTCATGCGATGTAAGCCAGGGACTCGAATACGCATGTTGTTGTAGGACATTGATGTCAGGAGCTATAGCTACTGCTGGATGGCGTTGGGACAGTGCCTCAGTGAACTATTTAGTTTACTGCGACATTTCGTAGTGACTAGTGAGCTACCTAGCCAACGGAGGTATTATGCACTGGACTATTGCTGGAGCATTTGTTGATGTCGGGAGCTATCAGTAGCTAGCCGGCTGGATAACGTTACACAATGCCTCATGTATTAAACTAAGTGAATAGTTGACTGGGTCATTTTGTAACGGTAGCTAACGTTATCTCACGAAGGTCCCACACTGACTAGACTAACGTCTATGGAAGCAAATGAGTGCCAGAAGTATTTGAATTTTACCAGACACCGGTGACTGTCGGAGGCAATAGCCTCTGTTTACATGCAGCATACAGAAACAGGTGGGGAGGGGTAGGAGCAGCAATGCGCTGCGTGTCTGTGCTGAGACAGCGAGTGAGAACTCCGCTAAAGAATTGGATCATGATTTTCGGTTTTCACATGACTATTTGATTGCCCGCCACACGGCGGGCAGACCTCTCAGTGGGAGGCGCCAAACATAAAAACTGAGCGCCAATGGCGGGTGGCGGCCTCTAGTTTTGCCCCCTGCCTCCAGCTACGGCCAGGATTCTCCGGAGCTGCAGCTGGACCCTATACTCGAGTAGCCTGCAGCTATGGCCAGGATTCTCCGGAGCTGCAGCTGGACCCTATTGATCACATTCAACAACATACCCTGAGCTCGAATACGCATCGAATGAGTGTTATAAAACATTGATATCAGGAGCCATCTGTGGCTACTGCTGGCCGGCTATATAACGTTGATACAGCGCCTCAGTGAACTATTTAGTTCAGTGGGACATTTCGTTTTGAACAGTGAGCTGGCGTCAGCTAACGTGAGCTAGCGGAGGTATCATACAGACTTGCTGGAGCGTTTGTTGATGTCAGGAGCTATCAGTAGCTGGCCGGCTAGATACCGCGCGGTTAGACAATGCCTCATCATGTATTGGACTGGAAGTGAATGGTTGACTGGGTCATTTTGTAACGGTAGCTAACGTTAGCTCAGGGAGACGCGTACATGCAGTTGTTGAGGTAGATAACCGTGATTATGTTTATTTATTTAGACTAGACTACACCGTGTTTGCGTGCGGGAGGGGCCGGAGGGAGGAGCAGACGCCGCACCACTGTGTGGGAGTGTGTGCAACTCCCGGTGTCTGAGACAGAACTCAGCGAGTGAGATCGGTTTTGACGATCGGCGAAAATAAAGCATCATCACCGATCACCGATCGCATATTTATATTGACCGATCGATCGGGGCATCCCTAGTCATCACACACATAATAAACCTCTCCATAAAACAGGGACACGTCCCCAAGGACTTCAAAATTGCGAGAGTAACACCCCTGCACAAAAAGGGCAGCAAATTAGACCCAGGCAACTACCGCCCTGTTTCTATCCTTACATCCATCTCGAAAGTCATGGAAAAAATAGTATACGAACAGGTCGAAAAGTACCCTGCGGAAAAAAATCGAATCTACGAATTCCAATCTGGCTTCAGAACATCCCACTCGACTGACACATGCCTTCTCTATTTGAACGGGCAAATACTGCGGCATGGTCATGCTGGACCTACAAAAGGCCTTCGACACTGTCAATCACACCATTCTGATTGACAAGCTAAAAGCAATTGGTTTTGATAGTTTATCAGTGAGCTGGATACAATCCTACCTGGAGGGGAGAGAACAGATGGTGGAGGTAAACGGTACCCTATCCCCCCCCCCTCACAGTGAACTGTGGTGTTCCACAAGGAAGCATACTAGGACCGCTACTGTTCCTAATTTATGCAAATGGCATGTCGTCAGCTTGTGACTGCAACTTGTTCCTGTTTGCGGACGACTCAGCCCTGCTGGTCTCTGACAAGAACAAGTTACAGGTTGAAAAAACCCTCAGCTCGGAACTAGGCAAAATCTGCATATGGCTCGCAGACAACAAACTATCATTACACATGGGCAAAACAGAGTCCATTCTCTTCGGTTCAAATAACAAACTCAGCAAGACCGACGGCTTCTCAGTTACAGTGGGTGACAATATTGTCACAAGGAAAGATGAAATTACCTACCTGGGTTCCATCCTAGAGGCTAATCTCTCCTGTGACAAAATGGCATCCAATGTAGTAAAAAAAGTCAACCAACGAACTCGATTCTTGTACCGGATCTCCTCTCTGGTAAACAAGAATACCCTGAAGACTCTGGCAGGAGCACTCATTCAAGGGTACTACGACTATGCTTGCACCTCATGGTACCAAAGCACCTCAAAGGCACTAAAAACCAAATTACAAACATCTCAAAACAAACTAGTCAGACTACTGCTTGACCTGACTCCTAGAACCCACCTCACCCCTGCCCACTTTGCCAACCTAGGATGGCTTAGAGTAGACGACAGAGTACAGCAACTTGCAATGGGCCTGGTCTACAAGATACACTACACAATGTACATGTCAAAATACTTCCCAAAGGTCAGTGAGTTGGTGGATATTTTCAATGTTTTAGCTAATTTTGATTTAAATTGTATAATTCCCATTTTAAAATGTTTTACCATGGTATGTTTGATATCCTTTTTTTCAGCACAGCCTCACATATATGACCTGAAAGTTAGTTTTCATATTGTATAATACTGTATATACTGTATACTGCATAATGTACAACACAAAACACAAAATCGGATTGAGAAAATGTGTTATTTTTACTATGAACCAATGCAAACATATTCAATCAAGCATATAAAACTGTGGAAATGCACCCTAGGTAGCATATTTACATAAACAAAAGAGAACAGAACAGAATTCAATTTACAAATAATTATTTTCTCCATACACAGGTAATAAACACAGACGAAAATTTGATTCTCTATCACCAGCATGCTTTTTTTTTTTTTTTTTTCTTTTTTACAAAAAAAAGTTAAAAAAATAAGTTTTACAGTAAAAAGGTAAAAAATAAGTAAAGTGGGATATTCAATATACATATATACAGTACACATATGACTAGAGTGCAGTCATATAGAGTGCAGGATGCCTGAGGTGTATCCAAAAGAAATATATACAGTACTCATGTGTACGTACGTGTGTGTGTGTGTGTGTGTGTGTGTGTGTGTGTGTGTGTGTGTGTGTGTGTGTGTGTGTGTGTGTGTGTGTGTGTGTGTGAGAGACACTGCTCAATTGTGCCACGCAGTAAAACAGTTTCTGTCTATGAACAGAGTTATAACTAAACAAAAGCACTAATAATAATAATAATAATAATAATAATAATAATAATAATAATAATAATAATAAGTCTCTCACCTGTCTTGGTTAGCCCTCCTTCCATGTCTCGCCTGCACTGAACTGGTTGAAGGCAGGTCATCTGCTCCTTGCTCCTCACTGTAGAAAATAAAAAGCACATTATTTTCAACATTCAACAAGGAATCTCTTATCTTATACAGCACACAGCACAGCACAGCACATATACACATATTTACAATCCAAAGAGTGTTCTTTGCAAACCCAACAAGTACAGTAAGAGTGTGACTGACTAAACATAAGCAATAAATCTCCAAAATAAGTGCCTTTACCTTGTGTTGTTGTCATCTACAAACGATGAAGATTCTTCTACTTCTACTGCTACTGCTACTGCTACTACTACTACTACTACTACTACTTGATTGATTGATTGAAAAGTTTATTAACAGATTGCAGAATGGGTACAGTACAGTACAGCTCAATACATACAATTGTTAAGAGGATGCAGACCTGAGAAAGACTTTCGTCTTGTTTCCATCAGGGTCCCCCATTTTCAATTCATCATATGACACACATGACATACAGATAGACAGTAATGCTACATCTATACATTTATGACATACCAGATTTTCAAATACAGTACTGTTTGTGATACTAAAAAAATCCAGAAGAAGAGTATATACATTTGACATAGAAACTGTGCATTGGGGGAGGTTGGGTAGGTGGGGTGGGGCTGTACATTGGAGGTGGGGGGGGGGGGGGGGGGGTTGGGTAGGGGGGGGGGGGGACACTGTACATTGGAATACTGACATACATTTGACATGGAAACTGTACATTGGAGGAGGTTGGGTAGGTGGGGTGGGGTTGGGTGGGGCTGTACATTGGAATACTGACAAAGCCATGCTTGGTCTTTATTGTACAACTGGGTTAGGACATTTGTAGGGGCCAGTTTTCAATTGCAGTCTCCCGTAGGTGTTCTTTTAGAGTGTTTTTGAAGGTGGGTAGTGATTTACATTCCTTTACAGCTTTGGGTAGGGCGTTCCACATTGTTGTGGCATAATTGCGAAACGTGTTTAGTCCCTTGTTTGAGCCGAATCTGGGTTTTACTAGCCCCTTTCGTGACTTTCGGTTTGCAAGCCTGTGGCTTTTGTGACCGGAGTCACTTGCCCACCCGCCCCGATCACCCAGTAGAGAAACGACCAAGCGCCGTCAAGGGGCTCGCGGTGTGTCAAGAATACATCAGATCTGAATTTCAAAGATACCCAGCGTACAATATGGGTCCAACACAGCTCCACGATGGGGTCTGGAAGCTCGCAGTTGCCAATAAACAGTTTAAAACATTGTTACTCGACGAGTGGTATTTACAGACCGAACGTCCATCTCCGCCGTTGGTGTCACAGCGCATGCGCACCATGCCGCGTTCACGTTACTGGGAAGAAGCGGAAGAACCAGAGGACATCTCGTTGCTACAACTAGGAAGCTTCACGCTTTGACTCTATATATATCTATGGATGAAACGCCCACATCCATACTTCCGCAATTCGTGACGCGAAGTGGGAGATATGGGGTCTATAAAAGAATCCCATATGTCCTAGTAGGAATTACCACTAGGAGGCTGACGTGAATGGTTTTTCCCAGTCGGAAGCTGGTTCTTCCGCTTCTTCCCAGTAACGTGAACGCGGCATGGTGCGAATGCGCTGTGACACCAACGGCGGAGATGGACGTTCGGTCTGTAAATACCACCCGTCGAGTAACAATGTTTTAAACTGTTTATTGGCAACTGCGAGCTTCCAGACCCCATCGTGGAGCTGTGTTGGACCCATATTGTACGCTGGGTATCTTTGAAATTCAGATCTGATGTATTCTTGACACACCGCGAGCCCCTTGACGGCGCTTGGTCGTTTCTCTACTGGGTGATCGGGGCGGGTGGGCAAGTGACTCCGGTCACAAAAGCCACAGGCTTGCAAACCGAAAGTCACGAAAGGGGCTAGGTTTTACATGATTTGTGGAGCTCCTCTGGTGTTGTGATCGTGGTATTCACTGACCTTTGGGAAGTATTTTGACATGTACATGGGTACCTTGGTCGTGTAGTGTATCTTGTAGACCAGGCCCATTGCAAGTTGCTGTACTCTGTTGTCTACTCTAAGCCATCCTAGGTTGGCAAAGTGTGCAGGGGTGAGGTGGGTTCTAGGAGTCAGGTCAAGCAGTAGTCTGACTAGTTTGTTTTGAGATGTTTGTAATTTGGTTTTTAGTCGTCTACTGTCAGCCATCCTAGAGAACTATGTTGTTCTGTGTCAACGGTTCCTTTCTGCTGCTGCTGCAAGAAAGGAGCGATAAGAGGAAAACAATGTGAATATAACTGTACTTACGTTTTGATCCAGTACAGTTCTGCCACAGAGACGTTAGCAAGAGACTCGTTTAATGTCTCTGCTCCGACTCACAACAAATCTGCTTCACAATCGGGTTCAACGTCAGTCATGTTTGCACGGAGGAGTTGACGGTGACCGATAACACATTGTGTTGTGTTTAACTGGTCCTTTGATCAGGGTTTTGTAGCAGAGAAGCGAGTTAAAAGCTCCTCAATGTAAACAGTCTGGCTGTAGAAACGTTAGCTGCTGGTTTAACAGCGACGCGCGGCCATCTTAGATGACGTCACTCGCTCCGTTCAAGCCGTAAACCGCTCCATTTGGTGGAATTACGACGAATTACTACTACTACTAGACTACTACTACTACTACTACTACTACTACTACTACTACTACTACTACTACTACTGCTACTACTGCTACTACTACTGTTATAAGTCGAACTACTAAAGCTAAAGTTTTGCTGGCTGAAAAAACGTGTGTTCTGCAGAAATGATCTTGTAAACAACGGATCGCTCACTTACATTCTTCTTCTACTGTTATTTTCTGGCAGTCAACTTCCGCCTCCTTCAGCACTACTCTCACTTTTTTCGGCTTGATTCTAGCACAACAAATGAATGAATGAATGAATGAAGGGGAGGAGACTGTCTATTAGGAGGTGGTGGGGGTTTTGGGCATTTACGGTGGCCAGTTTCGAATTGCAGCCTCCCGTAGGTGCTCTTTAAGGGCGGTTTTGAATGTGGGCAGGGATTCACATTCCTTTACAGCTTTGGGTAGGGCGTTCCACATTGTTGTGGCATAATTGCGAAACGTGTTTAGTCCCTTGTTTGAGCCGAATCTGGGTTAAACATGATTTGTTGAGCTTCCTCTGGTGTAGTGGTTGTGGTATTCACTGACCTTTGGGAAGTATTTTGACATGTACATGGGCACCCCGGTCGTATAGTGTATCTTGTAGACCAGGCCCATTGCAAGTTGCTGTACTCTGTCGTCTACTCTAAGCCATCCTAGGTTGGCAAAGTGGGCAGGGGTGAGGTGGGTTCTGGGGTTCAGGTCAAGTAGTAGTCTGACCAGTTTGTTTTGTGATGTTTGTAATTTTGTTTTAAGCGCCTTTGAGGTGCTTTGGTACCATGAGGTGCACGCATAGTCATAGTACCCTTGAATGAGTGCTCCTGCCAGAGTCTTCAGGGTATTCTTGTTTACCAGAGAGGAGATCCGGTACAAGAATCTAGTTCTTTGGTTGACTTTTTTTATTACATTGGATGCCATTTTGTCACAGGAAAGATTTGCCTCTAGGATGGAACCCAGGTAGGTAATTTCGTCTTTCCTTGTGACAATATTGTCACCCACTGTAACTGAGAATCCGTCGGTCTTGCTGAGTTTGTTATTTGAACCGAAGAGAATGGACTCTGTTTTGCCCATGTGTAATGATAGTTTGTTATCAGCGAGCCATATGCAGATTTTGCCTAGTTCCGTGCTGAGGGTTTTTTCAACCTGCAATTTGTTCTTGTCAGAGACCAGCAGGGCTGAGTCGTCCGCAAACAGGAACAAGTTGCAGTCACAGGCTGACGACATGTCATTTGCATAAATTAGGAAGAGTAGCGGTCCTAGTATGCTTCCTTGTGGAACACCACAGCTCACTGTGAGGGGGGGGATAGAGTACCGTTTACCTCTACCATCTGTTCTCTCCCCTCCAGGTAGGATTGCATCCAGCTCACTGATAGGCTATCAAAACCAATTGCTTTTAGCTTGTCCATTAGAATGGAGTGATTGACAGTGTCGAAGGCCTTTTGTAGGTCCAGCATGACCATGCCGCAGTATTTGCCAGCGTCCACCTCTTGTTTGATGTGGTCGTTCAAATAGAGGAGGCATGTGTCAGTGGAGTGGGACGTTCTGAAGCCAGATTGGAATTCGTAGATTAGGTTTTTTTCCGCCAGGTACTTTTCGACCTGTTCGTAGACTATTTTCTCCATGACTTTCGAGATGGAGGTAAGAATAGAAACAGGGCGGTAGTTGCCTGGGTCTAATTTGCTGCCCTTTTTGTGTAGAGGGGTCACTCTCGCAATTTTGAAGTCCTTGGGGACGTGCCCCTGTCTTATAGAGAGGTTTATTATGTGTGTGATGACTGGGGCGATGGCGGCTGCTGCGTCTCTGAGGAATTTGGAGGGGATGTTGTCATGGCCAGTGGCCTTGTTAGGTTGGAGGGCGCTCAATTTTTTGAGTACCTCATCGGTTGTTACCATTTCAAGTTTGAAGTCGTCTTTGTGGACCCCTAGGTTTTTGTAGTATGCTACTATGTGTTCTACCCCATAATGCCCTGAGTGGGAGGGTAGTTTGTTTACCAGTGTTGTGGCTATGTTTGTGAAGAAGATGTTTAAGTAATTGGCTACATCCAGCTTGTCTGTGATGAGCGTGTTGTCCGTCTTTATGTTTATGTTTGAGAATCTGGTTTTAAGTTTTTTACTGCAGCCTAGTTGATTATTGAGTAATTTCCAAAGTTCGCGGGGTTTGTTTTTGTTTTCCTCAGTTTTGTCGTTGATGAAATTTCTTTTTGCGGTTCTGATCATGGTGTTTACGTCATTTCTTAGTCTGTTTCTTTGGATTTTTAGTTCAACCACGTGGGCTTGGAGTTCACTGTTTGAGCTTTTGGAAAGCTTTGTCTGACTTTTATGAAGTTCAGAGCATTTTTTGTCAAATGGCCAAGATATTGATAAAAATGTAACGCCTGTCAAATTAAATCTGGCACATTTTACGCATGCGTATAGGTTTATTTAGCATCGAATTGAAGCATCGAATTGAAATGATCCTGGTTCAGTTATTTATTGTTTTATCAACACCAAATAAAAAGTAGCGTGTAGTTTCAAGGCACGTCATAATGCTACGTCGAAAAAAATCCGGAAATAGACTACATTTCCCAGGCAGATCACGTCAAACAACGACGTCATTCTATCGCGCCGGTGTTCTGCGGAATCCTACTCCCTCCTCGAAAACTGCTGCCGTAGCGCGACTCGCTAGACGCGTCGCGTGTTGCTTTATGACAGGTCATGAGTGCAAGAATGTGACAATTTGACCATGTGACCGCGGCAACGCGGGAGAGCGGCAGTGCGGAAATAGGCTGTCTCTAAGACAAACTCTAACCTTAACCAGCTCCTTAACAGCGCCTAAACTTAACCGTTCAACTTCTAACCTTAACCAACTCCGAAACAATGCCTAACCTTAACCATGCCTAACCTTAACCATAGAAAGAATATTGCCATTCTCTTTGACAAACTCTAACCTTAACCAGCTCCTTAACAGCGCCTAAACTTAACCGTTCTAACCTTAACCAACTCCGAAACAATGCCTAACCTTAACCTTAACCTTAACCATGCCTAACCTTAACCGGCGAAAGAATACACGTTAAAAAAAAAATCACGTTAAAAAAAAAAAATTCATGGGATTCGAACTCGTCAACAACGAACCGCAGGACCGCGGACCGCTGCTATGACAGGTGAGCTGAAGCGCCGAATAAAAATCATGGCGGATTCCTGCGGCGGTTACCTAATTCCGCTCGCGCTCTGCCGCGGGGCATGGCGCAGCCAATTCAGGAAAACGCGGAAGCAAAAGCAGCACTCATGACATGTCATTAAGCAATAGGCAGACGGGTCTGCAAAATTCCACTACTCTGCTGAGAACTGCTGCCGTAGCGCGAATCGCCTATATCTTTGGACAGCTGGGTGACGTCACCCTATAGTTCACTCCGAATTCCAACAGGTGTACCGACATTTTATCATCTACAAATACATTCGGATGATATTGTTTAAGATATATCAACAAGACTCAACAAGACGTTCGTCAGCAAGGTGGCAGAATATTGTAGAGTGAACGATTGTGGGTCATGCGCATGCGTGCGCAAGCACAGGAGCGCTGTCAGCAGAATTCAGCAGAGTAGTTGTTTTTAATCTAATTGTTAATACATATATATCGCTATCAAAGAATGCTCCCACTACAGAATCATTTTATATGACCTCACTACTCACTCCATGTATACTGTATGCATATGGTGAGCATATTTTTATACTCTAACATTTTTATGTAAGATTTCTGGGGTAAGGTATTTCAATACACCAATATATCGCTATCAAATAAACTCAGAATTCAGGGAACAAAACTTTTTATCATCTACTTTATACATGCTTTATACATTCTGCTGCAAAGCCAATTACATGCAAATATTTACATGCTTATACAGTAATAAGTTATGTATGTACAAATATGCGGTCCACCTGTTCTCCATTGCTATACAGACCAGGGTCGGGATAAGTATTATTAACACACAAGTGATTTTTGATGCATAAAAAGTGATATTATTAACACACAAGTGATTTTTGATGCATACAAAAGTGATTTTAAAACAAGATAACGCTAAACTCAGGCCTATATCTTTTTACAGCTGCGTGTTACAGCTGGATGTCGTCAGCTGGGAGTCACATCGTCACATTTTGGTGTACGACATTTTATCATCTACTTTATACATGCTTTATACATTCTGCTGCAAAGCCAATTACATGCGAATATTTACATGCTTATACAGTAATGAGTTATGTATGTACAAATATGTTTTAAGATATTGCTCACCATCAACAAGTCAAACAATATGTTCGGCTGCAGAATATTGTGGCTGAAAACGAGTGGAAAAGGATTGTGGGTCATGCGCATGCGTGCGCAAGCGCAGGAGCGCTCGGCAGTAGAATTCCGCAGGGAGTAGGATTTTGCAGAACACCGGCGATATCAGAGTCTTCTAAGAGTTCCTACCTATAAAACTAGAACTAGTGGTCAAATGAGCACAAATGTCATAAAACCATGTAATAAAATGAACGTTAAGCATTATGTATTACAAGTTAAAACGTAAATGAGTTACATTTAGCAGAAACGAGTGAAATAAGGAGCTATATTTCAAACTGAAGCACCTCCCCTCAGCAGAGAGCGTGGCGATAGAACGCCAGGTAGTTTGCAGGCTGTTTGACGAGGAAATGGGCAAAGACACTATACAACTGTACAAGCAAAACTGTACATTGGAATATTGACAAAACCATACTTGGTCATTTACTGTACATTGGACGGGGTTGGGTTAGGACATTTACAGGGGCCAGTTTCGAATTGCAGTCTCCCGTAGGTGTTCTTTGAGAGTGGTTTTGAAAGTGGGTAGTGATTCACATTCCTTTACCTCTTTGGGTAGGGCGTTCTGTTGAGCATATTTTGTATTGGTGGACAAAGTCATGTGTCAAAGTACTTCCCAGGGGTCGGTGAATACCACGATCACAACACTTGTTTATACAGTGTGTCTCCCCCCCCCCCCAACCACCTCCAATGTAAATTACCCAGTATGGTTGTCAATATCCCAGTGTACCCAACCCCCCCCACCCAACCTCCTCCAATGTACAGTTTCTACGTCAAATGTATATACTCCCTTTTCTTGACTCCTTCTGTATCACAAACAGTACTGTATTTGCAAATCTGGTATGTCATAAATGTATAGATGTAGCAGTACTGACTATCTGTATGTCATGTATGTCATATATGTCCTGATGAATTGAAAATGGGGGACCCTGATGTAAACAAGACGAAAGTCTTTCTCTGGTCTGCATCCCCTTAACAATTGTGTGTATTGAGCTGTACTTGATTGATTGATTGATTGAAAACTTTATTAACAGATTGCAGAATGGGTACAATACAGTACAGCTCAATACACACAATTGTTAAGGGGATGCAGACCAGAGAAAGACTTTCGTCTTGTTTACATCAGGGTCCCCCATTTTCAATTCATCAGGACATATATGACATACATGACATACAGATAGTCAGTACTGCTACATCTATACATTTATGACATACCAGATTTGCAAATACAGTACTGTTTGTGATACAGAAGGAGTCAGGAAAAGGGAGTATATACATTTGACGTAGAAACTGTACATTGGAGAAGGTTGGGTGGGGGGGGTTGGGTACACTGGGATATTGACAACCATACTGGGTAATCTACATTGGAGGTGGTTGGGGGGGGGGGGGGGGGGGGGGCACACTGTATATACAAGCAAAACTGTACATTGAGGGGGGGGGGGGGGGGAGACACTGTACAAACAAACAAAATTGTACATTGGACTATTGACAAAACCATACTAGGTAAATGACTGTACATTGGAGGGGGTTGGGTTAGGATATTTACAGGGGCCAGTGTTGAATTGCAGTCTCCCGTAGGTGTCCCTTGAGAGAGGTTTTGAAAGTGGGTAGTGATCCACATTCCTTTACAGCTTTGGGTAGGGCGTTCCACATTGATGTGGCATAATTGCGAAACGTGTTTAGTCCCTTATTTGAGCCGAATCTGGGTTTAACATGATTTGTGGAGCTCCCTCTGGTGTTGTGATCGTGGTATTCACTGACCTTTGGGAAGTATTTTGACATGTACATGGGTACCTTGGTCGTGTAGTGTATCTTGTAGACCAGGCCCATTGCAAGTTGCTGTACTCTAAGCCATCCTAGGTTGTCAAAGTGGGCAGGGGTGAGGTGGGTTCTAGGAGTAAGGTCAAGCAGTAGTCTGACCAGTTTGTTTTGAGATGTTTGTAATTTTGTTTTTAGCGCCTTTGAGGTGCTTTGGTACCATGAGGTGCAAGCATAGTCGTAGTACCCCTGAATGAGTGCTCCTGCCAGAGTCTTCAGGGTATTCTTGTTTACCAGAGAGGAGATCCGGTACAAGAATCGAGTTCGTTGGTTGACTTTTTTTTATTACATTGGATGCCATTTTGTCACAGGAGAGATTAGCCTCTAGGATGGAACCCAGGTAGGTAATTTCATCTTTCCTTGTGACAATATTGTCACCCACTGTAACTGAGAAGCCGTCGGTCTTGCTGAGTTTGTTATTTGAACCGAAGAGAATGGACTCTGTTTTGCCCATGTGTAATGATAGTTTGTTATCAGCGAGCCATATGCAGATTCTGCCTAGTTCCGAGCTGAGGGTTTTTTCAACCTGTAACTTGTTCTTGTCAGAGACCAGCAGGGCTGAGTCGTCCGCAAACAGGAACAAGTTGCAGTCACAAGCTGACGACATGTCATTTGCATAAATTAGGAACAGTAGCGGTCCTAGTATGCTTCCTTGTGGAACACCACAGCTCACTGTGAGGGGGGGGGGATAGGGTACCGTTTACCTCCACCATCTGTTCCCTCCCCTCAAGGTAGGATTGCATCCAGCTCACTGATAGACTATCAAAACCAATTGCTTTTAGCTTGTCAATCAGAATGGAGTGATTGACCGTGTCAAAGGCCTTTTGTAGGTCCAGCATGACCATGCCGCAGTATTTGCCTGCGTCCACCTCTTGTTTGATGTGGTCATTCAAATAGAGAAGGCATGTGTCAGTGGAGTGGGATGTTCTGAAGCCAGATTGGAATTCGTAGATTAGATTTTTTTCCGCTAGGTACTTTTCGACCTGTTCGTAGACTATTTTTTCCATGACTTTCGAGATGGAGGTGAGAATAGAAACAGGGCGGTAGTTGCCTGGGTCTAATTTGCTGCCCTTTTTGTGCAGAGGGGTCACCCTCGCAATTTTGAAGTCCTTGGGGACGTGTCCCTGTTTTATGGAGAGGTTTATTATGTGTGTGATGATTGGGGTGATGGCGGCTGCTGAGTCTCTGAGGAATTTGGAAGGGATGTTGTCGTGGCCAGTGACCTTGTTAGGTTGGAGGGCGCTCAGTTTATTGAGTACCTCATCTGTTGTTACCATTTCCAGCTTGAAGTCGTCCTTGCGGTATTGTATTGTACCCATTCTGCAATCTGTTAATAAAGTTTTCAATCAATCAATCAATCAAACCAGAGGGAGCTCCACAGATCATGTTGGGCCCAGATTCGGCTCAAACAAAGGACTGGACACGTTTCGCAATTATGCCACATCAATGTGGAACGCCCTACCCAAAGCTGTAAAGGAATGTGAATCACTATCCACTTTCAAAAACACTCTCAAAAAACACCTACGGGAGACTGCAATTCGAAACTGGCCCCTACAAATGTCCTAACCCAGTTGTACAGTAAATGACTGTTACGACCCCTGTGAGTCTAAGGGTAAAGGGCTGTAACATAACAGTTGGTTGACAGAAAAGATGGACCACGTTTGTAAACAACAATGATATTTATTGAATAGATGCAAAGGAAGCACATGTAGCTCAAGGGTGAGCCCAGGCCAAAACAACAAACAAACACCACTATACTCCAAATAAACCCAATCTAATCTATGGTAAAAGAAATTACATTACCTAAACTACTCTTACCTAACCAAAACAGGAGAAAACAATATCCAAAGGAAATGGCAGCTCACCCCATCTGTGCTTCCTGAGAAAGAGAGAAAAACACATTAATGATACAGAAAACAAAGACAGCATATATACAAAAACAAACTATAACTAACAATGCTCTCTCTGTGGCCATACACACACAAGGAAATTTCCACTAAGCACCAAAGGCCAATAAACGAAATGCAATATTGTCAAAGTTACAGGTTACAAAATCACACTAGGCCTAGCCTCATGCCAGAGAGAGAGAGAGACTGAAGTGAGAAGCCATGTTTTAACAGGTGTGGGGTGATCCATGATTGGGTGGTGTTGATTGAGTGTTGGAGTCTGGAAAACCATCCACCAATCGGTGCTGTGTTGCTATAATGGAAGGATTGGCCTGGCAGGGACCAATGGTGAAGGGAACAATGGCTGGAGGGAGGAAACAAAATGGAGAACACACACACATGGAGACACACACTGGGGAATATATACATTGGGATGTAACACCCCCATACATAAGACAAAAACATGTTTGACACTTAACACCAACTAAACATGTTTTTTTTTTAACAACGAGATAACATCTCTGAGATAACATGTACTTCAAAACAAAGAGCTATAAAAAAAAACTAGCAGTTGGTACAACAACCACTCGGGTCAACAACGACAGAACGAGTTGACGGCAAGAGAGACTGAGTCGACAGCAACATAAAACGAGTCCACAGCAACATAGACCGAGTAGACAGCAAAATAGAACAAGTCGACAGCAATATACAGTAGAACGAGTCGACAGCAACAGACAACGAGTCGACAGCAACAGAGATTTAACTCCGAGATAGAGCATCCGCCAACACATTCTCAGACCCCTTATGCTTTATGCTGAGGTTATAATTTTGCACTATGAGCGCCCAACGCATGAGGCGCTGATTGTGGTTGTACATCCGCGACAGAAAAACCAATGGGTTGTGGTCGGTGTATACTACCACTGGTAATACGCTCGAACCGACATACACCTCAAAATGTTGCAACGCATACAACATAGCCAAAGTCTCCTTTTCAATAGTGGAATAGTTTAGTTGATGTTTGTTAAATTTCCGGGAGAAATAACAAACCGGGTGACTGACACCATCGTGATCTTCCTGTAATAACACCCCTCCAGCTCCCACCCCGCTGGCATCCACCTCCAGCTGGAACGGCAGGGAGAAATCTGGAGCAGAGAGAACAGGGGAACTGCATAAGAGAGCTTTAACACTATCAAATGCATTTTGACAATCAGCTGTCCAAATGAATGGTTTGGACGGGCTACACAGGCTAGTGAGAGAAGTGACGACAGAAGAAAAGTTTCGGCAAAAACCACGGTAATACCCAGCCATCCCAAGGAATCTACGCAATTCCCACCTAGTAGTAGGCACTGGAAAAGTTGTGATTGCAGATATTTTTGCATCCACCGGACGCACTTGGCCTTGTCCTACCTGCTTACCAAGATAGGTAACCGTAGCCTTGCCGAACTCACACTTGGCAAGGTTAAGGGTCAGGGAGGCTCCAGCTAAGCGGTCAAAGACAGTTTGTAAGGTTGTCATGTAGTCACGCCAGTTGGTCGAATAGACAACCAGGTCATCGAGATAGGCATTACAATTTGGAACACCAGCCAGGACTAGGGTCACCAGTCGCTGGAAAGTGGCCGGGGCATTACGCATTCCAAAAGGCATTACAGTATATTGCAAAAAATTGTCAGGAGTAACAAACGCCGAGATTTCCGAGGCACGGGGGGTCAAAGGGACCTGCCAGTAACCCTTTAACAAATCTAGTTTGCTAACATAGGTGGCAGATCCAAGGTTGTCAATACAATCTTCCATGCGGGGCAGTGGGAAGGAATCAGGCACGGTGACAACATTTACCTTTCGGAAATCAGTACAAAATCTAGGAGTTCCATCCGATTTGGGAGCTAACAAGCAAGGTGAACTCCAGGGACTGCAACTTGGCTTGGCTAAACCATGTTTTAACAAATAGTCAACCTCCTGTTGCATCATGGCCCTCTTGGTGATGTTAACACGGTATGCATGTTGCTTGATAGGCACAGCATTGTTAACATTAATATCATGGGCCAATACAGAAGTACAGGAGGGAACATCACCAAACAGAGCCATGTAGGCCTGAATCAAATTTGTGATGTCCTCTCGCTGCTCCTCAGGTAAGTGTGCTAAGTGAGTGGGCAGGTTCAATAACATCTCAGTGTTGGACAATCTAGCACCCTGATGGGCTGCATTGCGCAACTCCAAGCCATCTACATCCTCACCACTAACGTCAGGAGAGTCCAGAACTATTGGAGTTGAGGCAACAGCAGAGACGGCCAGTCCGGCTGTCTGGTCTGAGGTCTTCACCTGCACACTATCTCTGGAAAAATATGGTTTAAGCATATTGATGTGGCAAACACGAGAGTGACGTTTACGATCAGGGGTGCGAACCACATAGTCTGTATCACTTATCTTCTTGTCTATTGCATACGGTCCGGAAAAACGAGCGGAAAGAGCAGAACCAAGGATAGGTAACAGGACTAGAACCTTATCACCTGGCTGGAAAGATCGAGAAACAGCTTTCTCGTCATAGTGCCGTTTCATAGTTCTCTGGGAAGAAGAGAGCGCTTCTTTTGCGAGAGAGCACGCCTGATGCAGTCGCTCTCGAAACTGGCTAACAAAATCTAGAACATTAGTGGGTGTGCTGGCACCCTTTGACATGAACCGTTCTTTAAGAACTTTCAGAGGCCCTCTAACAGTGTGCCCAAAAACGAGCTCAGCAGGACTGAAACCAAGAGACTCCTGTATGGTCTCTCGCGCAGCAAATAGAACAAGGGGGACACCCTCATCCCAATCTTTCGCTGTGTCTAAGCAATATTTACGCAACATGGACTTTAATGTCTGATGCCAACGTTCTAGAGCCCCCTGAGTTTCAGGGTGGTAGGCACTGGACACTATATGTCGGATACCCAGGGACTGTAACACTTGCTCAAATAACCTAGACAGGAAGTTGGTGCCTTGGTCCGTTTGTACTACCTTAGGCAGTCCAAACGTGGAGAAGAACTTCGTCAAAGCCTTAATTATTACAGGCGCTGTAATTCTGCGAAGAGGGATAGCCTCAGGGAAACGGGTGGCGGTACACATTATTGTCAACAAAAACTGATTGCCGGCTTTGGTCTTTGGCAACGGACCAACACAGTCAACTATGACATGTTCAAATGGTTCACCGACCGCTGGTATAGGACAGAGGGGAGCAGGTGGAATTACCTGGTTTGGCTTTCCGGTGATCTGACAAGTACTACAGGTACGACAGTACTGTGCTACATCGGACTTCAAACCGGGCCAAAAGAAATGTTGAAGTATTCTGTTGTATGTTTTAGTGACTCCCAAGTGTCCAGACCAAGGGTGGTCATGGGCCAAGAACAGTACATGCTGACGATAAACTGCAGGGACAACAATCTGATAAACAGTGCTCCAGTCTGGTACCTGATCTGGTAGCCCTATCTCCGATTGTGCATGCTCTGCCAGTCTAGTACCATGGGACCTCCATGTACGCATCAAAACTCCTTCATCCACAAAATAAGAATGCAACTCTCTCCTCTGTTCTGTTTCAAGAGAAGAGAAACATTTTGCAAGAGAAGGGTCAGCCTTCTGGGCAGTAATTAGCATTTCACGAGTAACAGGTAACTTCAATGCGTCGGAACTAGTTACAGTTGTCTGTGGGGGTACCTTAAGTCGGTGGTTTGTCAGCGGTATCAGAAGTTGGAGCCAGCAACTCCTCCCTGACAAAGGCTGAAGCAAAAACAGAGTCAGACAAATTAATTTCATCACCTCTCTTTTTCAATTGAGCCCGAGTGACAACACTTGCAGAAAAAACTTCAGGGAAGTTCTGTGACAAGTCATCAGGCAGAGAATCTGTGTCTGGGTGATCCAACACTTCCAGCACAGCGTTCACCTGTCCTCCAGCTAAATCATTTCCCATGATAAAGGAAATGCCTTTAACTGGCAAGGAAGGTCTCACCCCTATTTTAAAGAACCCAGTGACCAAATCAGATTGTACATGAATACAGTGTAACGGGGCTGGCACGAAACCCATCTCAATACCTTGAACCAGGACACTAGAACCACAGGAAGATTTCTCAGACAGAGGTAGTACATCAGAGAGGATAAAGGATTGTGAGGCTCCAGTATCTCGTAAGATCTGAACTGTACACTGATCTTTTGGATCCCCTGTCAAGGAAACTAAACCCTTGGAAGTAAATGGCCTGAAACAAGGATCGAGAACATCCTGATCATTGTGCATCTGTTGATCGGAATCAGGTGCCATTTTAATCAGACCAACCCCTTTGGGTTGTCTAAAGTTCTGAGAGGACGGTTGCTGCTTACGTTTCAATGTTAAACAGTCAGAAATAACATGACCAGGTTTATGACAGTAGTAACATGTCCGCTCCTCTTTTGAGCGTGGAGGTGACATTTTTGGTCGGGGGTGTGTGAATTCTGGATGGTTGGGGACAGAATGTCTCTGAGAGAAATCATGGGGGAGAAACGAGTCACGCCTATCTACAAACATAGTTTTATGGGTTAGCGCAAACTCATCAGCTAATACAGCAGCCTGCTGCAGAGTGGACACTTTCTGCTCACTCAGGTAAATTAGAATACGCTCTGGCAAACGATTCTTAAACTCTTCTAATAGAATGAGTTCTCTGAGAGAGTTAAGATCTGAGGCCTTGCTTGCTGCACACCATTTATCAAAGAGAGTTCCCTTCTCTCTAGCAAACTCTACAAAGGTCTGGTTGACAGCTCTCTTGTGACTGCGAAACCTCTGCCTATAAGCTTCGGGCACAAGCTCATATGCACGAAGGATGGCAGCCTTCACAGTATCATACAGTAAACTATCTTCTAGGGAAAGTGTTGAACAAACCTCTTGGGCTTTACCAGTCAATTTGCATTGAAGCAACAAAGGCCAGACCTCTCTTGGCCAGCGCAATGAAGCAGCAAAACGCTCAAACACATTAAAATAAGTATCAACTTCTGTCACTCGGAACGGAGGCACAAAAGCAATGTGTTTACTTATATCAAAAGTGTGTGATGAATAATCTGTGGAGGAGGACATACCCGGGCCTTGTGGAGGAGTCGGTGTAGCAGAGTTGGATCCACTCCTTTGGTCTCCCAGCTCCAACTCCCGCAGTCTGAGCTCTTTTTCCACCTCAAGCTCCAACCTACGGATGTTAACAGCCCTTTCATTTTCCGCCTCAAGCTCCATTTTACGAAGCCGATACTCCGCCTCACGTGCTTGTGCCTTCTCCTGAGCCTCCATCTGGAGACGGGCTATTCTAACCTTGACCTGGGCCCCTTCTCGAGACCCAGATGACACAGGAGAGGCCAAGTGAAAATGTGGCAATGTGACTCTCACACCTGCCTTTTCAGCACAATGTGCTTGCTCCTCAGAAGGCTGTGCTTCCGTAGGTTCACCAGGAGGACTTGCATGTTCATCAGAGACCACAGGTAAAACAAGCGTCCCCTGCTCCAACAGCTTATCTACCACAAGACACCTGATATCCCGCTTAAGATGCTTTTGTTGAACCGAGAGTTTAAAATGTGTGGCAATCTCCACTAAGTCTGCCTTGCGGCAGCTATCTAGCGCTTCCCAAGTAGGATTGCTCAAGAATTTCCCCAGATCAAAAGTACTAACTGCCATTTTTTTTTTACACAAATGCCATTTTTACACACAAATCAATTAATAACTATACAAGTGTAAACAAACACAGTTCACCAAATCCATCAACCAACAATTGAACACGGGTTACAAGATCCCGGACGAGCCCCCATTTATGTTACGACCCCTGTGAGTCTAAGGGTAAAGGGCTGTAACATAACAGTTGGTTGACAGAAAAGATGGACCACGTTTGTAAACAACAATGATATTTATTGAATAGATGCAAAGGAAGCACATGTAGCTCAAGGGTGAGCCCAGGCCAAAACAACAAACAAACACCACTATACTCCAAATAAACCCAATCTAATCTATGGTAAAAGAAATTACATTACCTAAACTACTCTTACCTAACCAAAACAGGAGAAAACAATATCCAAAGGAAATGGCAGCTCACCCCATCTGTGCTTCCTGAGAAAGAGAGAAAAACACATTAATGATACAGAAAACAAAGACAGCATATATACAAAAACAAACTATAACTAACAATGCTCTCTCTGTGGCCATACACACACAAGGAAATTTCCACTAAGCACCAAAGGCCAATAAACGAAATGCAATATTGTCAAAGTTACAGGTTACAAAATCACACTAGGCCTAGCCTCATGCCAGAGAGAGAGAGAGACTGAAGTGAGAAGCCATGTTTTAACAGGTGTGGGGTGATCCATGATTGGGTGGTGTTGATTGAGTGTTGGAGTCTGGAAAACCATCCACCAATCGGTGCTGTGTTGCTATAATGGAAGGATTGGCCTGGCAGGGACCAATGGTGAAGGGAACAATGGCTGGAGGGAGGAAACAAAATGGAGAACACACACACATGGAGACACACACTGGGGAATATATACATTGGGATGTAACAATGACCATGTATGGCTTTGTCAGTATTCCAATGTACAGTGTACAGTGTCCCCCCCCCCTACCCAACCCCCCCCCCCCCACCTCCAATGTACAGCCCCCAGCCACCCACCCAACCCCACCCCACCCACCCAACCTCCTCCAATGTACAGTTTCTACGTCAAATGTATATACACTCTTTTTCTGGACACTTTTTGTGAGGTTTGGTCTGCTCCCCACCCACTCGCTCTGTTCCTTTAAGGTATTTTGTTAATTAATTGCATTCCCCGCCACACGCTTCTTTCCTGTAAGATGCCGTGTTGATTGGTGCTCTTCCCACCACACGCTTCTGGAGCAATGATCAATTTCATCCCGCAGCTGTCACAGCTTGTCATCAGCGCCCTGTGGCTTTATATACCCTGATTCCCCTAGTATCGATGTTGGATCGTTTTGAATATTCCCTGCATCTGCCTGTCTTTCCCGTCGCTGTTCCCTGTCTGTTGCTCCCCAGGACTTTCGTGAAGTATCCCTGTGGAGAACCTGATTCCCCGTACGAAGCTGCGCCTCGTTTATCTGCCCGCTTTTCGCGTTGCGCTCTGGTGAGTTTTGGAAACAGTTCTTTTTGGATCACCCGTTTTTTGTGTGTTTGTGAAACACCGAAGAGATCCCGTTTTTGTTATACTGTTCTCACCTAATTTTTGTTGTTGGATTTACACCTTGGATTACCTTATTGTTTTTTCTCTGGACTCTGCTAACTGTGTGTATCACACCGAAGATCAAGTCACTTGGATATTTATTTGGATCAGTCACCTCTCTGTTTCTGTTGTGCGCTGGGCTAACTGGGATTTCTCTCTCTCCCTCCGTTTCCACCTGGAGTGTATGCTGGGAGGATCTGCAGAGCGGCTCAGACGTCACAAGCTAATTCCTCACCACCACCTACTGGGAGAATCTGCAGAGCCGCAACATTCTTCACATGCCAGATTCCCCGTTTGTTCTGTTGCTCAACCTAATTCTATCTTGTGACTCTGAGAATAAATACGCCCTTGCTTTGGCTAACTCTGATTGATTGATTGATTGATTGAAAAGTTTATTAACAGATTGCAGAATGGGTACAGTACAGTACAGCTCAATACATACAATTGTTAAGGGGATGCAGACCAGAGAAAGACTTTCGTCTTGTTTACATCAGGGTCCCCCATTTTCAATTCATCATAACATATATGACATACATGACATACAGATAGACGGTACTGCTACATCTATACATTTATGACATATCAGATTTGCAAATACAGTACTGTTTGTGATACAAAAGTGTCCAGAAAAGGAGTGTATATACATTTGGCGTAGAAACTGTACATTGGAGGAGGTTGGATGGGTGGGGTGGGGTTGGGTGGGTTGGGTGAGGGCTGTACATTGGAGGTGGGGGGGGGGGGGGGGGGGTTGGGTAGGGGACACACACACATTTTACACTGTACATTGGAATACTGACAAAGCCTTACTTGGTCATTTACTGTACAACTAGGTTAGGACATTTGTAGGGGCCAGTTTCGAATTGCAGTCTCACGTAGGTGTTTTTTGAGAGTGTTTTTGAAAGTGGGTAGTGATTCACATTCCTTTACAGCTTTAGGTAGGGCGTTCCACATTGATGTGGCATAATTGCGAAACGTGTTTAGTCCCTTGTTTGAGCCGAATCTGGGTTTTACATGATTTGTGGAGCTCCCTCTGGTGTTGTGATCGTGGTATTCACTGACCTTTGGGAAGTATTTTGACATGTACATGGGTACCTGAAACAACTCTCTCTGTGCCGTTGCGCTTGGGGTCGGTTACAAACACTTTTGTATCACAAACAGTACTGTATTTGCAAATCTGATATGTCATAAATGTATAGATGTAGCAGTACTGTCTATCTGTATGTCATGTATGTCATATATGTTATGATGAATTGAAAATGGGGGACCCTGATGTAAACAAGATGAAAGTCTTTCTCTGGTCTGCATCCCCTTAACAATTGTATGTATTGAGCTGTACTGTACTGTACCCATTCTGCAATCTGTTAATAAACTTTTCAATCAATCAATCTGCTCCTGTATGACATCACTGTGTGCATGCGTACAACAGACAAGGTGTTTTGATATAAAAGAGCATGCGCACTAAATAAACGCCCCTTAGCCTAGATGAAACTCAGTCCATGTGGTCGTGTCTATTTCTTCGTGTCGAATGCTAATTACTTTGGTTGACTGCACACGTGGAGACTTCTGCTGACAAAAATGTCTCACGCAACAGGTTATGGGCCCAGTCAAAGTGGCCAAAAGTGGTTTAGACTGTTATTCGACGGCGACGAGAAAAACTTCGAGTTATGGGAGACGAGGTTTTTGGCGCACATGGAACTGCGAGGGCTCAGTGGAATTATCCTGGAAGAGCCGGAGATTCACCATGACGACGAAGAAGCACTTGAAGAAGACGCAGCAAAGAATGCAGAAGCATATGCTGAATTAGTGCAGTGTCTGGATAATAAAAGTGTATCTCTAGTAATCAGAGACGCGACACGGGATGGAAGAAGAGCGTTGGCGTTACTCCGTGAGCACTACGCAGGCAGAGACAAACCACGTGTCGTGAGTCTATACTGTGAACTCTCCTCCCTCCACAAAGCAAGCAACGAGACGGTCACTGCATGACTACGTTATTCGAGCAGAGACTATATTCACGTCTTTGAGAAGGGCCGAAGAAAATATCAGTGACGGGTTGCAGATTGCCATGGTGTTGAAGGGGTTACCGGACTCATTCAAACCGTTTGTCGTACAAATAAATACAAGACGAGGGACGTGGACGAGGACAACGTCATGAGGACCAGCGGGGCAACGTCGAGGACACAAGGACATGGACGGGAGAAGAAGATGGACCTAGCCGACGTTGAATGCTACACGTGCGGCAAGGAGGTGCATATGGCCCGAACATGCCGTAACGAGCCCCGAGCTAGGCGAGAGGAGAGACGATGGGACATGCCACGCTGAGGAAGGGGGCGAGGCCGAGGGCGATACCGCGACCAGGTAAAGAAGGCTGACAGCGGCACGGAGGATGACACCACTACGTCATTCTTTTTCAAGATAAGTGACTGTCAGACTGGAAATAAGAAGGGTCTTATGGTCGACTGCGGCGCCACGACCCACATGATTAATGACCGTGCGAAGTTCAAGACAGTCGATAAGGACTTTCGACCAGAGGACCACGTGATAGAGCTGGCTGATGGGACAAAAGCGACCGGGATGGCGAAGATGAGGGGAGACGCCGAAGTGACTTTGCTTGACAGCGAGGGACGGCGAGTAAAGACGAGGCTCAAACGAGCGCTTTACATCCCATCTTTCCCACAAGAAATTTTTTCGGTGAAAGCGGCGACATCTAGTGGAGCTGTGGTGCATTTCAAAGATGGTGATGACTGGCTGGTTCATCACGATGGTACCAAATTCAAAATGGATGTGTATGGTAGGCTGTGTATATACCCTATATGGTAGGGTGTGGGAACAGGAAAAACGGCTCACCAGGATCTCCCGGGGTCCCGGCGAGCCTGGTCGTCTTGGCCGGGTAGGGCAATTGGAGACACGGTGTCCATCCCGGCCGCAGTAGAGGCAAAGGCCGGACCTGAGCCTGGACTCCCGTTCGGCCGGGCTAAGGCGGGTGCGTCCCAGCTGCATGGGTTCCTCCTCGGTCACAGCTCGGGAGGGAAGAAACCCACCAGTCACGGAGGGGGCATGACGGTCAGCAGAACGGTCCCGAGGACGGGGGGTCTGGGGAACGTCTGGGGGTCCTAGTCGTGCTCGCTCACGCCTTCTCTCCCGGAGGCGTCCGTCGATGCGGATAGCGAGGCTGATCAGGCCCTCGAGAGAATCGGGCTCCTCTTGGGTCGCGAGCTGGTCCCTTACTGCGTCGTTGAGCCCCCTCAGGAAGGTGAGACGAAGCGCTTGATCGTTCCAACCGCTCTCCGTTGCGGCCAGTCTGAACTCCAGCGCGTAGTCTCTGACACTGCCAATGTCCTGCCGGAAGGTGCCCAACCGAGCTCCTGGGTCCTGGCCACGAGCTGGGTGGTGGAAAACCCTTCGGAGCTCTGCCACGAAGTCTGGGTAGGAGAAACAAAAATCGGCCCTCATAGCCCAGGAAGCAGTGACCCACTGTGCTGCTCGGCCCGTGAGCAGGTTAGTCATGTAGGCTACTCGGGCTCCCTCTGACGAAAAACGGCTGGGTTGATGAAGGAAAACCAACTCACACTGCATGATGAATGTGGCACAATCCTCGAGGTTACCCTCGAACAGACGTGGTTCGGAGAGACGGGGCTCCCGAGGTGCGAGGTCTGCCGCGGGTGGTGAGCTGGCTGAGACTCCTGGGACAGGTGGGGTTAAAAGCAGAGTGTTTAATGCTGTACTGAGAGCCTGTAGCTGGTGCAGAACAACAGCCTGCTGATACCCCTGGGTAGTCTGCTGGGTGGCCAGAGTGTCAATGGCATCCAGAATAAGCTGGACCTCGGCCCGGAGGTCCTGTAAAGCAGCCGCAGCCGCACCCAACTGTTGGGTGTGGTCATTGACCAACTCGATCTGGACCGCCAACGCTGCCCTGACCCTGTCAGGTCGTCATGGTCGGGTCGTAATGTTAGGGTTTGAAACCGACCTCAAACGCACGGCACAGACAGGTAGTTCAGAGTTAGCCAAATACTAGGGCGTATTTATTTTCAGAGTCAAAAAGGAGCAAGTAACAATCTTGAAACAAAGGGAGACTGCCTTCAGCAGAGTTATCTGTGGCTCTGCAGATCCTCTTGGTGTTCGAGGTGGGGAAACGGTGTTGACGCCGAAGCGGCTCTGCAGATACTCCCAGCTTCAACTCGAGGTGGAAAAGAGAGAGAGAGAGAGAGATCAATAACAGTCCACATCACACAGAGGCAGTGCGGTCTCCTCCTCCCTTAGCTGAGTCCAGAACAAACAAAACGATATCTTCAGTGTTCACTACAACACACAATTTAGCTGAGGGTCAGTGCAAAACGAAAACGATAATCTTCAGTGTCTCTTCTAAACACACACCCCAGCTGAGTCCAGTGCAAGCAAAATGATAATCTTCAGTGTCTCCTTTAACACACAACTTAGCTGAATCAAGTGTAAGCAAAAATAGAACTCTTCAGTGTTCTTCAAAACACACAAAACAGAATAGTCCAAAAAGGGGTTTGGTTCAAACTCACCAAAGCGCAAGAGTAAAGCGGGTAAACGAGGCGCAGCTCAAAACGGGGGGACAAGGTCTTCACCAGCGGCAATCCACAGATGTCCTGGAGGGAGAGTAGACGAGGCACAGCAACGGGGAACAACAGGCAGATACAGAAGTATTCAAAACGACCCGACATCGATTGAAGGGAAGTCCCAGTATAAAAAGCCTCTGGGGCGCTAATCAAAAACTATGACAGGTGCGTGCTGGAATTGATACTTGCTCCAAAAGCGTGTGGCGGGGAATGCACCAATCAACACAGTACCTTAAAGGAGCGGAGCGTGTGGCGGGGAATGGACCAATCATCACAGTACCTTAAGAAGCGTGTGGCGGGGAATGACCCAATCCTCACACATCCAACCAGAGTGCAAATGTAACAGTAAAGTGCAATAGTAATATACAATATACAGGTGATTAAACTGGGTATAAAATATATAGATTAGTACTACTGAGTAATAGTGCTAATCAGATCTATGTACAGAGTTGTAGTATTAATATGTACAGTGATAGGTATAAAGACACTATGGTAGTAAGCGTGCGTGCGTGTGTGTCCAGCCAACCAGGTAACATGGCAGATAAAAGAAAGAATACAGACATCAGAGCATTTTTCAGTACACCAAAACGCAAAGTAAGAACCCTAGTAGCCTAATAGCTCAAAGACTTAAAGGGCGGGCTCCACAAATAATGGATTGCACAGTGTTAATTGCACCCTTACTTACAATTCATTATGAATTGTAAATGGGGGACCCTGATGTAAACAAGACAAAAGTCTTTCTCTAGTCTGCATCCCCTTAACAATTGTGTGTATTGAGCCGTACTATATTGTACCCATTCTGCAATATGTTAATAACATTTTTAATCAATCAATAACAGATTGCAGAATGGGTACAATACAGTACGGCTCAATACACACAATTGTTAAGGGGATGCAGACCAGAGAAAGACTTTCGTCTTGTTTACATCAGGTTCCCCCATTTTCAATTCATAATGAATTGTAATTAAGGGTGCAATAGAAATGTTTCATAATGATGTTCAGTGTATTGCTCTCCTTGATGTAGAATGATATGGTGACTGTACAGACTCAGGAAGGAGAGAAAGAGACCCAAGAGTTACAGGTAATGGAAATATCAGACAGTCAGCTTAAAGTGTAGGATAACATAACAAATTAAGACACAAATACTTGGATTATATATCCACCCCCCCCCCCTCTCTCCCTTTCTTTACAGAGTGGCATAAAGATTGTGTATTCAAACCGGTTCAGTGTATTCATAAGTGTATTGCTCTCCTTAATGTATGGTGACTGTGCAGACTCAGGGAGGAGGCAGAGAAGGAGAGAAAGAGACCCAAGAGTTACAGGTAATGGAAATATCAGACAGCTTAAAGTGTACGATAACATCCCTAGTAATTGGCTATCATACTGCAATATAAACTGAGTTTTATGGTGAAAAGAGCAGCTTTATTGGTCAAGATTGAAGGATATTGCAGGAAATTGCACGTACAGGTTAATTAAATTTAAAAAAAAAAAAAAAAATATATATATATATATATATATAAAGAAAATAATTATTGCACCCCCACATTCAACTATAACTAGGCGGCCATGTGTCGTGTAGTGTATCTTGTAGACCAGGCCCATTGCAAGTTGCTGTACTCTAAGCCATCCTAGGTTGGCAAAGTGGGCAGGGGTGAGGTGGGTTCTAGGAGTAAGGTCAAGCAGTAGTCTGACCAGTTTGTTTTGAGATGTTTGTAATTTTGTTTTTAGCGCCTTTGAGGTGCTTTGGTACCATGAGGTGCAAGCATAGTCGTAGTACCCTTGAATGAGTGCTCCTGCCAGAGTCTTCAGGGTATTCTTGTTTACCAGAGAGGAGATCCGGTACAAGAATCGAGTTTGTTGGTTGACTTTTTTTTATTACATTGGATGCCATTTTGTCACAGGAAAGATTAGCCTCTAGGATGGAACCCAGGTAGGTAATTTCATCTTTCCTTGTTACTGTATGTACTGTGTGGATTGATTGAACACTTTATTAAATGGGCCTGGTCTACAAGATACACTACACCACTAAGGTACCCATGTACATGTCGAAATACTTCCCAAAGGTCAGTGAATACCACGCCCACAACACCAGAGGGAGCTCCACAAATCATGTTCAACCCAGATTCGGCTCAAACAAGGGACTAAACACGTTCCGCAATTATGCCACAACAATGTGGAACGCCCTACCCACAGCCGTAAAGGAATGTGAATCACTATCGACCTTCAAAACAACCCTCAAAGAGCACCTACGGGAGACTGCAATTAGAAACTGGCCACTGTAAATGTCCAAATCCCCCCACCCACCCACCCCCTCCTAATGTACAGTCTCCTCCCCACCGTATGTAACTATGTATATATTTTCTTTTAGGATCTCTGGGTCACAAATGTAACAGTACTATATACCTGTATGTCCCTACATGTATGTCATAAATATCATGAATTGAAAATGGGGGACCCTGATGTAAACAAGACGAAAGTCTTTCTCTGGTCTGCATCCCCTTAACAATTGTGTGTATTGAGCCGTACTGTATTGTACCCATTCTGCAATGTTATAATAATAAAGTTTTCATTCATTCATACTACTGAGCAATAGTGCTAATCAGATGTATGTACAGAGTTGTTGTATTAATATGTATCTATCCATATATATTGTGACATCCTCCAGGCACGACGCAGTATACAAGTAGATTTCTTGAACTGATTTTAATGAAGCTTGTCCATTCTCCATTCAAACCGTAAATACATACAAATGATACCATTAGCAATTGAAAACCCATCAAAAACGTAGCTAACATCAACCGTCAACATATAACGAAAATCATCATCCATAGCAATCAATACCTTATTGGCTGCGTGCCAGACAGTATAAGAGAACATCGATTGTGTTGTGTCTTTGTCCTTTTTCTTGTTATATTGTCTTGTGTTAGACAACTATTTTACTTGCTTGAATTGACCGCAAAGTCAAGACAGCCATCCATCAAGTCATGTCGGGTCTCAAAGAAAGGCGGAAACACGTCACCGGATATTAAGTGGGAAACAAGTCTTGTGAGACTAAATAATTGCACAAGCAAAAAGAAATCATGCGCCACTCATATTATCTATATAAACCCATATGAAATAAAATCCTGAGTATTATTATTAATATGCAAAAATAAACGTATAAAATTGTAAGCGAATATAACTATATTAACCAACTGTTAACCATAGCTGCATTTACATATATCCACATCGGTCTGTACATACCTGCATATAATCCTTTGTAGATCTGTAGATACTAGCCTCTATCTATCTATACATTTTGTACATGTCCCTTACCTACTCTTACTAGTTACGCTGCTGGCCAGTATGACTTACTACCATAGTGTCTTTATACCTGTATCACTGTACATGTTAATACTATATCTATATCTGTACATATCCCTTACTATATATATATATAAATAAATATAAATATTTATCAGGTCGGTGCTCCATGCTCAATTCTGTACCCCTTCCTAGATGCCAGCAAAAGCAGGAGATGTTCAGGTCAATACAGGCAAAGGCAAGGCAAATGTATTTATGTAGTACCATTCATACATAGAGGCAATTTTTTTTTGTATCCACTTTTTCTCCCCATTTTCTATTTTTCTCCCATCCCAATTTCATATTTCCAATTCTTCCCTCCCCTGTCTTGAACGTTGCTAGACTATGCCTCCCACTGGTCGGCTGTAGTGAGGATAGAAGCCTTGCATCACGTGTCCCTTCCGGTACACGAGGAGGCAGCCTGTCGCATCTTTTCACCGCAGCAGCTCGAACTCTCAGTGGCGAGGAGTAACGCGTGGGAGGCTCACGCTGCCCCCGATACTTCCTGTTTCCGCCGCACCGGCATCACCAAACCAACTTGTAGGAGTCGCTGTCCACAACGTCCAATCCCCACCCACCGGCTTTCCCACCCTCCAACACTTGCCAATTGTGTTAGTATGACGGCCGGCCAAGCCGGTAGCAACGCCGAGAGCTGGGCTCGATACCAGCATCTCCTGCGTTAGTGGTGAGCGCCTTGCCCACTGCGCCACTCAGCCGTGCCACATAGAGGCAATTTCAACGTGCTTTACGTACATTGAAAAAGGTTACATCATTATGGAATAGTTGATTTAAAAGGAATTAAAAAAAATTAAAGAAACATGTCAAAGAATAAAGGAAAGGAAGGGGAAAAAACGAACAAAGAACAAACACATTTTAAGCTGCTTTTATCAGTAGTCAATGCTGGGACACATTAAACAGTATATTATGTTATATACTATATGTATGATATATTCAGTATATGTGAAGGTCACTGCCCACAGTCAGGCTGAATTAAGGGGCCTCCTTCTGTGTGGTGAACAACATGAAAACATAAGGAAGGATTACATAATAAACATAGATGATGAAGTAAGGTTTAGTCGATATTCCAATGTACAGTTTTGCTTGTACAGTTTCCCCCACCCACCTCCAATGTACAGTCCCCCCCCCCACCTACCCAACCTCCTCCAATGTACAATTTCTACGTCAAATGTATATACTCTCTTTTTTAGACTCTTTTTGTATCACAAACAGTACTGTATTTGTAAATCTGGTATGTCATAAATGTATAGATGTAGCAGTACTGTCTATCTGTATGTTGTGTATGTCATATATGTTATGATGAATTGAAAATGGGGGACCCTGATGTAAACAAGATGAAAGTCTTTCTCTGGTCTGCATCCCCTTAACAATTATGTGTATTGAGCCGTACTGTATTGTACCCATTCTGTAATCTGTTAATAAAGTTTTCAATCAATCAATCAATCAATCATACACGGCACACTGAGGCCTACAACAAACTGACCGGATCTTCCTTTATTCATTATTGTTGATTGTACTGTAGCACTATTTAACTCTGTCCATTCTATTGCATAATTTTACCATCTATTCTATTCTACTATTGCACTGTATTATTTTACTCTGTCTATTGCTTTTTATTACAGGTTCAAAACTGTCAGGTATTAAACTGTGTGGGTATCAAACAAGAGACTGTCAGGCTGTAAAACTGTGTAGGAACCAGGCCTAGAACTGCACCCTGAGAGAGAACTGCACCCTGAGAGGGAACTGCACCCTGAGAGAGGGAACTGCACCCTGAGAGGGGGAACTGCACCCTGAGAGAGAACTGCACTCTGAGAGGGAACTGCACCCTGAGAGGGAACTGCACCCTGAGAGGGAACTGCACTCTGAGAGAGGGAACTGCACCCTGAGAGGGAACTGCACCCTGAGAGGGAACTGCACTCTGAGAGGGAACTGCACCCTGAGAGGGAACTGCACCCTGAGAGGGAACTGCACTCTGAGAGGGAACTGCACCCTGAGAGGGAACTGCACTCTGAGATGGAACTGCACCCTGAGAGGGAACTGCACTCTGAGAGGGAACTGCACCCTGAGAGGGAACTGCACCCTGAGAGGGAACTGCACCCTGAGAGAGGGAACTGCACCCTGAGAGGGAACTGCACCCTGAGAGAGGGAACTGCACCCTGAGAGGGAACTGCACCCTGAGAGGGAACTGCACTCTGAGATGGAACTGCACCCTGAGAGGGAACTGCACTCTGAGAGGGAACTGCACCCTGAGAGGGAACTGCACCCTGAGAGGGAACTGCACCCTGAGAGAGGGAACTGCACCCTGAGAGGGAACTGCACTCTGAGAGGGAACTGCACCCTGAGAGGGAACTGCACCCTGAGAGGGAACTGCACTCTGAGAGGGAACTGCACCCTGAGAGGGAACTGCACTCTGAGATGGAACTGCACCCTGAGAGGGAACTGCACTCTGAGAGGGAACTGCACCCTGAGAGGGAACTGCACCCTGAGAGGGAACTGCACCCTGAGAGGGAACTGCACCCTGAGAGGGAACTGCACCCTGAGAGGGAGGTTCGAAGGGTCAAAGTGGGTATAAGACAGGAGGGAAGACTGTCAAGTTTTAAACTGTGGATACCAAACAGAGAAGGTAAAGACGACTTTGAACTGTTGAACAGTAATCCAGAACTATTTTATTGCACTGTAAAAAAATTATAATAATAATAATTTGCATGGAATAGCGCACAAACTAAAGTATGTCGAAATTAACTGGTTAGTCAGTCTTGGACTATAAACAATGCCTGTCAAATGAGCCATACTATTGTCTCCATAGCTATAATACAGAACACACGATGGGTCCGCAAACATCGCTAAAATGGTCAATAACGCTGGCGCCATTGAGTAAAGATGGGAAAAGAGCGTGGCGGTCAATGAGTCAACAGGGACGGGGTTGAATGTGAACTAGATGAGGAAGGGAGGGACGTGAGTTTGTTTCTTCTCTGGTGTGAATCCTCATGTGTGTCTTTATATATGCCTTCCAAGTAAATCCTTTCCCACAAACTTCACGACTAAATGTTTTTCCCCCCCCCGAGTATGAGTTCTGATATGTACTTTTAAGTCACGTTTTGCACCAAATATTTTATCACAGGGTGCAACTATAGGGCTTTTCCCCAGTATGGCTTCTTATGTGAATATTCAGCTCTCCCTGTCTACTATATCTTTTAGGACACAGTGTGCAACTATAGGGCTTTTCCCCAGTATTTTCTCATGTGAAAATTCAGGTGTCCCTGTGTAGTATATCTTTTAGGACACAGGGTGCAACTATAGGGCTTTTCCCCAGTATGGCTTCTCATGTGAATATTCAGCTCTCCCTGTGTAGTATATCTTTTAGGACACAGGGTGCAACTATAGGGCTTTTCCCCAGTATGGCTTCTCATGTGAATATTCAGCACTCCCAGTGTAATATATCTTTTAGGACACAGGGTGCAACTATAGGGCTTTTCCCCAGTATGGCTTCTCATGTGAATATTCAGCTCTCCCCGTGTAATATATCTTTTAGGACACAGTGTGCAACTATAGGGCTTTTCCCCAGTATGGCTTCTCATGTGTCTATTCAGCTCTCCCAGTGTAATATATCTTTTAAGACACAGGGTGCAACTATTGGGCTTTTCCCCAGTGTGGCTTCTCTTGTGAATATTCAGCTCTCCCAGTGTAATATATCTTTTAGGACACAGTGTGCAACTATAGGGCTTTTCCCCAGTATGGCATCTCATGTGAATATTCAGGTCTCCCCGTCTAATATATCTTTTAGGACACAGTGTGCAACTATAGGGCTTTTCCCCAGTATGGCTTCTCATATGTGCTTCCAAGAGTGCAATGTCAGTATATTTCTTGCCACAAACAGTACATGTGCTGTGAGTTTGAAGGTGAAGTTTCAAGCTCTCTGTGGGTTCTAAATGTTTTCCACACAAACCACAGTCACTAGAATGGGCTTTAAGATGGAGCATTAAAGCTTTCCTATTAGGAAAACATTTCCCACACACTTTACAGCTCCAGGTCTCACATGGTATTTGGTTTGATAATTTCACCTCATGGGATGAAACCACAGAGCTCTTGAACTGGTTGCTGTTAGACAAACTCTGTCCTTTGTTTTTCTGTGTCTTCTTTGATGTCAGTGAGTTTAAACCAGGATGAGGTTCACTAGTCTCCAGCCAATCATCACTGTCATCAGTATCAGTTCCAGAACAGTCTGAAGAGAGGAGCTGGCCATCTGTAGTTGGTTCTAAATCACCAGCTAAGTTACTGACTGGTTCTGATAATCCACAGTCCTCTCCATCAGGTTCTGTTTTCATCTGTTCTGTTGAGGTGCTGGCTAGAGGCTCTGTCTCTCTGTTTTCCTCAGTCTGGGTTTGGTTAAACCATGAGGACTGAGGTTTCTCTTCATCATCTTCACTCTTCACAGGGACAGGGTTGAAAGTGAACTTGATATCAGCCTCCAGACCTTGAAGCTGCTCTCCCTCCTGACTGGTCCAGAGTTCCTCCTGTTCCTCTTTAATCTGTAGGAGCTCTGGGTCCTGGGTTTGGTTAAACCATGAGGACTGAGGTTTCTCTTCATCATGTTCACTCTTCACAGGGACAGGGCTGAATGTGAACTTGATGATACCAGCCTCCTCCAGACCTTGAAGCTGCTCTCCCTCCTGACTGGTCCAGAGTTCCTCCTGTTCCTCTTTCATCTGTAGGAGCTCTGTCTGCTCCTGGCTCAGACTGGGGCTCCTCTCCTGCTGCTCAGGGGGAACCTCCTCTTCACAAACAGAGAGCTGTGGGGGGTCTGGAGGGAGGCAGAATAATAACATGAATAGTTGTAATTGCTGTCACCATTGGAAAGCCACCCATTTTAAGAATTCACACATGTTCTTCCTGTGCCCCGGGACAGTTCAGTCAGTATGTTCTTCCTGTGCCCCAGGACAGTTCAGTCAGTATGTTCTTCCTGTGCCCCAGGACAGTTCAGTCAGTATGTTCTTCCTGTGCCCCAGGACAGTTCAGTCAGTATGTTCTTCCTGTGCCCCAGGACAGTTCAGTCAGTATGTTCTTCCTGTGCCCCAGGACAGTTCAGTCAGTATGTTCTTCCTGTGCCCCAGGACAGTTCAGTCAGTGACAAAACTGAGGAAAACAAAAATAAACCACGTGAACTTTGGAAATTACTCAATTTGCAGTAAAAAACTTAAAACCAGGTTCTCAAACATAAACATAAAGACGGACAACACGCTCATCACAGACAAACTGGATGTAGCCAATTACTTAAAACACTTTCTTCACAAACATAGCCACAACACTGGTAAACAAACTACCCTCCCACTCAGGGCAGTATGGGGTACAACACATACTACAAGAACCTAGGCGTCCACAAAGACGACTTCAAACTGGAAATGGTAACTACAGATGAGGTACTCAAAAAACTGAGCGCCCTCCAACCGAACAAGGCCACTGGCCATGACAACATCCCCTCCAAATTCCTCAGAGACTCAGCAGCCGCCATCACCCCAGTCATGCCCCGATCACGTTTTTTTTGCCACCGATACCGATCGTCGTGAGCCATATCGGCCGATACCGATCCGATCGTTTTTGATTACTTTTTTTTTAAATTATTTTATATAATTTTTATATTTTTTTATAAAATATATATATTATATAATTAGACTTGTACTTGTATTATCTGCGAGACATCGCCACCACGCAACAAGCTCCACTGTCTGTGTGTACTCTAGTAGCCTCCAGCCAGGGAGCGAAATTAACTTTTTGACTCACCGGCCAGTGGCGGGTAGATGGGAAGAATCTACCCGCCAAGCATATTTCTTACCCGCCAACTTTTTTTTGATAAAAAAAAATTTATTATTATTTTATATAAACACTTTTTTTTTTAATAAAATATATATATTATATAATCATACTTGTGATTGTGTTATCTGCGAGACTTCGCCACCTCGCTGTCTGAAAACAGCTCCACTGTCTGTGTGTATACTCGAGTGGCCTCCAGCTCCAGCAAGGATTCTCCGGCGCTGCAGCTGGAGAACGCTGCCCACGTAATTATAAACGCCCCCTCGCCCATCCGGTCAACATCAGATGACGTGTAGTAACTTCTAGAAGTACGTCTAGTTGGAATTTTTTATATCGCGCTGATTGCCATCAAACTGTATTTCATCATCAATATAATGCATTTGGGGCTATATATCACGTTCTGGAGAAAGCTGCAGAAAGAGATGAAAACATACTTATACATTAGACCATACTTTACTATGAATATGTGAATGAAAAAGTTTAACGTTGCTACACAATGAACAATACATATAGGACTTTGAATGGGCCCTAATAATGGCAATGTAGCAATAGAATTTAAAAAGTTATAGCCCTGCAAAGAAGGGGACTTTCTCCATAGACAAATAGCGCTGGCAATCTATGGTATATCATTAATTTAACCTTAGGCAACCAAAGTGTTAATACATTTCTTTTTTTTTTCCCCCGGTTTCTCACTTGATTCGATACTCGGTAGTACCGACGTGTTTCGGTTCGGTACCTCAAAAGTACCGAATTCGGTACCCATCCCTAGCTGGCGCCATTGAGTAAAGATGGGAAAAGAGCGTGGCGGTCAATGAGTCAACAGGGACGGGGTTGAATGTGAACTAGATGAGGGAGGGAGGGACGTGAGTTTGTTTCTTCTCTGGTGTGAATCCTCATGTGTGTCTTTATATATGCCTTCCAAGTAAATCCTTTCCCACAAACTTCACAACTAAATGTTTTTTCGCGAGTTCCTGATATGTACTTTTAAGTCACGTTTTGCACCAAATATTTTATCACAGTGTGCAACTATAGGGCTTTTCCCCAGTATGGCTTCTCATGTGAAAATTCAGGCGTCCCAGTGTAATATATCTTTTAGGACACAGTGTGCAACTATAGGGCTTTTCCCCAGTATGGCTTCTCATGTGAATATTCAGGTGTTCCTGTCTACTATATATTTTAGGACACAGTGTGCAACTATAGGGCTTTTCCCCAGTATGGCATCTCATGTGACTATTCAGGTTTCCCTGTGTAATAAATCTTTTAGGACACAGGGTGCAACTATAGGGCTTTTCCCCAGTATGGCTTCTCATGTGTCTATTCAGGTCTCCCTGTGTAGTAGATCTTTTAGGACACAGGGTGCAACTATAGGGCTTTTCCCCAGTATGGCATCTCATGTGAATATTCAGGTCTCCCAGTGTAATATATCTTTTAGGACACAGTGTGCAACTATAGGGCTTTTCCCCAGTATGGCTTCTCATATGTGCTTCCAAGAGTATAATGGCAGTATATTTCTTGCCACAAACAGTACATGTGCTGTGAGTTTGAAGGTGAAGTTTCAAGCTCTCTGTGGGTTCTAAATGTTTTCCACACAAACCACAGTCACTAGAATGGGCTTTAAGATGGCGCATTAAAGCGTTCCTATTAGGAAAACATTTCCCACACACTTTACAGCTCCAGGTCTCACATGGTATTTGGTTTGATAATTTCACCTCATGGGATGAAACCACAGAGCTCTTGAACTGGTTGCTGTTAGACAAACTCTGTCCTTTGTTTTTCTGTGTCTTCTTTGATGTCAGTGAGTTTAAACCAGGATGAGGTTCACTAGTCTCCAGCCAATCATCACTGTCATCAGTTCCAGAACAGTCTGAAGAGAGGAGCTGGCCATCTGTAGTTGGTTCTAAATCACCAGCTAAGTTACTGACTGGTTCTGATAATCCACAGTCCTCTCTATCAGGTTCTGTTTTCATCTGTTCTGTTGAGGTGCTGGCTAGAGGCTCTGTCTCTCTGTTTTCCTCAGTCTGGGTTTGGTTAAACCATGAGGACTGAGGTTTCTCTTCATCATCTTCACTCTTCACAGGGACAGGGTTGAAAGTGAACTTGATATCAGCCTCCTCCAGACCTTGAAGCTGCTCTCCCTCCTGACTGGTCCAGAGTTCCTCCTGTTCCTCTTTAATCTGTAGGAGCTCTGGGTCCTGGGTTTGGTTAAACCATGAGGACTGAGGTTTCTCTTCATCATCTTCACTCTTCACAGGGACAGGGTTGAAAGTGAACTTGATATCAGCCTCCTCCAGACCTTGAAGCTGCTCTCCCTCCTGACTGGTCCAGAGTTCCTCCTGTTCCTCTTTAATCTGTAGGAGCTCTGGGTCCTGGGTTTGGTTAAACCATGAGGACTGAGGTGTCTCTTCATCATGTTCACTCTTCACAGAGACAGGGTTGAAAGTGAACTTGATATCAGCCTCCTCCAGACCTTGAAGCTGCTCTCCCTCCTGACTGGTCCAGAGTTCCTCCTGTTCGTCTTTAATCTGTAGGAGCTCTGGGTCCTGGGTTTGGTTAAACCATGAGGACTGAGGTGTCTCTTCATCATCTTCACTCTTCACAGGGACAGGGCTGAATGTGAACTTGATATCAGCCTCCTCCAGACCTTGAAGCTGCTCTCCCTCCTGACTGGTCCAGAGTTCCTCCTGTTCCTCTTTAATCTGTAGGAGCTCTGGGTCCTGGGTTTGGTTAAACCATGAGGACTGAGGTTTCTCTTCATCATGTTCACTCTTCACAGGGACAGGGTTGAATGTGAACTTGATGATACCAGCCTCCTCCAGACCTTGAAGCTGCTCTCCCTCCTGACTGGTCCAGAGTTCCTCCTGTTCCTCTTTCATCTGTAGGAGCTCTGTCTGCTCCTGACCCAGACTGGGGCTCCTCTCCTGCTGCTCAGGGGGAACCTCCTCTTCACAGACAGAGAGCTGTGGGGGGTCTGGAGGGAGGCAGAATAATAACATGAATAGTTGTAATTGCTGTCACCATTGGAAAGCCACCCATTTTAAGAATTCACACATGTTCTTCCTGTGCCCCGGGACAGTTCAGTCAGTATGTTCTTCCTGTGCCCCAGGACAGTTCAGTCAGTATGTTCTTCCTGTGCCCCAGGACAGTTCAGTCAGTATGTTCTTCCTGTGCCCCAGGACAGTTCAGTCAGTATGTTCTTCCTGTGCCCCAGGACAGTTCAGTCAGTATGTTCTTCCTGTGCCCCGGGACAGTTCAGTCAGTATGTTCTTCTTGTGCCCCAGGACAGTTCAGTCAGTGACAAAACTGAGGAAAACAAAAATAAACCATGTGAACTTTGGAAATTACTCAATTTGCAGTAAAAAACTTAAAACCAGGTTCTCAAACATAAACATCAAGACGGACAACACACTCATCACAGACAAACTGGATTTAGCCAATTACTTAAAGACTTTCTTCACAAACATAGCCACAACACTGGTAAACAAACTACCCTCCCACTCAGGGCAGTATGGGGTAGAACACATAGTAGCATACTACAAGAACCTAGGCGTCCACAAAGACGACTTCAAACTGGAAATGGTAACTACAGATGAGGTACTCAAAAAACTGAGCGCCCTCCAACCGAACAAGGCCACTGGCCATGACAACATCCCCTCCAAATTCAGCAGCCGCCATCACCCCAGTCATGCCCCGATCACGTTTTTTTGCCACCGATACCGATCGTCGTGAGCCATATCGGCCGATACCGATCCGATCGTTTTTGATGAATTTTTTTTTAAATTATTTTATATAATTTTTATATTTTTTTATAAAATATATATATTATATAATTAGACTTGTACTTGTATTATCTGCGAGACATCGCCACCACGCAACAAGCTCCACTGTCTGTGTGTACTCTAGTAGCCTCCAGCCAGGGAGCGAAATTAACTTTTTGACTCACCGGCCAGTGGCGGGTAGATGGGAAGAATCTACCCGCCAAGCATATTTCTTACCCGCCAACTTTTTTTTGATAAAAAAAAAATTATTATTATTTTATATAAACACTTTTTTTTAATAAAATATATATATTATATAATCATACTTGTGATTGTGTTATCTGCGAGACTTCGCCACCTCGCTGTCTGAAAACAGCTCCACTGTCTGTGTGTATACTCGAGTGGCCTCCAGCTCCAGCAAGGATTCTCCGGCGCTGCAGCTGGACCCTAAACTCTACATTCAGCATGCAAAAGGATTCTCCTGAGCTACAGCTGGACCCTATTCAGCAGCCCTCATGCGATGTAAGCCAGGGACTCGAATACGCATGTTGTTGTAGGACATTGATGTCAGGAGCTATAGCTACTGCTGGATGGCGTTGGGACAGTGCCTCAGTGAACTATTTAGTTTACTGCGACATTTCGTAGTGACTAGTGAGCTACCTAGCCAACGGAGGTATTATGCACTGGACTATTGCTGGAGCATTTGTTGATGTCGGGAGCTATCAGTAGCTAGCCGGCTGGATAACGTTACACAATGCCTCATGTATTAAACTAAGTGAATAGTTGACTGGGTCATTTTGTAACGGTAGCTAACGTTATCTCACGAAGGTCCCACACTGACTAGACTAACGTCTATGGAAGCAAATGAGTGCCAGAAGTATTTGAATTTTACCAGACACCGGTGACTGTCGGAGGCAATAGCCTCTGTTTACATGCAGCATACAGAAACAGGTGGGGAGGGGTAGGAGCAGCAATGCGCTGCGTGTCTGTGCTGAGACAGCGAGTGAGAACTCCGCTAAAGAATTGGATCATGATTTTCGGTTTTCACATGACTATTTGATTGCCCGCCACACGGCGGGCAGACCTCTCAGTGGGAGGCGCCAAACATAAAAACTGAGCGCCAATGGCGCGTGGCGGCCTCTAGTTTTGCCCCCTGCCTCCAGCTACGGCCAGGATTCTCCGGAGCTGCACCTGGACCCTATACTCGAGTAGCCTGCAGCTACGGCCAGGATTCTCCGGAGCTGCAGCTGGACCCTATTGATCACATTCAACAACATACCCTGAGCTCGAATACGCATCGAATGAGTGTTATAAAACATTGATATCAGGAGCCATCTGTGGCTACTGCTGGCCGGCTATATAACGTTGATACAGCGCCTCAGTGAACTATTTAGTTCAGTGGGACATTTCGTTTTGAACAGTGAGCTGGCGTCAGCTAACGTGAGCTAGCGGAGGTATCATACAGACTTGCTGGAGCGTTTGTTGATGTCAGGAGCTATCAGTAGCTGGCCGGCTAGATACCGCTCGGTTAGACAATGCCTCATCATGTATTGGACTGGAAGTGAATGGTTGACTGGGTCATTTTGTAACGGTAGCTAACGTTAGCTCAGGGAGACGCGTACATGCAGTTGTTGAGGTAGATAACCGTGATTATGTTTATTTATTTAGACTAGACTACACCGTGTTTGCGTGCGGGAGGGGCCGGAGGGAGGAGCACTGTGTGGGAGTGTGTGCAACTCCCGGTGTCTGAGACAGAACTCAGCGAGTGAGATCGGTTTTGACGATCGGCGAAAATAAAGCATCATCACCGATCACCGATCGCATATTTATATTGACCGATCGATCGGGGCATCCCTAGTCATCACACACATAATAAACCTCTCCATAAAACAGGGACACGTCCCCAAGGACTTCAAAATTGCGAGAGTAACACCCCTGCACAAAAAGGGCAGCAAATTAGACCCAGGCAACTACCGCCCTGTTTCTATCCTTACATCCATCTCGAAAGTCATGGAAAAAATAGTATACGAACAGGTCGAAAAGTACCTTGCGGAAAAAAATCGAATCTACGAATTCCAATCTGGCTTCAGAACATCCCACTCGACTGACACATGCCTTCTCTATTTGAACGGGCAAATACTGCGGCATGGTCATGCTGGACCTACAAAAGGCCTTCGACACTGTCAATCACACCATTCTGATTGACAAGCTAAAAGCAATTGGTTTTGATTAGGGATGTCCCGATCGCCTTTTTTTGCTCCCGATCCGATTCCGATCATGTGATTTTAAATATCTACCGATTCCGATCGTTCCCGATCCGATCTTTCACATTAGTAATCAATTTTGACGCATTTTTGTCAGAAACTGGTGGAGCAAGACAAGTCCCTCTGTTGGCTAAAGTAAAGTAAGTTTTTTTTACAAAAAAAAGTAAAAGAAAATAAGTTTTACAGTAAAAAAGTTAAAAATAAGTAAAGTGGGATATTCAATATACATATATACAGTACACATATGACTAGAGTGCAGTCATATAGAGTGCAGGATGCCTGAGGTGTATCCAAAAGAAATATATACACTACACTCATGTGTACGTACGTGTGTGTGTGTGTGTGTGTGTGTGTGTGTGTGTGTGTGTGTGTGAGAGACACTGCTCAATTGTGCCACGCAGTAAAACAGTTTCTGTCTATGAACAGAGTTATAACTAAACAAAAGCACTAATAATAATAATAATAATAATAATAATAATAATAATAATAATAATAATAATAATAATAATAATAATAATAATAAGTCTCTCACCTGTCTTGGTTAGCCCTCCTTCCATGTCTCGCCTGCACTGAACTGGTTGAAGGCAGGTCATCTGCTCCTTGCTCCTCACTGTAGAAAATAAAAAGCACATTATTTTCAACATTCAACAAGGAATCTCTTATCTTATACAGCACACAGCACAGCACAGCACATATACACATATTTACAATCCAAAGAGTGTTCTTTGCAAACCCAACAAGTACAGTAAGAGTGTGACTGACTAAACATAAGCAATAAATCTCCAAAATAAGTGCCTTTACCTTGTGTTGTTGTCATCTACAAAAGATGAAGATTCTTCTACTTCTACTACTACTACTACTACTACTACTACTACTACTACTACTACTACTACTACTACTACTGCTACTGCTACTACTACTGTTATAAGTCGAACTACTAAAGCTAAAGTTTTGCTGGCTGGAAAAACCTGTGTTCTGCAGAAATGATCTTGTAAACAACGGATCGCTCACTTACATTCTTCTTCTACTGTTATTTTCTGGCAGTCAACTTCCGCCTCCTTCAGCACTTTCTCTCACTTTTTTCGGCTTGATTCTAGCACAACAAATGGCCAGGATATTGATAAAAATGTAACGCCTGTCAAATTAAATCTGGCACATTTTACGCATGCGTATAGGTTTATTTAGCATCGAATTGAAGCATCAAATTGAAATGATCCTGGTTCAGTTATTTATTGTTTTATCAACACCAAATAAAAAGTAGCGTGTAGTTTCAAGGCACGTCATAATGCTACGTCGAAAAAAAACCCGGAAATAGACTACATTTCCCAGGCAGATCACGTCAAACAACGACGTCATTCTATCGCGCCGGTGTTCTGCGGAATCCTACTCCCTCCTCGAAAACTGCTGCCGTAGCGCGACTCGCTAGACGCGTCTGCAAAATTCCACTACTCTGCTGAGAACTGCTGTCGTAGCGCGAATCGCCTATATCTTTGGACAGCTGGGTGACGTCACCCTATAGTTCACTCCGAATTCCAACAGGTGTACCGACATTTTATCATCTACAAATACATTCGGATGATATTGTTTAAGATATATCAACAAGACTCAACAAGACGTTCGTCAGCAAGGTGGCAGAATATTGTAGAGTGAACGATTGTGGGTCATGCGCATGCGTGCGCAAGCACAGGAGCGCTGTCAGCAGAATTCAGCAGAGTAGTTGTTTTTAATCTAATTGTTAATACATATATATCGCTATCAAAGAATGCTCCCACTACAGAATCATTTTATATGACCTCACTACTCACTCCATGTATACTGTATGCATATGGTGAGCATATTTTTATACTCCATCATAACATTTTTATGTAAAGGTATTTCAATACACCAATATATCGCTATCAAATAAACTCAGAATTCAGGGAACAAAACTTTTTATCATCTACTTTATACATGCTTTATACATTCTGCTGCAAAGCCAATTACATGCAAATATTTACATGCTTATACAGTAATAAGTTATGTATGTACAAATATGCGGTCCACCTGTTCTCCATTGCTATACAGACCAGGGTCGGGATAAGTATTATTAACACACAAGTGATTTTTGATGCATAAAAAGTGATTTTAAAACAAGATAACGCTAAACTCAGGCCTATATCTTTTTACAGCTGCGTGTTACAGCTGGATGTCGTCAGCTGGGAGTCACATCGTCACATTTTGGTGTACGACATTTTATCATCTACTTTATACATGCTTTATACATTCTGCTGCAAAGCCAATTACATGCAAATATTTACATGCTTATATAGTAATGAGAGATACTCAACTCTTCCTCTCCTTCCCTCCCTCAGATATCCACGTCTCTGAGCGGATCTCGGTCTGTCTCTCTGACATCTCCGCCTGGATGACGACCAACCACCTCAAACTGAACCTAAGCAAAACAGAATTGCTCCACCTGCCGGCCAAATCCTCCCCCCTGACGACCTTTCCATCACAGTCGAGAATGCAGCTGTGACCGCGTCCCCGACCGCCAAGAACCTTGGTGTTGTCCTCGACGACCAGCTGAACTTCTCTGCTCACATCGCAGCGACAACCAGAACCTGCAGATTCCTCCTGAGCAACGTGAGAAGGATCCACCCCTTCCTGACAAAAGAAGCCACCCAACTCCTCGTCCAATCAACAGTCATCTCTAGGCCTGCCGCGATAAGCAATAAATCGATTAATTGCCGCGATAATTAAAATGAATGCAATGATTTTGACGGGCGCGATTAATTGCTATTTGCGCGTTTGTTTTAATGAGGCGGACCCAGTGCCCCTTGTCAGTCACTGTCCGTGTTGGGAGGCGGGCCGCTGGCTTTACTACAGAGCACAGCACAGGAGCTCCGTGGGGCTAACGTGGTGTCTATTCTACTAGCATTAACGTTACTCATACAAACAGAGTAAACACAGTTTTCAATCAATCAATAACAACATTAACGAGACCCTCGTTGTGTCTATTCTGCTAACGCTAACGTTACCTCTCATTGTGTCTATTCTACAAGCGTTAACGTTAGCTAGGCTGTCTATGCTAACGTTAACGAGCATTAGGCTAACAAGCTGTAACGTTACCAGTCGCGTCTATTTGCTAACGTTAGCATTAGGTAATAACCGGTTTAAAATGGATGGTGATTACCTCACGTTGTGTCTATTCTACTAGCATTAACGTTACTCATACAAACAATCAATAGCGAGTTATATTGATCACGCTATGTACGATAGCCATGCTAAAACGCTAGCACAACATTAGCACCTAACCTAACAACAAGCCTTAACAAGTCAGCGATCTTTTTGCGAGACTAAACTCTCCGCTCGGTGGCAAATTGTGTTGATGTCGGTTTTGTTTAATCAATAAATGAGGCAGAATACACAGTGACTGTATCCTTTGTTTATTGCACTTGTGCCTGCTGCAAACATAATGATTATGAAATCCTAGAGACGCGTCTCTATTCAGTGGTCTGCAGTGTTTCACAACAATACTTCCGGTCCGGTCGGTGGCCTTCAAAATAAAAGTCTTAAACACCGGAAAAGACGGAGCGGTGGGCTTCAAAATAAAAGTTTTGGGAAATAAATTTCTCCAAAAAAAAATTCTCTAACCGGTCGCAATAATATCGCTTATCGCGATATTTTCGGGGGCAATTAATCGCCCAGCAAAATGTGTTATCGTGGCAGGCCTAGTCATCTCCCACCTCGACTACTGCAACGCACTGCTCGCTGGCCTCCCGGCCACTGCCACCAAGCCTCTTCAACTCATTCAGAACGCAGCGGCCCGCCTGATCTCAAACCTACCGAAGTCGGCCCATGTCACCCCACTTCTTAGGGACCTGCACTGGCTCCCCATTGCTGCACGAATCCACTTCAAGGCCCTCGACCTAGCATACCGTGCGGCAAAGGGAACCACTCCCGCCTACCTCCGGTCAATGGTCTCCAACTAGTCTACACACCCTCAAGACCCCTACGCTCTGCATCTTCTGGCCGCCTCAGACCTACTCCTATCCGAGCTCCGGGAGAGTCATCAAAGAGAAGCTGCCTATTCTCAGTCCTTGCCCCACAATGGTGGAATGAACTACCCAGTACCCACCCCAGTTAGAACAGCCGAAACCCGTCCAATCTTTCGCCGTCGACTAAAGACGCACTTCTTCAACCATTATCTGAAATTAAAAAAATTTAAAAAAATTTAAAAAAGATATCTAACCCTAACTAACCTTACTACACTTGTCCTAATAAACTAACCTACACTGTAGCACCCAACACTTTGATGAACATTGTTACTCAGCTGATAGAGTTGTGCCCTTCCTGATGACTTATCGTACAGAACTTGTACGTCGCTTTGGATAAAAGCGTCAGCTAAATGACTAAATGTAAATGTAAATGTACTAGATTATGCAGACTATCCACAACTAGAGTTGTTCCGATACCGATACTAGTATCGGAAATGCCGCCGATACTGCCTAAAATGCTGGTATCGGTATCGGCGAGTACACGTAAATTCTAGCCTCCGATCCCATGATGTAATTTATCTCCTGCCGAGTCCTGCGGAGAGTGAGGATTATAAAATGAACATGTTTTAAAGTGTGATGCTGTGTCATTTTAACAGCAGATACACTTTCTTAAATTCCATTGTCCCCGACAGTGCGGTGTGACGGGGAGCTCGGACGGGAATCGGGATGTGTTTTGCTGGTGTTATGATAGCATTAGCTGGAAAGATAGCTAGTTGGAACAACATCCGCTTTTAACGTTACATCAAATCAGATGATCGCCTGTCCTTTCTCCAGGACCTAACACTGTCCGTGACCGTCTATCAACAATAATGCACCCACGGTGAATTGTATTTAAGTTAAGTAGCTACGGACTAGCGTTAGCTGACTATTACTAACGTTATATTAATGTCAATGCGGGAAGGCGAGCTAGGTCAGTTAGCTTAGCTTGATAACGTTACCGTGTCTAAAGTTGGTGCTATTCACATAATCCAGCAATAATGGCTGCAGACCTGCAAGCAAAGTACAGCAAGTGCCAAAGGATAAGAGTCTGAGGCGGAGTTTCAAAAGAGAATGTTGAATATTTATTTTGCATCAAAAATCACAACATGAACGTTCTATCTGCCACTAGCTTACAGACTGAATAGGGTATATCTGCAGAGCCACTGAGTAGCGAGTGCAACACCGTTTAATGTCCGTGTGGATCATTGGAGTAGGGTATATCTGCAGTGCTGCAGCCCATACTCATTGATTAATGATACTAATACAAATCTATACAATCACCTGTTGTTGAATAAATACCATACGTTCTAGTTATTACTAAAAAACAGTATAACAGTATCTGAAAAAAAAAAAAAAAAAAAAAAGTATAATTTATATAATTTCTTTTTTAATTTTTTTTTTATGCACTGGTATCGGATAAATATCGGTATCGGCCGATACCCAAAGCTTAGGTATCGGAATCGGATCGGAAAGGGAAAAATGGTATCGGAACATCTCTATCCACAACGGATTGAATAGTAAGCATTTTTCTAAGTATTTATTTTAGATGTAGCTAACATTACCGTTGCATGATTTTGACGCATCTTCAAGGACAACAGCCGAGAAAGGCGGTCCTCAAATGTGCTTTTTAATGAGACCTACTCCTCACTTTTGTTTTGGAATGTAGTTTACATACAATCTCTACACTACTTTCTCTATAGTCCGGAAACGTATATACTCTCTTTTAGAAACTCTGTCTCTTAAACAGTACTGTATATCTTGTATATCATAAATGTATAGCAGTACTGTCAGGGCTCTACAGTGCGACCAAATTGCTCGCATATGCCCCTAAAAATATGTGTGCGAACCGTAAAAATCAATTACGCGAAAATTCTAACATTTTCAAATCGATGCAGTTGAATTTCCCCCTTAGGATCGATGCATTGTTACACCCCTACACCAAAGTAACTGGCCCACTGTGTATGTGTGTACAGCTAACTTGGCTAGCGTTATGAACAGCAGACGTGGGCAATAGGGTCCAGCTCTCTCGAGATAAAGCTGGGAACGAGGTTAGGGCCCAGCTGCAGCGCCGGACGGCCGAAGTGCAAGCGGTGTGACGTAATTGGCAGACTCGACTGTCAATCAATGGTCTACCTAACACGCAAACTCATAAACAATGTTTCTGTACTGGAGGTGTACAGTATTTCAATAGGCAACCCTGAAAGGATTATTTCTCTAGAAGAGAAACACAGCCAAAACATAGGCATTGTATGCATAAAAGGGGCAAAAGCTAAAGTTAAGTGACTGTTACTTTTGTAGCAGTAGTTTGATTTGATAGTTTATTTGATAGGGACAGCACATGTTAATGAACATCAAGTACAAAATACAAAATGTAAACATGCAGGGTTGTAGCAAGAGCTAATTTACACACATGCACGCACAGTACAAATATACATTTATAAAAAAAAATAAAAAATAAAAATCTTTACTTGAAATATTTTCACTGTGCTCCTAAATATTTTTGGGTGCTCCTAAATTTCTTTGTGTGCTCCTAACTTTTTTCATTTAGGAGCACTGCCCCTAGTGAAAAAGGTTAGCGTAGAGCCCTGGCTGACTGTATATCTGTATGTCTATGTCATATATGTTATGATGAATTGAAAATGGGGGACCTTGATGTAAACAAGACGAAAGTCTTTCTCTGGTCTGCATCCCCTTAACAATTTTGTGTACTGTACTGTATTTTATTGTACCCATTCTGTAATCTGTTAAATAAAGTTTTCATTCATTCATTCAGTCACTACTTCCTATATTGTCCGGAAACGGGGTTACAACTGACCGGACGTGGGTTACACAAATCACAAGCACCATTCTCTTCGGTAAAAATAACAAACTCAGCAAGACCGACGGCTTCTCGGTTACAGTGGGTGACAATATTGTCACAAGGAAAGATGAAATTACCTACCTGGGTTCCATCCTAGAGGCTAATCTTTCCTGTGACAAGATGGCATCCAATGTAATAAGAAAAGTCAATCAACGAACTCGATTCTTGTACCGGATCTCCTCCCTGGTAAACAAGAATACCCTGAAGACTCTGGCAGGAGCACTCATTCAAGGGTACTACGACTATGCTTGCACCTCATGGTACTAAAGCACCTCAAAGGCACTAAAAAACAAATTACAAACATCTCAAAACAAGCTAGTCAGACTACTGCTTGACCTTACTCCTAGAACCCACCTCACCCCTGCCCACTTTGACAACCTAGGATGGCTTAGAGTAGACGACAGAGTACAGCAACTTGCAATGGGCCTGGTCTACAAGATACACTACGCGACCAAGGTACCCATGTACATGTCAAAATACTTCCCAAAGGTCAGTGAATACCACGATCACAACACCAGAGGGAGCTCCACAAATCATGTTAAACCCAGATTTGGCTCAAACAAGGGACTAAACACGTTTCGCAATTATGCCACATCAATGTGGAACGCCCTACCCAAAGCTGTAAAGGAATGTGAATCACTACCCACTTTCAAAAACTATCTGAAAGAACACCTACGGGAGACTGCAATTCAAAACTGGCCCCTACAAATGTCCTAACCCAGTTGTACAGTAAATGACCAAGTATGGCGTTGTCAGTATTCTAATGTACAATGTACAGTGCCCCCCCCCCCCCCCCCCACCCACCCCACCTCCTCCAATGTACAGTTTCTACGTCAAATGTATATACACTCTTTTTCTGGACACTTTTTGTATCACAAACAGTACTGTATTTGCAAATCTGATATGTCATAAATACATAGCAGTCAGTACTGTCTATCTGTATGTCATGTATGTCATATATGTTATGATGAATTGAAAATGGGGGACCCTGATGTAAACAAGACGAAAGTCTTTCTCTGGTCTGCATCCCCTTAACAATTGTGTGTATTGAGCTGTACTGTATTGTACCCATTCTGCAATCTGTTAATAAAGTTTTCAATCAATCAATCAATCAATCAATGTACAGTGTCCCCCCCCCCCCCCCCACCTCCAATGTACAGCCCCCACCCACCCCACCCACCCATGTACTGTACCCATTCTGCAATCTGCTAATACACTTTTCAATCAATCAATCAAAACCACAGACCACTGCACTTCCGCGTTACATGGAGCTCGTGAGGGAGTCAGGGTACACACAACAACACTACAGACCACTGCACTTCCGAGTTACATGGAGCTCGTGAGGGAGTCAGGGTACACACAACAACACTACAGACCACTGCACTTCCGCGTTACATGGAGCTTGTGAGGGGGTCAGGGCATGGGTCAGGGTACACACAACAACACTACAGACCACTGCACTTCCGCGTTACATGGAGCTCGTGAGGGGGTTAGGGTACACACAACAAGCACTACAGACCACTGCACTTCCGCGTTACATGGAGCTTGTGGGGGGAAGGGGGCATATAATATAACATGAATGAATGTTGATTAGAGCCTTGGTGTAAGTGGTTGTACTTGTAGCTAAGCTAACCACTAACGTCAAGGCTCTCTAATCAAAATTCATTCATTGTATCCCCCCCCCCAGCTATGAGCTCAACATACCGGAAGTGTTGCGGTGGTCAATAATAACTTTTCGAGAATAGCAATAAAAACTAAGACATTATTTTCTCACCGTGTGTTTTCTTTTCGTACCGGCGGCGCGCGCACGTGCTGTAAGAACAGCCACAACAATTACGTCAATCGTGAAAACGTCAAGTCATCATTCCTCCCGCGTGCGCCGTGTTTCTGAACCAAGGAGGATGTGACGTCACGGATCCCACCAACAGCCCGACAACTAAGACCCGCCTTGGTAGAATTTGGAGCGTTGGGATTGGTCAGAGGGAGCTACGGTAAATTTGACATGTCTGTCAGTATTGAGAATGTTGTTGCATCTACACAGTAGTAGAGCAATCATCAGTACATTATAACACGTTTCGCAATTATGCCACAACAATGTGGAACGCCCTACCCAAAGCTGTAAAGGAATGTGAATCCCTGCCCACATTCAAAACCGCTCTTAAAGAGCACCTACGGGAGGCTGCAATTCGAAACTGGCCAACGTAAATGCCCAAAACCCCCACCACCTCCTAATAGACAGTCTCCTCCCCACCGCATGTATATATTCCCTCCCCGCCGTATGTATATTTCTCTCCCACCCACCCACCCCCTCCTAATGTACAGTCCCCTCCCCATCATATCGACATAAAACACCTCTGCAAGACCACATTCTATCACCTAAAAAACATATCAAAACTCCGTCCCATTCTAACCCTGTCAGATGCAGAGAAGCTTGTCCATGCCTTTATCTCCTCAAGACTGGACTACTGTAACGGACTCTTCATCGGGATTCCTGGCAAGAGCATCCAAAAGCTGCAATACATCCAGAACAGCGCTGCCAGGATCCTGATGAGAGTCCGTAAACACGATCACATAACCCCCATCCTTCACTCACTACACTGGCTCCCCGTCTCATCCCGGATCAACTACAAAATCCTTACAATCACCCATAACTGCATAAACGGACACGCACCCCTCTACCTTCAGGAACTCATCACTCCACAATCCTTCACCCGCACCCTCAGATCCGCAGGTAGCCTGCTCCTTCAGGTCCCCAATACCCGGCTCTGCACCATGGGTGACCGAGCCTTCTGCACGGCTGCACCACGCCTGTGGAACAGCCTCCCCATCCAGCTGAGGGCACCACAGAGCCTGGACTCTTTCAAAGCAGGCCTGAAAACCTATCTGTTTAAAAAGGCCTTTGACTGTTAGCTTTTTATTTAAATTTTATTGCGCTCTGTTTTTAAATTGTCTGTTTATACTATGTTTTTAATTAACTATGTTCTATTTTTATTCTGTATTTTATTTTATTTGTTTTACTAATAACTATTTTATTCTATTTTTTTTAACTGTTTTAACCATGTAGTGTAGCACTTTGGGATCCCAGCGAACAAAAAGTGCATTACAAATCCAATCTATTATTATTATTATTATTATATGTATATACTCTGTCAGGATCTAGGGGTAACAGTACTGTATATTGGAATACCGTTTATGTCACAAATGTATCAGTACTAAATACCTATATGTCCCTATGCCATAAATGTCATGTATGTTGTGTATGTCATAAATGTCTATATGAATTGAAAATGGGGGACCCTGATGGAAACAAGACAAACGTCCTTCTCAGGTCTGCATCCCCTTAACAATTGTATGTATTGAGCCGTACTGTATTGTACCCATTCTGCAATCTGTTAAATAAAGTTTTCATTCATTCATACTACTGAGCAATAGTGCTAATCAGATGTATATACAGAGTTGTTGTATTAATATGTATCTATCCATATATATTGTGACATCCTCCAGGCACGACGCAGTATACAAGTAGATTTCTTGAACTGATTTTAATGAAGCTTGTCCATTCTCCATCCAAACCGTAAATACATACAAATGATACCATTAGCAATTGAAAGCCCATCAAAAACGTAGCTAACATCAACCGTCAACATATAACGAAAATCATCATCCATAGCAATCAATACCTTATTGGCTGCGTGCCAGTATAAGAGAACATCGATTGTGTTGTGTCTTTGTCCTTTTTCTTGTTATATTGTCTTGTGTTAGACAACTATTTTACTTGCTTGAATTGACCGCAAAGTCAAGACAGCCATCCATCAAGTCATGTCGGTTCTCAAAGAAAGGCGGAAACACGTCACCGGATATTAAGTGGGAAACAAGTCTTGTGAGACTAAATAATTGCACAAGCAAAAAGAAATCATGCGCCACTCATATTATCTATATAAACCCATATGAAATACAATCCTGAGTATTATTATTAATATGCAAAAATAAACGTATAAAATTGTAAGCGAATATAACTATATTAACCAACTGTTAACCATAGCTGCATTTACATATATCCACATCCATCTGTACATACCTGCATATAATCCTTTGTATATCTGTAGATACTAGCCTCTATCTATCTATACATTTTGTACATGTCCCTTACCTACTCTTACTAGTTACGCTGCTGGCCAGTATGACTTAGTACCATAGTGTCTTTATACCTGTATCACTGTACATGTTAATACTATATCTATATCTGTACATATCCCTTACCTACTCTTACTAGTTACTAGGGGTGTAAAGGTACACGTATCCGTACCGAACCGTTTCAGTGTGTACCATACCGTACCGAACGGCTGTGTACCAAACGAATACAACGGTATGTTAACCACTAACAACTGTTTTTTTCAGTCTAATATAATTTTTTTTTTTTACAAGTCGATTATTAATTTCAATATAGAATATTTGTTGACAGCCCTACAAGTACAATTAGTTACTGCACACTACATCACCCCTGAGTGGAACATGGAAAGCCAAACCTTCCCCCACTGTACCGAAAACCCGTACCGAACCGTGACTTCAAAACCGAGGTACGTACCGAACCGTGGTTTTTGTGTACCGTTACACCCCTAATATATATATATATATATATATATATAAATATTTATCAGGTCGGTGCTCCATGCTCAATTCTGTACCCCTTCCTAGATGCCAGCAAAAGCAGGAGATGTTCAGGTCAATACAGGCAAAGGCAAGGCAAGGCAAATGTATTTATGTAGTACCATTCATACATAGAGGCAAATTTTTTTTGTATCCACTTTTTCTCCCCATTTTCTATTTTTCTCCCATCCCCTGATTCCAATTCTTCCCTCCCCTGTCTTGAACGTTGCTAGACTATGCCTCCCACTGGTCGGCTGTAGTGAGGATAGAAGCCTTGCATCACGTGTCCCCTCCGGTACACGAGGAGGCAGCCTGTCGCATCTTTTCACCGCAGCAGCTCGAACTCTCAGTGGCAAGGAGTAACGCGTGGGAGGCTCACGCTGCCCCCGATACTTCCTGTTTCCGCCGCACCGGCATCACCAAACAGACTTGTAGGAGTCGCTGTCCACAACGTCCAATCCCCACCCACCGGCTTTCCCACCCTCTAACACTTGCCAATTGTGTTAGTATGACGACCGGCCAAGCCGGTAGCAACGCCGAGAGCTGGGCTCGATACCAGCATATCCTGCGTTAGTGGCGAGCGCCTTGCCCACTGCGCCACTCAGCCGTGCCACATAGAGGCAATTTCAACGTGCTTTACGTACATTGAAAAAGGTTACATCATTATGGAATAGTTGATTTAAAAGGAATTAAAAAAATTTAAAGAAACATGTCAAAGAATAAAGGAAAGGAAGGGGGAAAAAACGAACAAAGAACAAACACATTTTAAGCTGCTTTTATCAGTAGTCAATGCTGGGACACATTAAACAGTATATTATGTTATATACTATATGTATGATATATTCAGTATATGTGAAGGTCACCGCCCACAGTCAGGCTGAATTAAGGGGCCTCCTTCTGTGTGGTGAACAACATGAAAACATAAGGAAGGATTACATAATAAACATAGATGATGAAGTAAGGTTTAGTCGATATTCCAATGTACAGTTTTGCTTGTACAGTTTCCCCCACCCACCTCCAATGTACAGTTCCCCCCCCCACCTACCCAACCTCCTCCAATGTACAATTTCTACGTCAAATGTATATACTCTTTTTTAGACTCTTTTTGTATCACAAACAGTACTGTATTTGTAAATCTGGTATGTCATAAATGTATAGATGTAGCAGTACTGTCTATCTGTATGTTGTGTATGTCATATATGTTATGATGAATTGAAATGGGGGACCCTGATGTAAACAAGATGAAAGTCTTTCTCTGGTCTGCATCCCCTTAACAATTATGTGTATTGAGCCGTACTGTATTGTACCCATTCTGCAATCTGTTAATAAAGTTTTCGATCAATCAATCAATCAATCATACACGGCACACTGAGGCCTACAACAAACTGACCGGATCTTCCTTTATTCATTACGTTGATTGTACTGTAGCACTATTTTACTCTGTCCATTCTATTGCATAATGTTACTATCTATTCTACTATTCTATTATTGCACTGTATTATTTTACTCTGTCTATTGCTTTTTATTACAGGTTCAAAACTGTCAGGTATTAAACTGTGTGGGTATCAAACAAGAGACTGTCAGGCTTTAAAACTGTGTAGGAACCAGGCCTAGAACTGCACCCTGAGAGGGAACTGCACCCTGAGAGGGAACTGCACCCTGAGAGAGGGAACTGCACCCTGAGAGAGGGAACTGCACCCTGAGAGAGGGAACTGCACCCTGAGAGGGAACTGCACCCTGAGAGAGGGAACTGCACCCTGAGAGAGAGAACTGCACTCTGAGAGAAGGAACTGCACTCTGAGAGAAGGAACTGCACCCTGAGAGAGGGAACTGCACCCTGAGAGGGAACTGCACCCTGAGAGAGGGAACTGCACCCTGAGAAAGAGAACTGCACTCTGAGAGAGGGAACTGCACTCTGAGGGGGAACTGCACCCTGAGAGAGGGAACTGCACCCTGAGAGAGGGAACTGCACCCTGAGAGGGAACTGCACCCTGAGAGAGGGAACTGCACTCTGAGAGGGAACTGCACTCTGAGAGGGAACTGCACCCTGAGAGAGGGAACTGCACCCTGAGAGAGGGAACTGCACCCTGAGAGGGAACTGCACCCTGAGAGGGAACTGCACTCTGTCTCTGAGAGGGAACTGCACCCTGAGAGGGAACTGCACCCTGAGAGGGAACTGCACCCTGAGAGGGAACTGCACCCTGAGAGGGAGGTTCGAAGGGTCAAAGTGGGTATAAGACAGGAGGGAAGACTGTCAAGTTTTAAACTGTGGATACCAAACAGAGAAGGTAAAGACGACTTTGAACTGTTGAACAGAAATCCAGAACTATTTTATTGCACTGTAAAAAAAGATTATAATAATAATTTGCATGGAATAGCGCACAAACTAAAGTATGTCGAAATTAACTGGTTAGTCAGTCTTGGACTATAAACAATGCCTGTCAAATGAGCCATACTATTGTCTCCATAGCTATAATACAGAACACACAATGGGTCCGCAAACATCGCTAAAATGGTCAATAACGCTGGCGCCATTGAATAAAGATGGGAAAAGAGCGTGGCGGTCAATGAGTCAACAGGGACGGGGTTGAATGTGAACTAGATGAGGAAGGGAGGGACGTGAGTTTGTTTCTTCTCTGGTGTGAATCCTCATGTGTGTCTTTATATATGCCTTCCGAGTAAATCCTTTCCCACAAACTTCACGACTAAATGTTTTTTCCCCCCCGAGTATGAGTTCTGATATGTACTTTTAAGTCACGTTTTGCACAAAATATTTTATCACAGGGTGCAACTATAGGGCTTTTCCCCAGTATGGCTTCTTATGTGTCTATTCAGGTGTCCCTGTGTAGTATATATTTTAGGACACAGGGTGCAACTATAGGGCTTTTCCCCAGTATGGCTTCTCATGTGTCTATTCAGGTCTCCCTGTGTAATAAATCTTTTGGGACACAGTGTGCAACTATAGGGCTTTTCCCCAGTATGGCTTCTCATGTGAAAATTCAGGTGTCCCTGTGTAGTATATCTTTTAGGACACAGGGTGCAACTATAGGGCTTTTCCCCAGTATGGCTTCTCATGTGAATATTCAGCTCTCCCTGTGTAGTATATCTTTTAGGACACAGGGTGCAACTATAGGGCTTTTCCCCAGTATGGCTTCTCATGTGAATATTCAGCTCTCCCAGTGTAGTATATCTTTTAGGACACAGTGTGCAACTATAGGGCTTTTCCCCAGTATGGCTTCTCATGTGAATATTCAGCACTCCCAGTGTATTATATCTTTTAGGACACAGGGTGCAACTATAGGGCTTTTCCCCAGTATGGCTTCTCATGTGAATATTCAGCTCTCCCAGTGTAGTATATCTTTTAGGACACAGGGTGCAACTATAGGGCTTTTCCCCAGTATGGCTTCTCATGTGAATATTCAGGTCTCCCAGTGTAGTATATCTTTTAGGACACAGGGTGCAACTATAGGGCTTTTCCCCAGTATGGCTTCTCATGTGAATATTCAGCACTCCCAGTGTAATATATCTTTTAAGACACAGGGTGCAACTATAGGGCTTTTCCCCAGTATGGCTTCTCATGTGTCTATTCAGGTCTCCTTGTGTAATATATCTTTTAAGACACAGGGTGCAACTATAGGGCTTTTCCCCAGTATGGCTTCTCTTGTGAATATTCAGCTCTCCCAGTGTATTATATCTTTTAGGACACAGTGTGCAACTATAGGGCTTTTCCCCAGTATGGCTTCTCATGTGAATATTCAGCTGTACCCGTCTAATATATCTTTTAGGACACAGTGTGCAACTATAGGGCTTTTCCCGAGTATGGCTTCTCATATGTGCTTCCAAGAGTGTAATGCCAGTATATTTCTTGCCACAAACAGTACATGTGCTGTGAGTTTGAAGGTGAAGTTTCAAGCTCTCTGTGGGTTCTAAATGTTTTCCACACAAACCACAGTCACTAGAATGGGCTTTAAGATGGAGCATTAAAGCGTTCCTATTAGGAAAACATTTCCCACACACTTTACAGCTCCAGGTCTCACATGGTATTTGGTTTGATAATTTCACCTCATGGGATGAAACCACAGAGCTCTTGAACTGGTTGCTGTTAGACAAACTCTGTCCTTTGTTTTTCTGTGTCTTCTTTGATGTCAGTGAGTTTAAACCAGGATGAGGTTCACTAGTCTCCAGCCAATCATCACTGTCATCAGTATCCCTTCCAGAAGAGTCTGAAGAGAGGAGCTGGCCATCTGTAGTTGGTTCTAAATCACCAGCAAAGTTACTGACTGGTTCTGATAATCCACAGTCCTCTCCATCAGGTTCTGTTTTCATCTGTTCTGTTGAGGTGCTGGCTAGAGGTTCTGTCTCTCTGTTTTCATCAGTCTGGGTTTGGTTAAACCATGAGGACTGAGGTTTCTCTTCATCATCTTCACTCTTCACAGGGACAGGGTTGAAAGTGAACTTGATATCAGCCTCCTCCAGACCTTGAAGCTGCTCTCCCTCCTGACTGGTCCAGAGTTCCTCCTGTTCCTCTTTAATCTGTAGGAGCTCTGGGTCCTGGGTTTGGTTAAACCATGAGGACTGAGGTTTCTCTTCATCATCTTCACTCTTCACAGGGACAGGGTTGAAAGTGAACTTGATATCAGCCTCCTCCAGACCTTGAAGCTGCTCTCCCTCCTGACTGGTCCAGAGTTCCTCCTGTTCCTCTTTAATCTGTAGGAGCTCTGGGTCCTGGGTTTGGTTAAACCATGAGGACTGAGGTTTCTCTTCATCATCTTCACTCTTCACAGGGACAGGGTTGAAAGTGAACTTGATATCAGCCTCCTCCAGACCTTGAAGCTGCTCTCCCTCCTGACTGGTCCAGAGTTCCTCCTGTTCCTCTTTAATCTGTAGGAGCTCTGGGTCCTGGGTTTGGTTAAACCATGAGGACTGAGGTTTCTCTTCATCATGTTCACTCTTCACAGGGACAGGGTTGAATGTGAACTTGATGATACCAGCCTCCTCCAGACCTTGAAGCTGCTCTCCCCCCTGACTGGTCCAGAGTTCCTCCTGTTCCTCTTTCATCTGTAGGAGCTCTGTCTGCTCCTGGCTCAGACTGGGGCTCCTCTCCTGCTGCTCAGGGGGAACCTCCTCTTCACAGACAGAGAGCTGTGGGGGGTCTGGAGGGAGGCAGAATAATAACATGAATAGTTGTAATTGCTGTCACCATTGGAAAGCCACCCATTTTAAGAATTCACACATGTTCTTCCTGTGCCCCGGGACAGTTCAGTCAGTATGTTCTTCCTGTGCCCCAGGACAGTTCAGTCAGTGACAAAACTGAGGAAAACAAAAATAAACCATGTGAACTTTGGAAATTACTCAATTTGCAGTAAAAAACTTAAAACCAGGTTCTCAAACATAAACATAAAGACGGACAACACGCTCATCACAGACAAACTGGATTTAGCCAATTACTTAAAGACTTTCTTCACAAACATAGCCACAACACTGGTAAACAAACTACCCTCCCACTCAGGGCAGTATGGGGTAGAACACATAGTAGCATACTACAAGAACCTAGGCGTCCACAAAGACGACTTCAAACTGGAAATGGTAACTACAGATGAGGTACTCAAAAAACTGAGCGCCCTCCAACCGAACAAGGCCACTGGCCATGACAACATCCCCTCCAAATTCCTCAGAGACTCAGCAGCCGCCATCACCCCAGTCATGCCCCGATCACGTTTTTTTGCCACCGATACCGATCGTCGTGAGCCATATCGGCCGATACCGATCCGATCGTTTTTGATTAATTTTTTTTTAAATTATTTTATATAATTTTTTTTTATAAAATATATATATTATATAATTAGACTTGTACTTGTATTATCTGCGAGACATCGCCACCACGCAACAAGCTCCACTGTCTGTGTGTACTCTAGTAGCCTCCAGCCAGGGAGCGAAATTAACTTTTTGACTCACCGGCCAGTGGCGGGTAGATGGGAAGAATCTACCCGCCAAGCATATTTCTTACCCGCCAACTTTTTTTTGATAAAAAAAAAATTATTATTATTTTATATAAACACTTTTTTTTTAATAAAATATATATATTATATAATCATACTTGTGATTGTGTTATCTGCGAGACTTCGCCACCTCGCTGTCTGAAAACAGCTCCACTGTCTGTGTGTATACTCGAGTGGCCTCCAGCTCCAGCAAGGATTCTCCGGCGCTGCAGCTGGAGAACGCTGCCCACGGAATTATAAACGCCCCCTCGCCCATCCGGTCAACATCAGATGACGTGTAGTAACTTCTAGAAGTACGTCTAGTTGGAATTTTTTATATCGCGCTGATTGCCATCAAACTGTATTTCATCATCAATATAATGCATTTGGGGCTATATATCACGTTCTGGAGAAAGCTGCAGAAAGAGATGAAAACATACTTATACATTAGACCATACTTTACTATGAATATGTGAATGAAAAAGTTTAACGTTGCTACACAATGAACAATACATATAGGACTTTGAATGGGCCCTAATAATGGCAATGTAGCAATAGAATTTAAAAAGTTATAGCCCTGCAAAGAAGGGGACTTTCTCCATAGACAAATAGCGCTGGCAATCTATGGTATATCATTAATTTAACCTTAGGCAACCAAAGTGTTAATACATTTTTTTTTTTTTTTTTTTTTGGTTTCTCACTTGATTCGATACTCGGTAGTACCGACGTGTTTCGGTTCGGTACCTCAAAAGTACCGAATTCGGTACCCATCCCTAGCTGGCGCCATTGAGTAAAGATGGGAAAAGAGCGTGGCGGTCAATGAGTCAACAGGGACGGGGTTGAATGTGAACTAGATGAGGGAGGGAGGGACGTGAGTTTGTTTCTTCTCTGGTGTGAATCCTCATGTGTGTCTTTATATATGCCTTCCAAGTAAATCCTTTCCCACAAACTTCACAACTAAATGTTTTTTCGCGAGTTCCTGATATGTACTTTTAAGTCACGTTTTGCACCAAATATTTTATCACAGTGTGCAACTATAGGGCTTTTCCCCAGTATGGCTTCTCATGTGAAAATTCAGGCGTCCCAGTGTAATATATCTTTTAGGACACAGTGTGCAACTATAGGGCTTTTCCCCAGTATGGCTTCTCATGTGAATATTCAGGTGTTCCTGTCTACTATATATTTTAGGACACAGTGTGCAACTATAGGGCTTTTCCCCAGTATGGCATCTCATGTGACTATTCAGGTTTCCCTGTGTAATAAATCTTTTAGGACACAGGGTGCAACTATAGGGCTTTTCCCCAGTATGGCTTCTCATGTGTCTATTCAGGTTTTGCTGTGTAATATATCTTTTAGGACACAGTGTGCAACTATAGGGCTTTTCCCCAGTATGGCTTCTCATGTGTCTATTCAGGTCTCCCTGTGTAGTACATCTTTTAGGACACAGGGTGCAACTATAGGGCTTTTCCCCAGTATGGCATCTCATGTGAATATTCAGGTCTCCCAGTGTAATATATCTTTTAGGACACAGTGTGCAACTATAGGGCTTTTCCCCAGTATGGCTTCTCATATGTGCTTCCAAGAGTGTAATGGCAGTATATTTCTTGCCACAAACAGTACATGTGCTGTGAGTTTGAAGGTGAAGTTTCAAGCTCTCTGTGGGTTCTAAATGTTTTCCACACAAACCACAGTCACTAGAATGGGCTTTAAGATGGCGCATTAAAGCGTTCCTATTAGGAAAACATTTCCCACACACTTTACAGCTCCAGGTCTCACATGGTATTTGGTTTGATAATTTCACCTCATGGGATGAAACCACAGAGCTCTTGAACTGGTTGCTGTTAGACAAACTCTGTCCTTTGTTTTTCTGTGTCTTCTTTGATGTCAGTGAGTTTAAACCAGGATGAGGTTCACTAGTCTCCAGCCAATCATCACTGTCATCAGTTCCAGAACAGTCTGAAGAGAGGAGCTGGCCATCTGTAGTTGGTTCTAAATCACCAGCTAAGTTACTGACTGGTTCTGATAATCCACAGTCCTCTCTATCAGGTTCTGTTTTCATCTGTTCTGTTGAGGTGCTGGCTAGAGGCTCTGTCTCTCTGTTTTCCTCAGTCTGGGTTTGGTTAAACCATGAGGACTGAGGTTTCTCTTCATCATCTTCACTCTTCACAGGGACAGGGTTGAAAGTGAACTTGATACCAGCCTCCTCCAGACCTTGAAGCTGCTCTCCCTCCTGACTGGTCCAGAGTTCCTCCTGTTCCTCTTTAATCTGTAGGAGCTCTGGGTCCTGGGTTTGGTTAAACCATGAGGACTGAGGTTTCTCTTCATCATCTTCACTCTTCACAGGGACAGGGTTGAAAGTGAACTTGATATCAGCCTCCTCCAGACCTTGAAGCTGCTCTCCCTCCTGACTGGTCCAGAGTTCCTCCTGTTCCTCTTTAATCTGTAGGAGCTCTGGGTCCTGGGTTTGGTTAAACCATGAGGACTGAGGTTTCTCTTCATCATGTTCACTCTTCACAGGGACAGGGTTGAAAGTGAACTTGATATCAGCCTCCAGGCCTTGAAGCTGCTCTCCCTCCTGACTGGTCCAGAGTTCCTCCTGTTCCTCTTTAATCTGTAGGAGCTCTGGGTCCTGGGTTTGGTTAAACCATGAGGACTGAGGTGTCTCTTCATCATCTTCACTCTTCACAGAGACAGGGTTGAATGTGAACTTGATGATACCAGCCTCCTCCAGACCTTGAAGCTGCTCTCCCCCCTGACTGGTCCAGAGTTCCTCCTGTTCCTCTTTCATCTGTAGGAGCTCTGTCTGCTCCTGGCTCAGACTGGGGCTCCTCTCCTGCTGCTCAGGGGGAACCTCCTCTTCACAGACAGAGAGCTGTGGGGGGTCTGGAGGGAGGCAGAATAATAACATGAATAGTTGTTGTTGTGAAGGGCCAGATTAAACCGAATATATATATTTATTTATATATATATATTTAATTGTATTTGTATATTCTCTAATATTCCCTGATATCCCTTGTATATTCCTTGTACAATATGCATTGAATATCCATTCTAGCCTACTGAACATCCCATAATAGTCTCCATTCTACTATTGGTCGAGACCTTGGTGCCAGGCTGCCATACCCCTCAGACCCAGTTCAAACGTACCGCTCGACATGTACGAACAAGTCCTAGTTCCGCGTAGGAATTTGGCTACCGCACCACTAATGGGACTATTTGTTCATAGTGCGTATATATACTGCGCTACTAAAGTAGGACTTCCTTTTCAGTCCAGTTTCTTACCCTCCAATAGAGTCACAGACGTAAAGCCTCCCCGCGACGCCACGTGTGGGAGTAAGGCCAAGTTCGCCTACCATCGGTATTGAGACATCGTGTATATTAATATTTGAATAGTCATATTTGGCACTATATCGTCGAGTTGGACGTAGTCTATTAAGCTAATAATAGTCTGTTAATATATAGTGCTTCGTGCGGTGAGAATACTACCGTAGTCAGTACCCCATCGTTTCGGGCAGAGAACTGGCTGCTTACCCAGGGTGGTTGACCCTATGTGAAGCTGCACCCGAGGAGCCCCAGAGCCGACGAGCGAGTGGACCTGTATACCGGATTATTCTACCGACGACAGCCCGCCTTCCCAGGCACGGATTATGCTTTGGATACTTTGATTATTCCATGGATAAAGACCCCCGACACTGCCGTGTGTTGGAACCCCCCCCCCTGGAGAGGACGCAAGGTGAGGAGACGCTCTGCAAGACGAGGTCTCTTCACGTCTCTCCCCCGTGGACCGGAGAGAGCCGGCCCACAAAGAGTCCACCTGCTTTCATCTGTGGTCCAAGGATCGCCGGCGCATTGAACGGCACTACAGTGGGTTCACCTGGGATACCCTTGGCCGGACGAGGCAGCTGGATTCTACCCCCCCCCCCCTCCTACTCCTGTCGGCTTACAAGCGACCGGATTAACCCCCTCTAGTGTATCCAGCCTATAATCATTAAAGTATCATTGCTGTTATTCCTTAACTATTCCAGGTCGTATATTTACCACCTGCGCCTTCAGAGATTGGACATTCTCTATTGATATACCGACGAATACTCCTTGCCATAAAAGTGCATACTATTTCAATTCATAAATGTAATTAAGTGATTAAGTGTTTATTCTACACACCATCGCTGTGTAGGAAATAAAGACCTGTTTCTAATTCGTACATTTGTGTTGGATCCGTTTCATCTACGTGAGAGTGTTCATGATAATATATTTATGCCGTGTACTGGGTGGCCGAATATTAAGTACAAAGGTAGTGGTAGTAAGTATCATATCTAGTAATACAGTCAGGGAATTGTACCCCTCAGTTACAGTTGTAATTGCTGTCACCATTGGAAAGCCACCCATTTTAAGAATTCACACATGTTCTTCCTGTGCCCCGGGACAGTTCAGTCAGTATGTTCTTCCTGTGCCCCAGGACAGTTCAGTCAGTGACAAAACTGAGGAAAACAAAAATAAACCGCGTGAACTTTGGAAATTACTCAATTTGCAGTAAAAAAACTTAAAACCAGGTTCTCAAACATAAACATAAAGACGGACAACACGCTCATCACAGACAAACTGGATTTAGCCAAGTACTTAAACACTTTCTTCACAAACATAGCCACAACACTGGTAAACAAACTACCCTCCCACTCAGGGCAGTATGGGGTAGAACACATAGTAGCATACTACAAGAACCTAGGCGTCCACAAAGACGACTTCAAACTGGAAATGGTAACTCAGGCCTGTACACTGCGATGATATGATCGCAAATTGCCCCCTAATTTGGTCCGTGCGAGTTTAAAATAATATCTGGGGGCAAGCTTGCGAGTGGTGATTTCAACCCTTCATTCGCATTTCACTCCTAAATTAATCCATACAAATTGTAGTAAAACATTAGCCTACAACCAGGGCTGTACAGTGCAATATAATGTTGCGGTTGTAATTTCATTAGACAGACCAGCGCGGACCTTTAATAACATGCAATTTAATTGACACGAGCAATGAGCTAACGGTAGCTACCATTAGGATTATGCTAAGCTAACTAGCGATCTCTGCTAACCCTGGAAAACGGTCAAAGCGGACTCCACAAGACTAGTTCCATTCGTGAGGAAAGGGGGTGGGTTATATTGACAACGCTTGACAACAGAAGTTTAAACATAACTTCATATTTATTGGTTATTCATTTCTGTATATCATTGAATTTCCATCTCCGTGTGTCTCCATCTCTTCCTGTTTACATTCGAGTGTGACGTCATCACCTACGGCAGCTTAGACTATCAAAACGCGAAGGGGGGGGCTGGCTCTCTTGTTCGTTCTCGCCCCCTCTCTCTCTCTCTCTCTCTCTCGCTCTCTCTCTACATTCAATGATTTAAAGTAGCCAAATGTTACACACAGTATAAATACTAACTGGATAGTTGATGATATAAACATTTAATTTCATTATCTGAAATATTCTAAAATCATTAAGTCTGTGTGATTATTATTTTCTCACAGTAGTGTGTGTGTATATATATATAATGTGTGTGTGTGTGTGTTTGGCTAAAGTGGATAGAAAACACAGTACTGTGTAAAAGGCACCCAAGAGTTTTTATATAAATTGTCTTAGATGTAAATAATTTTTTTTATTAGTGTGTCAGTAGACTACTCTTAGTACATTTTCATTAAATTATTTTTTAAAGCATCTTCATGGTTTAATAATGCAAACATATGTTGCAGGGACTTATTATAATAATCATATTGGCGTGACTGTATGCATCAAAGGGTTAAATCAAGCATTTTTGATGCATGTCAAAATATCGCGATATCATTTAGAGGCCATATCGCCCAGCCCTACTATAATGGTAAAATAGTTATTAAAAAATTTGCCCCTAAAAAATATTCTTTGCCCCTAAATTTCTCATTTAGGGGCAAGTGTGCCCCTAGTGAAAAAGCTTAGCGTACAGCCCTGTAACTACAGATGAGGTACTCAAAAAACTGAGCGCCCTCCAACCGAACAAGGCCACTGGCCATGACAACATCCCCTCCAAATTCCTCAGAGACTCAGCAGCCGCCATCACCCCAGTCATGCCCCGATCACGTTTTTTTGCCACCGATACCGATCACCGATCGTCGTGAGCCATATCGGCCGATACCGATCCGATGGTTTTTGATTAAAAAAAAATTAAATTATTTTATATAATTTATATTTTTTTATAAAATATATATATTATATAATTAGACTTGTACTTGTATTATCTGCGAGACATCGCCACCACGCAACAAGCTCCACTGTCTGTGTGTACTCTAGTAGCCTCCAGCCAGGGAGCGAAATTAACTTTTTGACTCACCGGCCAGTGGCGGGTAGATGGGAAGAATCTACCCGCCAAGCATATTTCTTACCCGCCAACTTTTTTTTGATAAAAAAAAAAATTATTATTATTTTATATAAACATTTTTTTTTAATAAAATATATATATTACATAATCATACTTGTGATTGTGTTATCTGCGAGACTTCGCCACCTCGCTGTCTGAAAACAGCTCCACTGTCTGTGTGTATACTCGAGTGGCCTCCAGCTCCAGCAAGGATTCTCCGGCGCTGCAGCTGGGCCCTAAACGCTACATTCAGCATGCAAAAGGATTCTCCTGAGCTACAGCTGGACCCTATTCAGCAGCCCTCATGCGATGTAAGCCAGGGACTCGAATACGCATGTTGTTGTAGGACATTGATGTCAGGAGCTATAGCTACTGCTGGATGGCGTTGGGACAGTGCCTCAGTGAACTATTTAGTTTACTGCGACATTTCGTAGTGACTAGTGAGCTACCTAGCCAACGGAGGTATTATGCACTGGACTATTGCTGGAGCATTTGTTGATGTCGGGAGCTATCAGTAGCTAGCCGGCTGGATAACGTTACACAATGCCTCATGTATTAAACTAAGTGAATAGTTGACTGGGTCATTTTGTAACGGTAGCTAACGTTATCTCACGAAGGTCCCACACTGACTAGACTAACGTCTATGGAAGCAAATGAGTGCCAGAAGTATTTGAATTTTACCAGACACCGGTGACTGTCGGAGGCAATAGCCTCTGTTTACATGCAGCATACAGAAACAGGTGGGGAGGGGTAGGAGCAGCAATGCGCTGCGTGTCTGTGCTGAGACAGCGAGTGAGAACTCCGCTAAAGAATTGGATCATGATTTTCGGTTTTCACATGACTATTTGATTGCCCGCCACACGGCGGGCAGACCTCTCAGTGGGAGGCGCCAAACATAAAAACTGAGCGCCAATGGCGGGTGGCGGCCTCTAGTTTTGCCCCCTGCCTCCAGCTACGGCCAGGATTCTCCGGAGCTGCAGCTGGACCCTATACTCGAGTAGCCTGCAGCTATTGCCAGGATTCTCCGGAGCTGCAGCTGGACCCTATTGATCACATTCAACAACATACCCTGAGCTCGAATACGCATCGAATGAGTGTTATAAAACATTGATATCAGGAGCCATCTGTGGCTACTGCTGGCCGGCTATATAACGTTGATACAGCGCCTCAGTGAACTATTTAGTTCAGTGGGACATTTTGTTTTGAACAGTGAGCTGGCGTCAGCTAACGTGAGCTAGCGGAGGTATCATACAGACTTGCTGGAGCGTTTGTTGATGTCAGGAGCTATCAGTAGCTGGCCGGCTAGATACCGAGCGGTTAGACAATGCCTCATCATGTATTGGACTGGAAGTGAATGGTTGACTGGGTCATTTTGTAACGGTAGCTAACGTTAGCTCAGGGAGACGCGTACATGCAGTTGTTGAGGTAGATAACCGTGATTATGTTTATTTATTTAGACTAGACTACACCGTGTTTGCGTGCGGGAGGGGCCGGAGGGAGGAGCAGACGCCGCACCACTGTGTGGGAGTGTGTGCAACTCCCGGTGTCTGAGACAGAACTCAGCGAGTGAGATCGGTTTTGACGATCGGCGAAAATAAAGCATCATCACCGATCACCGATCGCATATTTATATTGACCGATCGATCGGGGCATCCCTAGTCATCACACACATAATAAACCTCTCCATAAAACAGGGACACGTCCCCAAGGACTTCAAAATTGCGAGAGTAACACCCCTGCACAAAAAGGGCAGCAAATTAGACCCAGGCAACTACCGCCCTGTTTCTATCCTTACATCCATCTCGAAAGTCATGGAAAAAATAGTATACGAACAGGTCGAAAAGTACCTTGCGGAAAAAAATCGAATCTACGAATTCCAATCTGGCTTCAGAACATCCCACTCGACTGACACATGCCTTCTCTATTTGAACGGGCAAATACTGCGGCATGGTCATGCTGGACCTACAAAAGGCCTTCGACACTGTCAATCACACCATTCTGATTGACAAGCTAAAAGCAATTGGTTTTGATAGTTTATCAGTGAGCTGGATACAATCCTACCTGGAGGGGAGAGAACAGATGGTGGAGGTAAACGGTACCCTATCCCCCCCCCTCACAGTGAACTGTGGTGTTCCACAAGAAAGCATACTAGGACCGCTACTGTTCCTAATTTATGCAAATGGCATGTCGTCAGCTTGTGACTGCAACTTGTTCCTGTTTGCGGACGACTCAGCCCTGCTGGTCTCTGACAAGAACAAGTTACAGGTTGAAAAAACCCTCAGCTCGGAACTAGGCAAAATCTGCATATGGCTCGCAAACAACAAACTATCATTACACATGGGCAAAACAGAGTCCATTCTCTTCGGTTCAAATAACAAACTCAGCAAGACCGACGGCTTCTCAGTTACAGTGGGTGACAATATTGTCACAAGGAAAGATGAAATTACCTACCTGGGTTCCATCCTAGAGGCTAATCTCTCCTGTGACAAAATGGCATCCAATGTAGTAAAAAAAAGTCAACCAACGAACTCGATTCTTGTACCGGATCTCCTCTCTGGTAAACAAGAATACCCTGAAGACTCTGGCAGGAGCACTCATTCAAGGGTACTACGACTATGCTTGCACCTCATGGTACCAAAGCACCTCAAAGGCACTAAAAACCAAATTACAAACATCTCAAAACAAACTAGTCAGACTACTGCTTGACCTGACTCCTAGAACCCACCTCACCCCTGCCCACTTTGCCAACCTAGGATGGCTTAGAGTAGACGACAGAGTACAGCAACTTGCAATGGGCCTGGTCTACAAGATACACTACACAATGTACATGTCAAAATACTTCCCAAAGGTCAGTGAGTTGGTGGATATTTTCAATGTTTTAGCTAATTTTGATTTAAATTGTATAATTCCCATTTTAAAATGTTTTACCATGGTATGTTTGATATCCTTTTTTTCAGCACAGCCTCACATATATGACCTGAAAGTTAGTTTTCATATTGTATAATACTGTATATACTGTATACTGCATAATGTACAACACAAAACACAAAATCGGATTGAGAAAATGTGTTATTTTTACTATGAACCAATGCAAACATATTCAATCAAGCATATAAAACTGTGGAAATGCACCCTAGGTAGCATATTTACATAAACAAAAGAGAACAGAACAGAATTCAATTTACAAATAATTATTTTCTCCATACACAGGTAATAAACACAGACGAAAATTTGATTCTCAATCACCAGCATGTTTTTTTTTTCTTTTTTTAACAAAAAGTCAGTGAACGTACGTTTTTTTTTTACAAAAAAAGGTTAAAAAAATAAGTTTTACAGTAAAAAGGTAAAAAATAAGTAAAGTGGGATATTCAATATACATATATACAGTACACATATGACTAGAGTGCAGTCATATAGAGTGCAGGATGCCTGAGGTGTATCCAAAAGAAATATATACACTACACTCATGTGTACGTACGTGTGTGTGTGTGTGTATGTGTGTGTGTGAGAGAGACACTGCTCAATTGTGCCACGCAGTAAAACAGTTTCTGTCTATGAACAGAGTTATAACTAAACAAAAGCACTAATAATAATAATAATAATAATAATAATAATAATAATAATAATAATAATAATAATAATAATAATAATAATAATAATAATAATAATAATAATAAGTCTCTCACCTGTCTTGGTTAGCCCTCCTTCCATGTCTCGCCTGCACTGAACTGGTTGAAGGCAGGTCATCTGCTCCTTGCTCCTCACTGTAGAAAATAAAAAGCACATTATTATATTAATCTCTTATCTTATACAGCACACAGCACAGCACAGCACATATACACATATTTACAATCCAAAGAGTGTTCTTTGCAAACCCAACAAGTACAGTAAGAGTGTGACTGACTAAACATAAGCAATAAATCTCCAAAATAAGTGCCTTTACCTTGTGTTGTTGTCATCTACAAACGATGAAGATTCTTCTACTTCTACTGCTACTGCTACTACTACTACTACTTCTACTGCTACTGCTACTACTACTACTTGATTGATTGAAAAGTTTATTAACAGATTGCAGAATGGGTACAGTACAGCTCAATACATACAATTGTTAAGAGGATGCAGACCTGAGAAAGACTTTCGTCTTGTTTCCATCAGGGTCCCCCATTTTCAATTCATCATATGACACACATGACATACAGATAGACAGTACTGCTACATCTATACATTTATGACATACCAGATTTTCAAATACAGTACTGTTTGTGATACTAAAAAAATCCAGAAAAAGAGTATATACATTTGACATAGAAGCTGTGCATTGGGGGAGGTTGGGTAGGTGGGGTGGGGCTGTACATTGGAGGTGGGGGGGGGGGGGTTGGGTAGGGGGGGGACACTGTACATTGGAATACTGACATACATTTGACATGGAAACTGTACATTGGAGGAGGTTGGGTAGGTGGGGTGGGGTTGGGTGGGGCTGTACATTGGAATACTGACAAAGCCATACTTGGTCTTTATTGTACAACTGGGTTAGGACATTTGTAGGGGCCAGTTTTCAATTGCAGTCTCCCGTAGGTGTTCTTTGAGAGTGTTTTTGAAGGTGGGTAGTGATTTACATTCCTTTACAGCTTTGGGTAGGGCGTTCCACATTGTTGTGGCATAATTGCGAAACGTGTTTAGTCCCTTGTTTGATCCGAATCTGGGTTTTACATGATTTGTGGAGCTCCCTCTGGTGTTGTGATCGTGGTATTCACTGACCTTTGGGAAGTATTTTGACATGTACATGGGTACCTTGGTCGTGTAGTGTATCTTGTAGACCAGGCCCATTGCAAGTTGCTGTACTCTGTTGTCTACTCTAAGCCATCCTAGGTTGGCAAAGTGTGCAGGGGTGAGGTGGGTTCTAGGAGTCAGGTCAAGCAGTAGTCTGACTAGTTTGTTTTGAGATGTTTGTAATTTGGTTTTTAGTCGTCTACTGTCAGCCATCCTAGAGAACTATGTTGTTCTGTGTCAACGGTTCCTTTCTGCTGCTGCTGCAAGAAAGGAGCGATAAGAGGAAAACAATGTGAATATAACTGTACTTACGTTTTGATCCAGTACAGTTCTGCCACAGAGACGTTAGCAAGAGATTCGTTTAATGTCTCTGCTCCGACTCACAACAAATCTGCTTCACAATCGGGTTCAACGTCAGTCATGTTTGCACGGAGGAGTTGACGGTGACCGATAACACATTGTGTTGTGTTTAACGGGTCCTTTGATCAGGGTTTTGTAGCAGAGAAGCGAGTTAAAAGCTCCTCAATGTAAACAGTCTGGCTGTAGAAACGTTAGCTGCTGGTTTAACAGCGACGCGCGGCCATCTTAGATGACGTCACTCGCTCCGTTCAAGCCGTAAACCGCTCCATTTGGTGGAATTACGACGAATTACTACTACTACTACTACTACTACTACTACTACTAGACTACTACTACTACTACTAGACTACTACTACTACTACTACTACTACTACTACTGCTACTGCTACTGTTATAAGTCGAACTACTAAAGCTAAAGTTTTGCTGGCTGGAAAAACGTGTGTTCTGCAGAAATGATCTTGTAAACAACGGATCGCTCACTTACATTCTTCTTCTACTGTTATTTTCTGGCAGTCAACTTCCGCCTCCTTCAGAACTTCCTCTCACCTTTTTCGGCTTGATTCTAGCACAACAAATGGCCAAGATATTGATAAAAATGTAACGCCTGTCAAATTAAATCTGGCACATTTTACGCATGCGTATAGGTTTATTTAGCATCGAATTGAAGCATCGAATTGAAATGATCCTGGTTCAGTTATTTATTGTTTTATCAACACCAAATAAAAAGTAGCGTGTAGTTTCAAGGCACGTCATAATGCTACGTCGAAAAAAACCCGGAAATAGACTACATTTCCCAGGCAGATCACGTCAAACAACGACATCATTCTATCGCGCCGGTGTTCTGCGGAATCCTACTCCCTCCTCGAAAACTGCTGCCGTAGCGCGACTCGCCTATATCTTTGGACAGCTGGGTGACGTCACCCTATAGTTCACTCCGAATTCCAACAGGTGTACCGACATTTTATCATCTACAAATACATTCGGATGATATTGTTTAAGATATATCAACAAGACTCAACAAGACGTTCGTCAGCAAGGTGGCAGAATATTGTAGAGTGAACGATTGTGGGTCATGCGCATGCGTGCGCAAGCACAGGAGCGCTGTCAGCAGAATTCAGCAGAGTAGTTGTTATTAATCTAATTGTTAATACATATATATCGCTATCAAAGAATGCTCCCACTACAGAATCATTTTATATGACCTCACTACTCACTCCATGTATACTGTATGCATATGGTGAGCATATTTTTATACTCCATCATAACATTTTTATGTAAGATTTCTGGGGTAAGGTATTTCAATACACCAATATATCACTATCAAATAAACTCAGAATTCAGGGAACACAACTTTTTATCATCTACTTTATACATGCTTTATACATTCTGCTGCAAAGCCAATTACATGCAAATATTTACATGCTTATACAGTAATAAGTTATGTATGTACAAATATGCGGTCCACCTGTTCTCCATTGCTATACAGACCAGGGTCGGGATAAGTATTATTAACACACAAGTGATTTTTGATGCATAAAAAGTGATATTATTAACACACAAGTGATTTTTGATGCATACAAAAGTGATTTTAAAACAAGATAACGCTAAACTCAGGCCTATATCTTTTTACAGCTGCGTGTTACAGCTGGATGTCGTCAGCTGGGAGTCACATCGTCACATTTTGGTGTACGACATTTTATCATCTACTTTATACATGCTTTATACATTCTGCTGCAAAGCCAATTACATGCGAATATTTACATGCTTATACAGTAATAAGTTATGTATGTACAAATATGTTTTAAGATATTGCTCACCATCAACAAGTCAAACAATACGTTCGGCTGCAGAATATTGTGGCTGAAAACGAGTGGAAAAGGATTGTGGGTCATGCGCATGCGTGCGCAAGCGCAGGAGCGCTCGGCAGTAGAATTCCGCAGGGAGTAGGATTTTGCAGAACACCGGCGATATCAGAGTCTTCTAAGAGTTCCTACCTATAAAACTAGAACTAGTGGTCAAATGAGCACAAATGTCATAAAACCATGTAATAAAATGAACGTTAAGCATTATGTATTACAAGTTAAAACGTAAATGAGTTACATTTAGCAGAAACGAGTGAAATAAGGAGCTATATTTCAAACTGAAGCACCTCCCCTCAGCAGAGAGCGTGGCGATAGAACGCCAGGTAGTTTGCAGGCTGTTTGACGAGGAAATGGGCAAAGACACTATACAACTGTACAAGCAAAACTGTACATTGGAATATTGACAAAACCATACTTGGTCATTTACTGTACATTGGACGGGGTTGGGTTAGGACATTTACAGGGGCCAGTTTCGAATTGCAGTCTCCCGTAGGTGTTCTTTGAGAGTGGTTTTGAAAGTGGGTAGTGATTCACATTCCTTTACCTCTTTGGGTAGGGCGTTCTGTTGAGCATATTTTGTATTGGTGGACAAAGTCATGTGTCAAAGTACTTCCCAGGGGTCGGTGAATACCACAATCACAACACTTGTTTATACAGTGTGTCTCCCCCCCCCCCCCCCCCCAACCACCTCCAATGTAAATTACCCAGTATGGTTGTCAATATCCCAATGTACCCAACCCCCCCCACCCAACCTCCTCCAATGTACAGTTTCTACGTCAAATGTATATACTCCCTTTTCTTGACTCCTTCTGTATCACAAACAGTACTGTATTTGCAAATCTGGTATGTCATAAATGTATAGATGTAGCAGTACTGACTATCTGTATGTCATGTATGTCATATATGTCCTGATGAATTGAAAATGGGGGACCCTGATGTAAACAAGACAAAAGTCTTTCTCTGGTCTGCATCCCCTTAACAATTGTGTGTATTGAGCTGTACTGTATTGTACCCATTCTGCAATCTGTTAATAAAGTTTTCAATCAATCAATCAATCAAACCAGAGGGAGCTCCACAGATCATGTTGGGCCCAGATTCGGCTCAAACAAAGGACTGGACACGTTTCGCAATTATGCCACATCAATGTGGAACGCCCTACCCAAAGCTGTAAAGGAATGTGAATCACTACCCACTTTCAAAAACACTCTCAAAAAACACCTACGGGAGACTGCAATTCGAAACTGGCCCCTACAAATGTCCTAACCCAGTTGTACAGTAAATGACCATGTATGGCTTTGTCAGTATTCCAATGTACAGTGTACAGTGTCCCCCCCCCTACCCAACCCCCCCCCCCACCTCCAATGTACAGCCCCCAGCCACCCACCCAACCTCACCCCACCCACCCAACCTCCTCCAATGTACAGTTTCTACGTCAAATGTATATACACTCTTTTTCTGGACACTTTTGTATCACAAACAGTACTGTATTTGCAAATCTGATATGTCATAAATGTATAGCTGTAGCAGTACTGTCTATCTGTATGTCATGTATGTTATGATGAATTGAAAATGGGGGACCCTGATGTAAACAAGACGAAAGTCTTTCTCTGGTCTGCATCCCCTTAACAATTGTATGTATTGAGCTGTACTGTACTGTACCCATTCTGCAATCTGTTAATAAACTTTTCAATCAATCAATCAATCAATCTGCTCCTGTATGACATCACTGTGTGCATGCGTACAACAGACAAGGTGTTTTGATATAAAAGAGCATGCGCACTAAATAAACGCCCCTTAGCCTAGATGAAACTCAGTCCATGTGGTCGTGTCTATTTCTTCATGTCGAATGCTAATTACTTTGGTTGACTGCACACGTGGAGACTTCTGCTGACAAAAATGTCTCACGCAACATGTTATGGGCCCAGTCAAAGTGGCCAAAAGTGGTTTAGACTGTTATTCGACGGCGACGAGAAAAACTTCGAGTTATGGGAGACGAGGTTTTTGGCGCACATGGAACTGCGAGGGCTCAGTGGAATTATCCTGGAAGAGCCGGAGATTCACCATGACGACGAAGAAGCACTTGAAGAAGACGCAGCAAAGAATGCAGAAGCATATGCTGAATTAGTGCAGTGTCTGGATAATAAAAGTTTATCTCTAGTAATGAGAGACGCGACACGGGATGGAAGAAGAGCGTTGGCGTTACTCCGTGAGCACTACGCAGGCAGAGACAAACCACGTGTCGTGAGTCTATACTGTGAACTCTCCTCCCTCCACAAAGCAAGCAACGAGACGGTCACTGCATGACTACGTTATTCGAGCAGAGACTATATTCACGTCTTTGAGAAGGGCCGAAGAAAATATCAGTGACGGGTTGCAGATTGCCATGGTGTTGAAGGGGTTACCGGACTCATTCAAACCGTTTGTCGTGCACGTCACCCAGCCTCCTCTACAGCCCTGCAGGTAACACACACCCAGCCTCCTCTACAGCCCTGCAGGTAACACACACACACAGCCTCTACAGCCCTGCAGGTAACACACACACAGCCTCCTCTACAGCCCTGCAGGTAACACACACACAGCCTCTACAACCCTGCAGGTAACACACACACAGCCTCTACAGCCCTGCAGGTAACACACACACAGCCTCTACAGCCCTGCAGGTAACACACACACAGCCTCCTCTACAGCCCTGCAGGTAACACACACACAGCCTCTACAACCCTGCAGGTAACACACACACAGCCTCTACAGCCCTGCAGGTAACACACACACAGCCTCTACAACCCTGCAGGTAACACACACACAGCCTCTACAACCCTGCAGGTAACACACACCCAGCCTCCTCTACAGCCCTGCAGGTAACACACACACAGCCTCTACAGCCCTGCAGGTAACACACACCCAGCCTCCTCTACAGCCCTGCAGGTAACACACACACAGCCTCTACAACCCTGCAGGTAACACACACACAGCCTCTACAGCCCTGCAGGTAACACACACACAGCCTCTACAGCCCTGCAGGTAACACACACACAGCCTCTACAGCCCTGCAGGTAACACACACACAGCCTCTACAACCCTGCAGGTAACACACACACAGCCTCTACAGCCCTGCAGGTAACACACACACAGCCTCTACAGCCCTGCAGGTAACACACACACAGACTCTACAGCCCTGCAGGTAACACACACACAGCCTCTACAGCCCTGCAGGTAACACACACACAGCCTCTACAGCCCTGCAGGTAACACACACACAGACTCTACAGCCCTGCAGGTAACACACACACAGCCTCTACAACCCTGCAGGTAACACACACACAGCCTCTACAACCCTGCAGGTAACACACACACAGACTCCTCTACAGCCCTGCAGGTAACACACACACAGCCTCTACAACCCTGCAGGTAACACACACACAGCCTCTACAACCCTGCAGGTAACACACACACAGCCTCTACAGCCCTGCAGGTAACACACACACAGCCTCTACAGCCCTGCAGGTAACACACACACAGCCTCTACAGCCCTGCAGGTAACACACACAGCCTCTACAACCCTGCAGGTAACACACACACAGACTCCTCTACAGCCCTGCAGGTAACACACACACAGCCTCTACAACCCTGCAGGTAACACACACAGCCTCCTCTTTAGAACCAAACTCCTGAGTACTGATAAATACAAGACGAGGGACGTGGACAAGGACAACGTCATGTTGACCAGCGGGGCAATGTCGAGGACACGAGGACATGGACGGGAGAAGAAGATGGACCTAGCCGACGTTGAATGCTACTCGTGCGGCAAGAAGGTGCATATGGCCCGAACATGCCCTAACGAGCCCCGAGCTAGGCGAGAGGAGAGACGATGGGACACGCCACGCCGAGGAAGGGGGCGAGGCCGAGGGCGATACCGCGACCAGGTAAAGAAGGCTGACGGCGGCACGGAGGATGACACCACTACGTCATTCTTTTTCAAGATAAGTGACTGTCAGACTGGAAATAAGAAGGGTCTTATGGTCGACTGCGGCGCCACGACCCACATGATTAATGACCGTGCGAAGTTCAAGACAGTCGATAAGGACTTTCGACCAGAGGACCACGTGATAGAGCTGGCTGATGGGACAAAAGCGACCGGGATGGCGAAGATGAGGGGAGACGCCGAAGTGACTTTGCTTGACAGCGAGGGACCGCGAGTAAAGACGAGGCTCAAACGAGCGCTTTACATCCCATCTTTCCCACAAGACATTTTTTCGGTGAAAGCGGCGACATCTAGTGGAGCTGTGGTGCATTTCAAAGATGGTGATGACTGGCTGGTTCATCCCGATGGTACCAAATTCAAAATGGATGTGTATGGTAGGCTATAATATTACCTTAGTACAGTAGATGATGAAGATACTGATGAATGCAATGGTTGTCATGACATCCAGACATGGCATAAAATACTTGGTCACTGTAATTTTGAGGATGTGTCAAAATTAGAGAAAGTGGTTGAAGGGATGTCTATCAAAGGGAAACATGATAAGTCTAATCATAACTGTGAAGTATGTACACAGGGCAAGTTCACTCAAAGCAGGAACAGACTGCTGAGGCGGTGCTAGAGCTTGTACATACGGACCTATGCGGTCCAATAGAACCAGCAGATAACGACGGATATAGATATGCCATACCATTTACTGATGATTATAGTGGGATGATTTTTCCCTACTTTATCAAAGCAAAGAGCGATACACCAAAAGCTACTGAAAGATTCATAGCGGATATTGCTCCCTATGGGAAAATTAAGTGCATAAGATCAGACAATGGCGGTGAATACACCGGGCATGAGTTCCAAACCTTACTTAGGAGGAACGGGATAAGGCACGAGACAAGTGCACCCTACTCACCTCACCAGAACGGAACTGCCCAGAGAGGTTGGAGGACATTATTTGAGATGTCTCGCTGCATGCTATTGGAGAGTAACCTCCCCAAGCAGCAATGGACACATGCTGTACAGACAGCAGCACAGATCCGTAACAGGTGTTACTGTAGGCGTCTAGAGCAGACCCCATACCGTGTTTTTACTGGCAAAACACCCAACTTGTCCAACATGGTGATATTTGGCTCCGAATGCTATGTGTATAAGCAGGATAAGAAGAAGCTAGACTCTAGATGTGCAAAGGGTATTTTTGTGGGATACGACAAATATAGTCCAGCATACAGAGTATTTTATCCTGAGACAGGGACGGTCCTGAAACACAGACTGGTGAAATGTATCACCAAGGGTAGCACAGATAGTCAGACTCAGACAGGTTGTAGCATGGAGGATGACAGTTATGGGGACATTTTTCCAGCAACACCAACAGAGACACCAGCAGAGCCAAAGAGGGTCAACCATAGTCGGAGAGAGTCTGATGTGGGTATACAGCCCGAGAGTGTAGAACCTGTTGAGGCTAGTCAGACCAAGACAGACGGTACTCAAAAAGAACAGGGGGAGAGTGCACCACGCTATCCCACTAGACAAAGGAATCCTCCAGGATACTTAGGGGAGTATCAGTGCAAGGCTGAGTGTAAAGATGAGAACGAAAATGTAGATGACTTCTACAGGGTTGCTTATGGCGTACCTAAATCATACAGGGAGGCTGTGGGTTCTAAGAAGTCCAAAAAGTGGGCTGATGCGATGAAAGAGGAGATGAACTCTTTAACAGAGAATGAGACCTTCAGTCTGACCACACTGCCGAAGGATAAACAAGCAGTGGGGGGTCGTTGGGTATATACAGTAAAAGAAAGCCCAGATGGATCTGAGACTTTTAAGGCCAGATATGTAGCAAAGGGCTACGGTCAAGTAGAAGGTATCGATTACAAGGAGACTTTTTCACCGACTGCCAATATGACTTCTGTACGAGCAGTGATTCAGGCAGCTGTACAGGGGGATTTTCTCTTACACCAAATGGATGTAAAAACCGCTTATCTCCATGCACCAATAGACTGCGAGGTGTACATGGAACAGCCCGCAGGTTTTGAGGTGAAATCAAAAACAGGAGAACAATTGGTGTGTAAACTCAATAAGTCATTGTATGGCTTAAAGCAATCGGGGCGAAACTGGAACAAGTTATTGCATGATCACCTTACAGAGAATGGTTTTGTTCAAAATGATGCTGACCACCGTGTCTACAACAGAGAGTCTGAAAACGAAAGGGTCATTCTGTTGATTTGGGTAGATGACCTACTTATAGCGGCAAATAACACCAGTTCGCTTAGTAACGTCAAAGAGATGCTGAAGAGGATGTTTAAAATGAAAGATTTGGGTGAAATCAAACACTTCCTAGGTATCGACTTCACACGGAGAGAAGGGGAGATCAAAATGAGCCAAAACAGACACATAGCAAAGATGCTAGAGAGGTTTGGCATGTCAGAGTGCAAACCGAGATCAACCCCATGCGAGCAAAAGCTGCATTTTGACAACGAGGGAGAAGTTATGGATTCAACAGGATACAGAGAGATAGTAGGTAGCTTGATATACATTATGACATGTACTAGGCCTGATCTGAGCTGGGTGGTGAGTAAACTGTCACAACACTTAGCAGAACCAAAACAGCAGCATTGGGCCGCAGCAAAACACCTGTTGAGGTATCTGAAGGGTACTATAGATCAAGAGCTACACTACAGGAAAAGTGAGGAAAGCCTAAAGCTTGAGGGATACAGTGATGCTGATTGGGCAGCCGATCAAGATGATAGGAGAAGCACAACTGGATATTGTTTCAGCTTAACTAAAACTGGTCCAGTTATATCCTGGAAAGGCAGGAAGCAGCCAACAGTGGCGCTTTCAACCTGCGAAGCGGAGTACATGGCATTAGCGGCTACTACTCAAGAGAGCATGTACCTTGTACAGTTATTAAAAGGGGTAGACCGTAATAGCCCACATTACATTAGACAGTAAAGATATACGAGGACAACCAAGGAGCTATAGCTCTATCCAAAAACCCTGTGTGCAGACAGAGAAGCAAGCATGTGGACATCAAGTATCACTTTATGCGGTCTGCACATGCTGAGGGGAAGATATCTATAGAATATTGTCCTACTGAGGAAATGGTAGCTGATGTCCTAACCAAGCCTCTGACAAAGGCTAAACTTGACAAGTTCAAAGGATATCTGTTCGGGGGAGAAATGTAAATTGCAGGTGTAAATTGAACAACGCCAGAGTTATTCTTATTGATGTTGTTGATGGTGTTGTTGTGTATTTTTTTTAATCTTGTGTAACACTGTAGAGAGAGCAATCAACATGTCTTTGAATGGGAGTGTTGAGCATATTTTGTATTGGTGGACAAAGTCATGTGTCTGCTCCTGTATGACATCACTGTGTGCATGCGTACAACAGACAAGGTGTTTTGATATAAAAGAGCTCTGCGCACTAAATAAACGCCCCTTAGCCTAGATGAAACTCAGTCCATGTGGTCGTGTCTATTTCTTCATGTCGAATGCTAATTACTTTGGTTGACTGCACACATGGAGACTTCTGCTGACAAAAATGTCTCACGCAACACGTTCCACATTGACGTGGCATAATTGCGAAACGTGTTTAGTCCCTTGTTTGAGCCGAATCTGGGTTTAACATGATTTGTGGAGCTCCCTCTGGTGTTGTGATCGTGGTATCCACTGACCTTTGGGAAGTATTTTGACATGTACATGCACTGGCGCCTACGTAATAGAGCATGGGGAGCATCTGCTCCACCAGTATTGAACTTGGGGGTGCAAACGTGTGCTTTTGCACCCCCACTTTTTGATCATATGAAAAATATGATATATCCCCCCCCCCAATATATAAATCGAACCATAACTACGTAATTTCAATCAAATTAATAATACGCAATGACACTTAATGGCAAGTTTTTAAGTTTCTAAAGATTGCGACCCCCCCCCCCCCCCTGCCCCCCCCATATGGTTTGATCCAGTGCCTCCCACCCACAGCAGACAGTGGCGCACGGCGCTGCAGGTAGGCTGAGTGTAAATATCAAAGGCCACCGAGTGTGTCATTGGTGGCAGGCAGGCTTTTCCAGTAAGTTGTTCAAACAAAGGATTATGTTAGACATGTCTTTACTATTGAGTGGTAGAACTTCTACCACGCAATACAATAAAAGTGTTTCACGGTCCCGAAATGCCATCTGGTCATACCGTAAATCCTCTAATAATAATAATAATAATGTTTCCCTCTGGTTGGCGTTAGCTAACGTTGTCATATTATCTAGATATGTGGTGTCAGCTGGATGACGTTGACTTCGTTTGCAAACGTTAACGTTCGCTATCTATATGGCAGACGAGGCTGGCATTGTCCAGTTGACACATTACAGACGCTATGATGTGCTATTATAATAATAATAATAATAATAATAATGCAATACAAGTCTGAAAATGAAGGGATTATGTCCATGAGTGTCATTTTTAGAAATTAAGGCCTGCCTCTTATATAAGCCTCTCTAATAAAGGCCTGGTGCTCTTTGCAGCTGAGGTAAATAGAAGACCCGTCCTATATTTGAGGATTTACGGTAAATCAAGGTTTTCAATTATCTTAAGGTACAATACCTGAAATGAAAATGTGTGTGTGTCCAGCCAACCAGGTAACATGGCAGAAAAAAGAAAGAATACAGACATCAGAGCATTTTTCAGTACACCAAAACGCAAAGTAAGAACCCTAGTAGCCTAATAGCTCAAAGACTTAAAGGGCGGCGGGCTCCACAAATAATGGATTGCACGGTGTTAATTGCACCCTTACTTACAATTCATTATGAATTGTAAATGGGGGACCCTGATGTAAACAAGACAAAAGTCTTTCTCTGGTCTGCATCCCCATGGGGACCGGCCACGTATATATACGGGTTTCGGTGCCATGCGTTGTGGACCAGAGGCACGTATATAGCCGTGGCAAGTTGTTATTGTTTTATTCCATATTAATAACCGGATCAAGATCCCCGACCGGCTCTGCAGATCTACCCTTGTCTGTGGAATTGAGAACATGCAATACCGGCCAGATCCTCTTAGGGGCGCCATCGCTCCACTGCAGTATACCATGTGGGCGAATGGAGAAAAAAAATGTGTACCTTCCAATGGCGTTTCATATTACCCTGATCCCGAACCAACAGCATGCACCGTTGATTACGTTTCGAATCGCAGATTTCACCATGGAATAAGGGGATTTATCATCAACCAATGGGCATATCGATCTACCAGATGCCGATCGATAACGGGGAAATGCTGGGGGGTATCCCACGGGCTGACGGTAAGACCCTTTTCACCTAAATTACAGCCGGATCGGACCTTGCTGTGTAACGCAAGCAGCCGATCGGTGAATGTGGCAGTTACACGGACACTGTTATTGGTGATCAATAATACTAAACGACCTCCCCCGCCGCCCCCCTTTCATCCATACATGCTTTGGGAGAGCCCGGATCATATGCAGTTTGTGTTATTTCTTTAGCATATATAAAACGGAAATGCCGTTGAATATAACGTAAAACGTATATAACGAATATAACGTAAAAAAATCTGCCGTGGCGGGGCTCATGCCGGACCCCCTCCAAACCACCCCTTGCCCGTCCCAATATATTTAAAAAATTTTAATAAAATTTTTTTTTTAAATAATATATATATATATATAAAAAAAAAAAATTATTGCACATTCAACTATAACTAGGCGGCCATGTGTCGTGTAGTGTATCTTGTAGACCAGGCCCATTGCAAGTTGCTGTACTCTGTCGTCTACTCTAAGCCATCCTAGGTTGTCAAAGTGGGCAGGGGTGAGGTGGGTTCTAGGAGTAAGGTCAAGCAGTAGTCTGACCAGTTTGTTTTGAGATGTTTGTAATTTTGTTTTTAGCGCCTTTGAGGTGCTTTGGTACCATGAGCTGCAAGCATAGTCGTAGTACCCTTGAATGAGTGCTCCTGCCAGAGTCTTCAGGGTATTCTTGTTTACCAGAGAGGAGATCCGGTACAAGAATCGAGTTCGTTGGTTGACTTTTTTTATTACATTGGATGCCATTTTGTCACAGGAAAGATTAGCCTCTAGGATGGAACCCAGGTAGGTAATTTCATCTTTCCTTGTTACTGTATGTACTGTGTGGATTGATTGAACACTTTATTAAATGGGCCTGGTCTACAAGATACACTACAACACTAAGGTACCCATGTACATGTCGAAATACTTCCCAAAGGTCAGTGAATACCACGCCCACAACACCAGAGGGAGCTCCACAAATCATGTTCAACCCAGATTCGGCTCAAACAAGGGACTCAACACGTTTAGCAATTATGCCACAACAATGTGGAACGCCCTAACCACAGCCGTAAAGGAATGTGAATCACTACCCACCTTCGAAACCGCCCTCAAAGAGCACCTACGGGAGACTGCAATTAGAAACTGGCCACTGTAAATGTCCAATCCCCCCCACCCACCCCCTCCTAATGTACAGTCTCCTCCCCACTGTATGTATACATTTTCTTTTAGGATCTCTGGGTAACAGTACTGTATATTTGCATATTGTATATGTCACAAATGTAACAGTACTATATACCTGTATGTCCCTATGTCATAAATATCATGAATTGAAAATGGGGGACCCTGATGTAAACAAGACGAAAGTCTTTCTCTGGTCTGCATCCCCTTAACAATTGTGTGTATTGAGCCGTACTGTATTGTACCCATTCTGCAATCTGTTATAATAATAACGTTTTCATTCATTCATACTACTGAGCAATAGTGCTAATCAGATGTATGTACAGAGTTGTTGTATTAATATGTATCTATCCATATATATTGTGACATCCTCCAGGCATGACGCAGTATACAAGTAGATTTCTTGAACTGATTTTAATGAAGCTTGTCCATTCTCCATCCAAACCGTAAATACATACAAATGATACCATTAGCAATTGAAAGCCCATCAAAAACGTAGCTAACATCAACCGTCAACATATAACGAAAATCATCATCCATAGCAATCAATACCTTATTGGCTGCGTGCCAGACAGTTTAAGAGAACATCGATTGTGTTGTGTCTTTGTCCTTTTTCTTGTTATATTGTCTTGTGTTAGACAACTATTTTACTTGCTTGAATTGACCGCAAAGTCAAGACAGCCATCCATCAAGTCATGTCGGGTCTCAAAGAAAGGCGGAAACACGTCACCGGATATTAAGTGGGAAACAAGTCTTGTGAGACTAAATAATTGCACAAGCAAAAAGAAATCATGCGCCACTCATATTATCTATATTATAAACCCATATGAAATACAATCCTGAGTATTATTATTAATATGCAAAAATAAACGTATAAAATTGTAAGCGAATATAACTATATTAACCAACTGTTAACCATAGCTGCATTTACATATATCCACATCTGTCTGTACATACCTGCATATAATCCTTTGTAGATCTGTAGATACTAGCCTCTATCTATCTATACATTTTGTACATGTCCCTTACCTACTCTTACTAGTTACGCTGCTGGCCAGTATGACTTACTACCATAGTGTCTTTATACCTGTATCACTGTACATGTTAATACTATAACTATATCTGTACATATACCTTACTATATATATATATATATATATATATATATATATATATATATATAAATAAATAAATATAAATATTTATCAGGTCGGTGCTCCATGCTCAATTCTGTACCCCTTCCTAGATGCCAGCAAAAGCAGGAGATGTTCAGGTCAATACAGGCAAAGGCAAGGCAAATGTATTTATGTAGTACCATTCATACATAGGCAATTTTTTTTTATCCACTTTTTCCTCCCCATTTTCTATTTTTCTCCCATCCCAATTTCATATTTCCAATTCTCCCCTCCCCTGTCTTGAACGTTGCTAGACTATGCCTCCCACTGGTCGGCTGTAGTGAGGATAGAAGCCTTGCATCACGTGTCCCCTCCGGTACACGAGGAGGCAGCCTGTCGCATCTTTTCACCGCAGCAGCTCGAACTCTCAGTGGCGAGGAGTAACGCGTGGGAGGCTCACGCTGCCCCCGATACTTCCTGTTTTTCCGCCGCACCGGCGTCACCCAACCAACCTGTAGGAGTCGCTGTCCACAACGTCAAATCCCCACCCACCGGCCCTCCCACCCTCTAACACTGCCAATTGTGTTAGTATGACGACCGGCCAAGCCGGTAGCAACGCCGAGAGCTGGGCTCGATACCAGCATCTCCTGCGTTAGTGGCGAGCGCCTTGCCCACTGCGCCACTCAGCCGTGCCACATAGAGGCAATTTCAACGTGCTTTACGTACATTGAAAAAGGTTACATCATATGGAATAGTTGATTTAAAAGGAATTAAAAAAATGTAAAGAAACATGTCAAAGAATAAAGGAAAGGAAGGGGAAAAAACGAACAAAGAACAAACACATTTTAAGCTGCTTTTATCAGTAGTCAATGCTGGGACACATTAAACAGTATATTATGTTATATACTATATGTATGATATATTCAGTATATGTGAAGGTCACCACCCACAGTCAGGCTGAATTAAGGGGCCTCCTTCTGTGTGGTGAACAACATGAAAACATAAGGAAGGATTACATAATAAACATAGATGATGAAGTAAGGTTTAGTCGATATTCCAATGTACAGTTTTGCTTGTACAGTTTCCCCCACCCACCTCCAATGTACAGTCCCCCCCCCCCCCCCCCCCCCACCTACCCAACCTCCTCCAATGTACAATTTCTACGTCAAATGTATATACTCTCTTTTTTAGACTCTTTTTGTATCACAAACAGTACTGTATTTGTAAATCTGGTATGTCATAAATGTATAGATGTAGCAGTACTGTCTATCTGTATCTGTATGTTGTGTATGTCATAATATGTTATGATGAATTGAAAATGGGGGACCCTGATGTAAACAAGATGAAAGTCTTTCTCTGGTCTGCATCCCCTTAACAATTATGTGTATTGAGCTGTACTGTATTGTACCCATTCTGCAATCTGTTAATACATTTTTCAATCAATCACTCAATCATACACGGCACACTGAGGCCTACAACAAACTGACCGGATCTTCCTTTATTCATTATGTTGATTGTACTGTAGCACTATTTTACTCTGTCCATTCTATTGCATAATTTTACTATCTATTCTATTCTACTATTCTATTATTGCACTGTATTATTTTACTCTGTCTATTGCTTTTTATTACAGGTTCAAAACTGTCGGGTATTAAACTGTGTGGGTATCAAACAAGAGACTGTCGGGCTGTAAAACTGTGTAGGAACCAGGCCTAGAACTGCACCCTGAGAGGGAACTGCACCCTGAGACTGGGAACTGCACTCTGAGAGAGGGAACTGCACCCTGAGAGAGGGAACTGCACTCTGAGAGAGGGAACTGCACTCTGAGAGAGGGAACTGCACCCTGAGAGGGAACTGCACCCTGAGAGGGAACTGCACTCTGAGAGGGAACTGCACCCTGAGAGGGAACTGCACCCTGAGAGGGGGAACTGCACCCTGAGAGGGGGAACTGCACCCTGAGAGGGGGAACTGCACCCTGAGAGGGGGAACTGCACCCTGAGAGGGAACTGCACTCTGAGAGGGAACTGCACCCTGAGAGGGAACTGCACTCTGAGAGGGAACTGCACCCTGAGAGGGAACTGCACCCTGAGAGGGAACTGCAACCTGAGAGGGAACTGCACCCTGAGAGGGAACTGCACCCTGAGAGGGAACTGCACCCTGAGAGGGAACTGCACCCTGAGAGGGAACTGCACTCTGAGAGGGAACTGCACCCTGAGAGGGAACTGCACCCTGAGAGGGAACTGCACCCTGAGAGGGAACTGCACTCTGAGAGGGAACTGCACTCTGAGAGAGGGAACTGCACCCTGAGAGAGGGAACTGCACCCTGAGAGGGAACTGCACTCTGAGAGGGAACTGCACTCTGAGAGGGAACTGCACCCTGAGAGGGAACTGCACCCTGAGAGGGAACGGCACCCTGAGAGGGAACTGCACCCTGAGAGGGAACTGCACCCTGAGAGGGAACTGCACCCTGAGAGGGAACTGCACCCTGAGAGGGAACTGCACTCTGAGAGAGAACTGCACCCCGAGAGGGAACTGCACCCTGAGAGGGAACTGCACCCTGAGAGAGGGAACTGCACTCTGAGAGGGAACTGCACCCTGAGAGGGAACTGCACCCTGAGAGGGAACTGCACCCTGAGGGAACTGCACCCTGAGAGGGAACTGCACCCTGAGAGGGAACTGCACCCTGAGAGGGAACTGCACCCTGAGAGGGAACTGCACCCTGAGAGGGAACTGCACCCTGAGAGGGAACTGCACCCTGAGAGAGGGAACTGCACCCTGAGAGGGAACTGCACCCTGAGAGGGAACTGCACCCTGAGAGGGAACTGCACTCTGAGAGGGAACTGCACCCTGAGAGGGAACTGCACCCTGAGAGGGAACTGCACCCTGAGAGGGAACTGCACTCTGAGAGGGAACTGCACTCTGAGAGAGGGAACTGCACCCTGAGAGAGGGAACTGCACCCTGAGAGGGAACTGCACTCTGAGAGGGAACTGCACTCTGAGAGGGAACTGCACCCTGAGAGGGAACTGCACCCTGAGAGGGAACGGCACCCTGAGAGGGAACTGCACCCTGAGAGAGGGAACTGCACCCTGAGAGGGAACTGCACCCTGAGAGGGAACTGCACTCTGAGAGGGAACTGCACCCTGAGAGGGAACTGCACCCTGAGAGGGAACTGCACCCTGAGAGGGAACTGCACCCTGAAGGAACTGCACCCTGAGAGGGAACTGCACCCTGAGAGGGAACTGCACCCTGAGAGGGAACTGCACCCTGAGAGGGAACTGCACCCTGAGAGAGGGAACTGCACCCTGAGAGGGAACTGCACCCTGAGAGGGAACTGCACCCTGAGAGGGAACTGCACTCTGAGAGGGAACTGCACCCTGAGAGGGAACTGCACCCTGAGAGGGAACTGCACCCTGAGAGGGAACTGCACTCTGAGAGGGAACTGCACTCTGAGAGAGGGAACTGCACCCTGAGAGAGGGAACTGCACCCTGAGAGGGAACTGCACTCTGAGAGGGAACTGCACTCTGAGAGGGAACTGCACCCTGAGAGAGGGAACTGCACCCTGAGAGAGGGAACTGCACCCTGAGAGGGAACTGCACTCTGAGAGGGAACTGCACTCTGAGAGGGAACTGCACTCTGAGAGGGAACTGCACTCTGAGAGGGAACTGCACTCTGAGAGGGAACTGCACCCTGAGAGGGAACTGCACCCTGAGAGAGAACTGCACTCTGAGAGAGAACTGCACTCTGAGAGGGAACTGCACCCTGAGAGGGAACTGCACCCTGAGAGGGAGGTTCGAAGGGTCAAAATGGGTATAAGACAGGAGGGAAGACTGTCAAGTTTTAAACTGTGGATACCAAACAGAGAAGGTAAAGACAACTTTGAACTGTTGAACAGAAATCCAGAACTATTTTATTGCACTGTAAAAAAAGATTATAATAATAATTTGCATGGAATAGCGCACAAACTAAAGTATGTTGAAATTAACTGGTTAGTCAGTCTTTGCCTATAAACAATGCCTGTCAAATGAGCCATACTATTGTCTCCATAGCTATAATACAGAACACACGATGGGTCCGCAAACATCGCTAAAATGGTCAATAACGCTGGCGCCATTGAGTAAAGATGGGAAAAGAGCGTGGCGGTCAATGAGTCAACAGGGACGGGGTTGAATGTGAACTAGATGAGGAAGGGAGGGACGTGAGTTTGTTTCTTCTCTGGTGTGAATCCTCATGTGTGTCTTTATATATGTCTTCCGAGTAAATCCTTTCCCACAAACTTCACGACTAAATGTTTTTCCCCCCCCCGAGTATGAGTTCTGATATGTACTTTTAAGTCACGTTTTGCACCAAATATTTTATCACAGGGTGCAACTATAGGGCTTTTCCCCAGTATGGCTTCTTATGTGAATATTCAGCTCTCCCTGTCTACTATATCTTTTAGGACACAGTGTGCAACTATAGGGCTTTTCCCCAGTATGGCTTCTCATGTGTCTATTCAGGTCTCCCTGTGTAATAAATCTTTTAGGACACAGGGTGCAACTATAGGGCTTTTCCCCAGTATGGCTTCTCATGTGAATTTTCAGCTCTCCCAGTGTAGTATATCTTTTAGGACACAGGGTGCAACTATAGGGCTTTTCCCCAGTATGGCTTCTCATGTGAATTTTCAGCTCTCCCAGTGTAATATATCTTTTAGGACACAGGGTGCAACTATAGGGCTTTTCCCCAGTATGGCTTCTCATGTGAATATTCAGGTGTCCCAGTGTAGTATATCTTTTAGGACACAGGGTGCAACTATAGGGCTTTTCCCCAGTATGGCTTCTCATGTGAATATTCAGGAGTCCCCGTGTAATATATCTTTTAGGACACAGTGTGCAACTATAGGGCTTTTCCCCAGTATGGCTTCTCATGTGTCTATTCAGGTCTCCTTGTGTAATATATCTTTTAAGACACAGGGTGCAACTATTGGGCTTTTCCCCAGTATGGCTTCTCATATGTGCTTCCAAGAGTGCAATGTCAGTATATTTCTTGCCACAAACAGTACATGTCCTGTGAGTTTGAAGGTGAAGTTTCAAGCTCTCTGTGGGTTCTAAATGTTTTCCACACAAACCACAGTCACTAGAATGGGCTTTAAGATGGTGCATTAAAGCTTTCCTATTAGGAAAACATTTCCCACACACTTTACAGCTCCAGGTCTCACATGGTATTTGGTTTGATAATTTCACCTCATGGGATGAAACCACAGAGCTCTTGAACTGGTTGCTGTTAGACAAACTCTGTCCTTTGTTTTTCTGTGTCTTCTTTGATGTCAGTGAGTTTGAACCAGGATGAGGTTCACTAGTCTCCAGCCAATCATCACTGTCATCAGTATCAGTTCCAGAACAGTCTGAAGAGAGGAGCTGGCCATCTGTAGTTGGTTCTAAATCACCAGCTAAGTTACTGACTGGTTCTGATAATCCACAGTCCTCTCCATCAGGTTCTGTTTTCATCTGTTCTGTTGAGGTGCTGGCTAGAGGCTCTGTCTCTCTGTTTTCCTCAGTCTGGGTTTGGTTAAACCATGAAGACCGAGGTTTCTCTTCATCATGTTCACTCTTCACAGGGACAGGGTTGAAAGTGAACTTGATACCAGCCTCCAGACCTTGAAGCTGCTCTCCCTCCTGACTGGTCCAGAGTTCCTCCTGTTCCTCTTTAATCTGTAGGAGCTCTGGGTCCTGGGTTTGGTTAAACCATGAGGACTGAGGTGTCTCTTCATCATGTTCACTCTTCACAGAGACAGGGTTGAATGTGAACTTGATGATACCAGCCTCCTCCAGACCTTGAAGCTGCTCTCCCTCCTGACTGGTCCAGAGTTCCTCCTGTTCCTCTTTAATCTGTAGGAGCTCTGGGTCCTGGGTTTGGTTAAACCATGAGGACTGAGGTTTCTCTTCATCATGTTCACTCTTCACAGGGACAGGGTTGAATGTGAACTTGATGATACCAGCCTCCTCCAGACCTTGAAGCTGCTCTCCCTCCTGACTGGTCCAGAGTTCCTCCTGTTCCTCTTTCATCTGTAGGAGCTCTGTCTGCTCCTGGCTCAGACTGGGGCTCCTCTCCTGCTGCTCAGGGGGAACCTCCTCTTCACAGACAGAGAGCTGTGGGGGGTCTGGAGGGAGGCAGAATAATAACATGAATAGTTGTAATTGCTGTCACCATTGGAAAGCCACCCATTTTAAGAATTCACACATGTTCTTCCTGTGCCCCGGGACAGTTCAGTCAGTATGTTCTTCCTGTGCCCCAGGACAGTTCAGTCAGTATGTTCTTCCTGTGCCCCAGGACAGTTCAGTCAGTATGTTCTTCCTGTGCCCCAGGACAGTTCAGTCAGTATGTTCTTCCTGTGCCCCAGGACAGTTCAGTCAGTATGTTCTTCCTGTGCCCCAGGACAGTTCAGTCAGTGACAAAACGGAGGAAAACAAAAATAAACCACGTGAACTTTGGAAATTACTCAATTTGCAGTAAAAAACTTAAAACCAGGTTCTCAAACATAAACATAAAGACGGACAACACGCTCATCACAGACAAACTGGATTTAGCCAAGTACTTAAACACTTTCTTCACAAACATAGCCACAACACTGGTAAACAAACTACCCTCCCACTCAGGGCAGTATGGGGTAGAACACATAGTAGCATACTACAAGAACCTAGGCGTCCACAAAGACGACTTCAAACTGGAAATGGTAACTACAGATGAGGTACTCAAAAAACTGAGCGCCCTCCAACCGAACAAGGCCACTGGCCATGACAACATCCCCTCCAAATTCCTCAGAGACCCAGCAGTCGCCATCACCCCAGTCATGCCCCGATCACGTTTTTTTGCCACCGATACCGATCACCGATCGTCGTGAGCCATATCGGCCGATACCGATCCGATCGTTTTTGATTACATTTTTTTTTAATTATTTTATATAATTTTTATATTTTTTTATAAAATATATATAGTATATAATATAACGTTCTCATTCATTCAGTCGGCAAACAGAATAATTTTGATTGACAGTCGCGTCTGCCAATTACGTCACATCGCTTGCACCCGCCCTGCTGTTCTTAGCACCAATCGGCAAGCGCGTATTCATTTTTTACTTCCGCCATTGGAGAGCTCAATGACAATAACAATGGCAGCTCGCCGCGGCCGACGTTTAGCTTTTAGCTCCGCAGAAGGACTAAACGACTGGAGGCATAATGATTTTACTGCAACGGATGTTATAATAAAAGCCTTTCCATACATCTGTCTGATTGAAAACGTTATTAACAGACCGCAGAATGGGCACAACTGAGTCAGCACAGGCTGAGATATGAACGACTAACGCTTGCTATATCTAGGTCGACCTCGGTCGTTGCTATGTAAATACGCTGATGTTATTGAAAGTGTAACTATATAACGTTATTGCCACAAAACGAATGCCTTTGTTATCATAAGTAGTAACTTTTGATGCAGTAGTGTGTGTGTGGGGCGGCGCTGTTCAAAAGTGTCAACGTGTGGACCAGATTGACGCGACACAAGCCTCTTGGTCAAAACATCACGATATCCACGATACGTTTAAAAAGTGTATCGTTAATGAACTGTACCCGATATTTATATAATATCGTCATATCGCCCAGCCCTAGTCTGCATCCCCTTAACAATTGTGTGTATTGAGCTGTACTGTATTGTACCCATTCTGCAATCTGTTAATAAAGTTTTCAATCAATCAATCAAACGTTATCCAGCCGGCTAGCTACGGATAGCTCCCGACATAAACAAATGCTCCAGCAATAGTCCAGTGCATAATACCTCCGTTGGCTAGGTAGCTCACTAGTCACTACGAAATGTCGCAGTAAACTAAATAGTTCACTGAGGCGTTGTCCCAACGCCATCCAGCAGTAGCTACAGAAATCTCCTGACATCAATGTCCTACAACATGCGTATTCGAGCCCCTGGCTTACATCGCATGAGGGCTGCTGACTAGGGTCCAGGTGCAGCGCAGGAGAATCCTTTCATGCTGAATGTAAGAGTTTAGGGTCCAGCTGCAGCGCCGGAGAATCCTTGCTGGAGCTGGAGGCCACTCGAGTATACACACAGGCAGTGGAGCTGTTTGCAGACAGCGAGGTGGCGATGTCTCGCAAATAATACAACTACAAGTATGATTATATAATATATATATTTTATTAAAAAAAAAATTATATAAAATAATAATAATTTTTTTTTTATCAAAAAAAAGTTGGCAGGTAAGAAATCTGCTTGGCAGGTAGATTCTTCCCATCTACCCGCCACTGGCCGGTGAGTCAAAAAGTTTATTTCGCTCCCTTCACTACCCACTTTCAAAAACTATCTGAAAGAACACCTACGGGAGACTGCAATTCAAAACAGGCCCCTACAAATGTCCTAACCCAGTTGTACAGTAAATGACCAAGTATGGCGTTGTCAGTATTCCAATGTACAATGTACAGTGCCCCCCCCCCCCCCCCACCTCCAATGTACAGCCCCCCCCCACCCCACCCACCCAACCTCCTCCAATGTACAGTTTCTACGTCAAATGTATATACACTCTTTTTCTGGACACTTTTTGTATCACAAACAGTACTGTATTTGCAAATCTGATATATCATAAATGTATAGATGTAGCAGTCAGTACTGTCTATCTGTATGTCATGTATGTCATATATGTTATGATGAATTGAAAATGGGGGACCCTGATGTAAACAAGACGAAAGTCTTTCTCTGGTCTGCATCCCCTTAACAATTGTATGTATTGAGCTGTACTGTACCCATTCTGCAATCTGCTAATACACTTTTCAATCAATCAATCAAAACCACAGACCACTGCACTTCCGCGTTACATGGAGCTCGTTTGGGGGTCAGGGTACACACAACAACACTACAGACCACTGCACTTCCGCGTTACATGGAGCTCGTGAGGGGGTTAGGGTACACACAACAAGCACTACAGACCACTGCACTTCCGCGTTACATGGAGCTCGTGAGGGGGTTAGGGTACACACAACAAGCACTACAGACCACTGCACTTCCGCGTTACATGGAGCTTGTGGGGGGGAAGGGGGCATATAATATAACATGAATGAATGTTGATTAGAGCCTTGGTGTAAGTGGTTGTAGCTAAGCTAACCACTAACGTCAAGGCTCTCTAATCAAAATTCATTCATTGTATCCCCCCCCCCAGCTATGAGCTCAACATACCGGAAGTGTTGCGGTGGTCAATAATAACTTTTCGAGAATAGCAATAAAAACTAAGACATTCTTTTCTCACCGTGTGTTTTCTTTTCGTACCGGCGGCGCGCGCACGTGCTGGAAGAACAGCCACAACAATTACGTCAAACGTGAAAACGTCAAGTCATCATTCCTCCCGCGTGCGCCGTGTTTCTGAACCAAGGAGGATGTGACGTCACGGATCCCACCAACTGCCCGACAACTAAGACCCGCCTTGGTAGAATTTGGAGCGTTGGGATTGGTCAGAGGGAGCTACGGTAAATTTGACATGTCTATCAGTATTGAGAATGTTGTTTCATCTACACAGTAGTAGAGCAATCATCAGTACATTATAACACGTTTCGCAATTATGCCACAACAATGTGGAACGCCCTACCCAAAGCTGTAAAGGAATGTGAATCCCTGCCCACATTCAAAACCGCTCTTAAAGAGCACCTACGGGAGGCTGCAATTCGAAACTGGCCACCGTAAATGCCCAAAACCCCCACCACCTCCTAATAGACAGTCTCCTCCCCACCGCATGTATATATTCCCTCCCCGCCGTATGTATATTTCTCTCCCACCCACCCACCCCCTCCTAATGTACAGTCCCCTCCCCATCATATGTATATACTCTGTCAGGATCTAGGGGTAACAGTACTGTATATTGGAATACCGTTTATGTCACAAATGTATCAGTACTAAATACCTATATGTCCCTATGCCATAAATGTCATGTATGTTGTGTATGTCATAAATGTCTATATGAATTGAAAATGGGGGACCCTGATGGAAACAAGACAAACGTCTTTCTCAGGTCTGCATCCCCTTAACAATTGTATGTATTGAGCCGTACTGTATTGTACCCATTCTGCAATCTGTTAAATAAAGTTTTCATTCATTCATTCATTCATTCATTCATTCATTCATTCATAATATATATTATAATATTTAAAGGTAGAATCGGTAATGGCGTTAAGCAGCCACCTCTAGGCAAAATATTGATTGATTGATTGATTGAAAACTTTATTAACAGATTGCAGAATCGGTACAATACAGTACAGCTCAATACACACAATTGTTAAGGGGATTAAACGTAGCCTATGTGTGCGAAGACGCTCTCTTTTTTGTGAACAATTTATTTTATTATTTTTTTGACATGACATAAAACTAGACACACAAGTATTAACAGTAAATATCCACAATAAATCACAAGATTTAGCGAAGACGCTCTCTGATTGGCTAGCCGCGTACAGCGAAGACCCTCTCTGATTGGTTTAGCGCCGAAGGGTCTCTTCAGCCTTGTACATATAATAATAATAATGCATTTTATTTATAAGGCGCCTTTCAAGACACTCAAGTGGTTATGCTTTGGCCCTCTTTCGAAGTGGGTTATGCTTAGAGTTAGGGTTAAGGTTAGGGTTAGGGTTACGCTTAAGGTTAAGGTTAAGGTTAGGGTTAAGGTTAGGGTTAGGGTTAGGCGGAAGAGACCCTTCTGCGCTAAACCAATCAGAGAGGGTCTTCGCTGTACGCGGCTAGCCAATCAGAGAGCGTCTTCGCACACATAGGCTACGTTTAAAAATCACCAATGCAGACCAGAAAGACTTTCGTCTTGTTTACATCAGGGTCCCCCATTTTCAATTCATCATAACATATATGACATACAGATAGACAGTACTGCTACATCTATACATATATGACATACCAGATTTACAAATACAGTACTGTTTGTGATACAAAAAGAGTTATAAAAAAAAAAAAAAAAAAAAAAAAAAAAAAAAAAAAAAAAAAAAAGAGAGAGTATATACATTTGATGAAGAAACTGTACAATTGAGAATGTTGTTGCATCTACAGTAGAGCAATCATCAATGTACATTATAATATATATTATAATATTTAAAGGTAGAATCGGTAATGGCGTCAAGCAGCGACCTCTAGGCAAAATATACCCTCTTGGTACTGTGTATTTTTTTGTTTTGGTCTGATATGTGGGTTTTGGAGTTAAAGGAATACTTCACCCAAAATGAGATTGTGTACATTAATTACTCTGTGATGCCTTGATATGTATATCTACATATCCCTTACCTACTCTAGTTACGCTGCTGGCCAGTATGACTTACTACCATAGTGTCTTTATACCTGTATCACTGTACATATTAATACTATATCAATATCTGTACATATCCCTTATACTCTTACTAGTTACACTGCTGGCCAGTATGACTTACTACCATAGTGTCTTTATACCTGTATCACTGTACATATTAATACTATATCTATATCTGTACATATCCCTTACCTACTCTTACTAGTTACGCTGCTGGCCAGTATGACTTACTACCATAGTGTCTTTATACCTGTATCACTGCTTGTAGCTTTATAAATAAGTTATTGGTGTGTTCATAATATCCTACATTGTTGATTATTCTTATTGATTTTTTTTGCATGGTGCATATTGGCTGTAGAGTGCTTTTGTAGGTATTACCCCACACCTCCGCACAGTAGCTCATATATGGTAGGAAGAGTGGTGCAGTCGTAATATGGGCCAAGGCCAAACGCCACGTGCACGAGCGATCCCGTGCACGCGCACGCACATACATGTCTCTCTCCTCTTTCATGATGCGGAGCTGGGGACGAGACGGGCGGTCTTTTGTCACATAACACACGCCCAACACTCCACACACACGCACACACAAACACACGCACACACACACACACACACCTGGACAAGAGGCAGGGGAACTATGTGAGAATGCTGTTCATCGACTACAGCTCAGCATTCAATACCATAGTCCCCTCCAAACTCATAGCCAAGCTCAGGGACCTGGGCTTGAACTATGACCTCTGCCAGTGGGTCTTGGACTTCCTGACGGGCAGACCCCAGGTGGTAAGAGCCGGCAACTGCACCTCAACATCCATCACGCTCAACATAGGGGCCCCCCAGGGCTGTGTTCTGAGCCCCCTCCTCTACTCCCTGTACACACATGACTGCGTAGCACAGCGGAACAACAACACCATCATCAAATTTGCTGATGACACAGTAGTGGTGGGCCTGATCTCTGCCAACGACGAAAGGGCCTACCTGGAAGAGGTAGAGAACCTGTCACAGTGGTGTCAGGAGAACTGCCTCTCCCTGAATGTCAGCAAAACAAAAGAGATGATTGTGGACTTCAGGAGGTCGGGGGTCAAGGACTACAGCCCCCTCAGCATCGACGGGGCACCGGTTGAGAGAGTGAACAGTTTCAAGTACCTCGGAGCCCACATATCCGAGGACTTGACATGGACCACACACATTGACAGTGTTGTGAAGAAGGCACGACAACGCCTCTACTTCCTCAGGCGCTTAAGGAAGTTCCAAGTCAGTCAGAAGATCCTTAGGAACTTCTACTCATGTACAATAGAGAGCATCCTGACCGGCAACATCACCTCCTGGTTTGGGAATAGCACTGCACAAGACCGTAGCAGACTACAAAGAGTGACACGTTCAGCCGAACGCACAATTGGAGGGGGGCTTCCCACCCTCCAGAACATTTACAACAAGCGGTGCAAGGGGAAGGCTAAGAGAATTATTAAGGACTCGAGCCACCCGAACAACTGCCTCTTTGAACTGCTGCGGTCAGGCAAGCGATACCGGAGTCTTAAGGCGAGCACAGAAAGACTCAGAAGAAGCTTCTATCCCCAGGCCATCAGGCTGCTAAACGAACAATAATCGCTAAACGAACAATAATCACTATGCAACAACCATCAAATGCACACAGCACACACACCCATACGCACACACTCACTCAAACAAACAACACACTGCAGCACCCACTCTCCACACTTTAGATCACACAAACACACTTACACTTTATATTTATTGATAAAGGATTTGCACTACAACTCGTACACCTACTGTGAATTGTACCTAAATTGCACCTCGTCCCATTTCTCCATTTCTGCCTTGCACTATATAGTATTGTATATTAGTACACTGCACAGTATTGTATATTGTATGGTAACTACGTCTATTCTGCATCGAACATTGTACATATGTCTAAACTGAACACTGTGACCTCATTTTTTACTTCTAATTTTACTATGTTATTTTATTTCATACTTATCTTGTCTTGCACAGTCTCTGGAGCGCAACAGTAAGAAGCATTTTGTATAAAAGTATTCTGTACTTCTGTATGACAACTATTAAAGAAACTTAAAGAAACTTGAAACACACACACACACACAGTCTAGGTGATAAGTGCCGGCCGGGGTATACGGCGCGACAAGTAATTTTTGTGTCGTCGCGCCGTATACCCCGGCCGGCACTTATCACCTAGACTTTGCATAATAATAGGATGCGCGCACTTCTGCCTCAGTGACGTAGCCTAAGCGGCGTTTAACCGCATTTGACCACCACTGCATGCCTGGTAGGAAGAGTGTACAGTACAGTGTATACAGTGTTTTTTGGTTTAGAATGTGTCTTATCTTGCATAAAACACCAACACTCCGTGCCAATTTAGTCCTGACATATTTGATATGAGGTTTCCAGTTGAGTTTGTGGTCTATTATCACACCCAGAAATGTATTCTCAAATACCCTCTCCAGTTTAATACTATCAATCCTTAGTTCAACCGGTGTATTTACTTGTATATCACGTTTACCAAATATCATGAATTTGTTTTTTTTAAATATTTAATGATCATTTATTTACATCAAACCACACTTTCAGCTTGGTTAGCTCAGCTGCGACATCCTTTAAAAGCATTTGGAGGTTCTCTCCCTCACAGAAGACATTTGTATCGTCAGCAAAAATGACATTTTTCAATATTTTAGACACATTACCGATATCATTTATATACAGTATGAATAGTTTCGGGCCCAGAATTGACCCTTGCGGCACACCACAGATTATGTTTGACTGAGTGGACCTGTACTCCCCCAACTGCACAAACTGTTGTCTTTGTTCTAAGTAACTCTTTAACCATTTGAGCCCTACTCCTCTGATCCCATACTTTCCAATTTTAGTAGCAGAATATCATGATTTATAGTGTCAAACGCCTTCTTCAGATCTATGAAGACCCCTATTGCAAACTTCTTATTTTCAATTATGCTTGTCAGTTCTTCTACTAGGTCCATTAGTGCCAATGACGTTGAATGATTCGATCTAAATCCATATTGACTGTCTATAAGTAAGCGTGTTTATCAATGAAACTGTCCAATCGTGCAGCAAATACTTTTTCCATTATCTTTGAGAACTGGGAAAGGAGAGAAACCGGCCTGTAGTTGGTGAATAGATTTTTCTCACCGGCTTTGAAGATCGGTATCACTTTTGCAGTTTTCATTTTGGTGGGGAAGGCACCCAGTTTGAATGAGAGGTTACAAATATGCACTAAAGGGTCTGCTATGGCTATTATTACTTGCTTAATTAAGGTCATGTCAATGCCGTTCCAATCTGTTGATGTTTTATTCTTAAAATTGTTCACAGTATCCATAATTTCATTTTTATCCGTATTTCTCAAGAAGATAGTACTTGGGTTTTTATTGATGTTGTTGATGGTGTTGTTGTGTTTTTTTTTTTTTAATCTTGTGTAACACTGTAGAGAGAGCAATCAACATGTCTTTGAGTGGGAGTGTTGAGCATATTTTGTATTGGTGGACAAAGTCATGTGTCTGCTCCTGTATGACATCACTGTGTGCATGCGTACAACAGACAAGGTGTTTTGATATAAAAGAGCATGCGCACTAAATAAACGCCCCTTAGCCTAGATGAAACTCAGTCCATGTGGTCGTGTCTATTTCTTCATGTCGAATGCTAATTACTTTGGTTGACTGCACACGTGGAGACTTCTGCTGACAAAAATGTCTCACGCAACACGTTCCACATTGATGTGGCATAATTGCGAAATGTTTAGTCCCTTGTTTGAGCCGAATCTGGGTTTAACATGATTTGTGGAGCTCCCTCTGGTGTTGTGATCGTGGTATTCACTGACCTTTGGGAAGTATTTTGACATGTACATCGTGTAGTGTATCTTGTAGACCAGGCCCATTGCAAGTTGCTGTACTCTGTCGTCTACTCTAAGCCATCCTAGGTTGTCAAAGTGGGCAGGGGTGAGGTTGGTTCTAGGAGTAAGGTCAAGCAGTAGTCTGACCAGTTTGTTTTGAGATGTTTGTAATTTTGTTTTTAGCGCCTTTGAGGTGCTTTGGTACCATGAGGTGCAAGCATAGTCGTAGTACCCTTGAATGAGTGCTCCTGCCAGAGTCTTCAGGGTATTCTTGTTTACCAGAGAGGAGATCCGGTACAAGAATCGAGTTCGTTGGTTGACTTTTTTTATTACATTGGATGCCATTTTGTCACAGGAAAGATTAGCCTCTAGGATGGAACCCAGGTAGGTAATTTCATCTTTCCTTGTTACTGTATGTACTGTGTGGATTGATTGAACACTTTATTAAATGGGCCTGGTCTACAAGATACACTACACCACTAAGGTACCCATGTACATGTCGAAATACTTCCCAAAGGTCAGTGAATACCACGCCCACAACACCGGAGGGAGCTCCACAAATCATGTTCAACCCAGATTCGGCTCAAACAAGGGACTAAAACATGTTTCGCAATTATGCCACAACAATGTGGAACGCCCTACCCACAGCCGTAAAGGAATGTGAATCACTACCCACCTTCAAAACCGCCCTCAAAGAGCACCTACGGGAGACTGCAATTAGAAACTGGCCACTGTAAATGTCCAAACCCCCCCACCCCCTCCTAATGTACAGTCTCCTCCCCACCGTATGTATATATTTTCTTTTAGGATCTCTGGGTAACAGTCCTGTATATTTGCATATCGTATATGTCACAAATGTAACAGTACTATATACCTGTATGTCCCTATGTCATAAATATCATGAATTGAAAATGGGGGACCCTGATGTAAACAAGACGAAAGTCTTTCTCTGGTCTGCATCCCCTTAACAATTGTGTGTATTGAGCCGTACTGTATTGTACCCATTCTGCAATCTGTTATAATAATAAAGTTTTCATTCATTCATACTACTGAGCAATAGTGCTAATCAGATGTATGTACAGAGTTGTTGTATTAATATGTATCTATCCATATATATTGTGACATCCTCCAGGCACGACGCAGTATACAAGTAGATTTCTTGAACTGATTTTAATGAAGCTTGTCCATTCTCCATCCAAACCGTAAATACATACAAATGATACCATTAGCAATTGAAAGCCCATCAAAAACGTAGCTAACATCAACCGTCAACATATAACGAAAATCATCATCCATAGCAATCAATACCTTATTGGCTGCGTGCCAGACAGTATAAGAGAACATCGATTGTGTTGCGTCTTTGTCCTTTTTCTTGTTATATTGTCTTGTGTTAGACAACTATTTTACTTGCTTGAATTGACCGCAAAGTCAAGACAGCCATCCATCAAGTCATGTCGGGTCTCAAAGAAAGGCGGAAACACGTCACCGGATATTAAGTGGGAAACAAGTCTTGTGAGACTAAATAATTGCACAAGCAAAAAGAAATCATGCGCCACTCATATTATCTATATAAACCCATATGAAATACAATCCTGAGTATTATTATTAATATGCAAAAATAAACGTATAAAATTGTAAGCGAATATAACTATATTAACAAACTGTTAACCATAGCTGCATTTACATATATCCACATCCGTCTGTACATACCTGCATATAATCCTTTGTATTAGTGTAGATACTAGCCTCTATCTATCTATACATTTTGTACATGTCCCTTACCTACTCTTACTAGTTACGCTGCTGGCCAGTATGACTTACTACCATAGTGTCTTTATACCTGTATCACTGTACATGTTAATACTATATCTATATCTGTACATATCCCTTACCTACTCTTACTATATATATATATATATATGGGAGAAAAATTGAAAATGGGGATATTTATATAATATATCCTCATCCCAATTTCATATTTCCAATTCTCCCGTCCCCTGTCTTGAACGTTGCTAGACTATGCCTCCCACTGGTCGGCTGTAGTGAGGATAGAAGCCTTGCATCACGTGTCCCCTCCGGTACACGAGGAGGCAGCCTGTCGCATCTTTTCACCGCAGCAGCTCGAACTCTCAGTGGCGAGGAGTAACGCGTGGGAGGCTCACACTGCCCCCGATACTTCCTGTTTCCGCCGCACCGGCGTCACCAAACCGACTTGTAGGAGTCGCTGTCCACAACGTCCAATCCCCACCCACCGGCCCTCCCACCCTCTAACACTGCCAATTGTGTTAGTATGACGACCGGCCAAGCCGGTAGCAACGCCGAGAGCTGGGCTCGATAACAGCATCTCCTGCGTTAGTGGCGAGCGCCTTGCCCACTGCGACCCTCAGCCGTGCCACATAGAGGCAATTTCAACGTGCTTTACGTACATTGAAAAAGGTTACATCATATGGAATAGTTGATTTAAAAGGAATTAAAAAAATGTAAAGAAACATGTCAAAGAATAAAGGAAAGGAAGGGGGAAAAAACGAACAAAGAACAAACACATTTTAAGCTGCTTTTATCAGTAGTCAATGCTGGGACACATTAAACAGTATATTATGTTATATATTATGTATGATATATTCAGTATATGTGAAGGTCACCACCCACAGTCAGGCTGAATTAAGGGGCCTCCTTCTGTGTGGTGAACAACATGAAAACATAAGGAAGGATTACATAATAAACATAGATGATGAAGTAAGGTTTAGTCCATATTCCAATGTACAGTTTTGCTTGTACAGTTTCCCCCACCCACCTCCAATGTACAGTTCCCCCCCCCACCTACCCAACCTCCTCCAATGTACAATTTCTACGTCAAATGTATATACTCTCTTTTTTAGACTCTTTTTGTATCACAAACAGTACTGTATTTGTAAATCTGGTATGTCATAAATGTATAGATGTAGCAGTACTGTATCTGTACTGTATGTTGTGTATGTCATAATATGTTATGATGAATTGAAAATGGGGGACCCTGATGTAAACAAGATGAAAGTCTTTCTCTGGTCTGCATTCCCTTAACAATTATGTGTATTGAGCTGTACTGTATTGTACCCATTCTGCAATCTGTTAATAAAGTTTTCGATCAATCACTCAATCATACACGCCACACTGAGGCCTACAACAAACTGACCGGATCTTCCTTTATTCATTATGTTGATTGTACTGTAGCACTATTTTACTCTGTCCATTCTATTGCATAATTTTACTATCTATTCTATTCTACTATTCTATTATTGCACTGTATTATTTTACTCTGTCTATTGCTTTTTATTACAGGTTCAAAACTGTCAGGTATTAAACTGTGTGGGACTGTCAGGCTTTAAAACGGTGTAGGAACCAGGCCTAGAACTGCACCCTGAGAGAGGGAACTGCACCCTGAGAGAGGGAACTGCACCCTGAGAGGGAATTGCACCCTGAGAGGGAACTGCACCCTGAGAGAGGGAACTGCACCCTGAGAGAGGGAACTGCACCCACCCTGAGAGAGGGAACTGCACCCTGAGAGAGGGAACTGCACCCTGAGAGAGGGAACTGCACCCTGAGAGGGAACTGCACCCTGAGAGGGAACTGCACCCTGAGAGAGGGAACTGCACTCTGAGAGGGAACTGCACTCTGAGAGGGAACTGCACTCTGAGAGGGAACTGCACCCTGAGAGAGGGAACTGCACTCTGAGAGGGAACTGCACTCTGAGAGGGAACTGCACCCTGAGAGAGGGAACTGCACCCTGAGAGGGAACTGCACCCTGAGAGGGAGAGGGAACTGCACCCTGAGAGAGGGAACTGCACCCTGAGAGGGAACTGGAGGGAACTGCACCCTGAGAGGGAACTGGAGGGAACTGCACCCTGAGAGGGAACTGCACTCTGAGAGGGAACTGCACTCTGAGAGGGAACTGCACCCTGAGAGGGAACTGCACCCTGAGAGGGAGGTTCGAAGGGTCAAAGTGGGTATAAGACAGGAGGGAAGACTGTCAAGTTTTAAACTGTGGATACCAAACAGAGAAGGTAAAGACGACTTTGAACTGTTGAACAGAAATCCAGAACTATTTTATTGCACTGTAAAAAAAGATTATAATAATAATTTGCATGGAATAGCGCACAAACTAAAGTATGTCGAAATTAACTGGTTAGTCAGTCTTGGACTATAAACAATGCCTGTCAAATGAGCCATACTATTGTCTCCATAGCTATAATACAGAACACACGATGGGTCCGCAAACATCGCTAAAATGGTCAATAACGCTGGCGCCATTGAGTAAAGATGGGAAAAGAGCGTGGCGGTCAATGAGTCAACAGGGACGGGGTTGAATGTGAACTAGATGAGGAAGGGAGGGACGTGAGTTTGTTTCTTCTCTGGTGTGAATCCTCATGTGTGTCTTTATATATGCCTTCCGAGTAAATCCTTTCCCACAAACTTCACGACTAAATGTTTTTTCCCGAGTATGAGTTCTGATATGTACTTTTAAGTCACGTTTTGCACCAAATATTTTATCACAGGGTGCAACTATAGGGCTTTACCCCAGTATGGCTTCTCTTGTGAATATTCAGGTCTCCCTGTATAAAATATCTTTTAGGACACAGTGTGCAAATATAGAGCTTTTCCCCAGTATGGCGTCTTATATGTTCGTTTAGGTGAGATTTTTGACTATATCTTTTAGGACACAGTGTGCAACTATAGGGCTTTTCCCCAGTATGGCTTCTCATGTGTCTATTCAGGTCTCCCTGTGTAGTAGATCTTTTAGGACACAGGGTGCAACTATAGGGCTTTTCCCCAGTATGGCATCTCATGTGAATATTCAGGTCTCCCAGTGTAATATATCTTTTAGGACACAGTGTGCAACAATAGGGCTTTCCCCCAGTATGACGTCTTATATGTTCTTTTAGGTGAAATTTTCGACTAAATCTTTTAGGACACAGTGTGCAACTATAGGGCTTTTCCCCAGTATGGCTTCTCATATGTGCTTCCAAGAGTGCAATGTCAGTATATTTCTTGCCACAAACGGTACATGTCCTGTGAGTTTGACGGTGAAGTTTCAAGCTCTCTGTGGGTTCTAAATGTTTTCCACACAAACCACAGTCACTAGAATGGGCTTTAAGATGGTGCATTAAAGCGTTCCTATTAGGAAAACATTTCCCACACACTTTACAGCTCCAGGTCTCACATGGTATTTGGTTTGATAATTTCACCTCATGGGATGAAACCACAGAGCTCTTGAACTGGTTGCTGTTAGACAAACTCTGTCCTTTGTTTTTCTGTGTCTTCTTTGATGTCAGTGAGTTTAAACCAGGATGAGGTTCACTAGTCTCCAGCCAATCATCACTGTCATCAGTTCCAGAACAGTCTGAAGAGAGGAGCTGGCCATCTGTAGTTGGTTCTAAATCACCAGCTAAGTTACTGACTGGTTCTGATAATCCACAGTCCTCTCCATCAGGTTCTGTTTTCATCTGTTCTGTTGAGGTGCTGGCTAGAGGCTCTGTCTCTCTGTTTTCCTCAGTCTGGGTTTGGTTAAACCATGAGGACTGAGGTTTCTCTTCATCATCTTCACTCTTCACAGGGACAGGGTTGAAAGTGAACTTGATATCAGCCTCCTCCAGACCTTGGAGCTGCTCTCCCTCCTGACTGGTCCAGAGTTCCTCCTGTTCCTCTTTAATCTGTAGGAGCTCTGGGTCCTGGGTTTGGTTAAACCATGAGGACTGAGGTTTCTCTTCATCATCTTCACTCTTCACAGGGACAGGGCTGAATGTGAACTTGATGATACCAGCCTCCTCCAGACCTTGAAGCTGCTCTCCCTCCTGACTGCTCCAAAGTTCCTCCTGTTCCTCTTTCATCTGTAGGAGCTCTGTCTGCTCCTGGCTCAGACTGGGGCTCCTCTCCTGCTGCTCAGGGGGAACCTCCTCTTCACAGACAGAGAGCTGTGGGGGGTCTGGAGGGAGGCAGAATAATAACATGAATAGTTGTAATTGCTGTCACCATTGGAAAGCCACCCATTTTAAGAATTCACACATGTTCTTCCTGTGCCCCAGGACAGTTCAGTCAGTATGTTCTTCCTGTGCCCCAGGACAGTTCAGTCAGTATGTTCTTCCTGTGCCCCAGGACAGTTCAGTCAGTATGTTCTTCCTGTGCCCCAGGACAGTTCAGTCAGTATGTTCTTCCTGTGCCCCAGGACAGTTCAGTCAGTGACAAAACTGAGGAAAACAAAAATAAACCACGTGAACTTTGGAAATTACTCAATTTGCAGTAAAAAAACTTAAAACCAGGTTCTCAAACATAAACATAAAGACGGACAACACGCTCATCACAGACAAACTGGATGTAGCCAATTACTTAAACACTTTCTTCACAAACATAGCCACAACACTGGTAAACAAACTACCCTCCCACTCAGGGCAGTATGGGGTAGAACACATAGTAGCATACTACAAGAACCTAGGCGTCCACAAAGACGACTTCAAACTGGAAATGGTAACTACAGATGAGGTACTCAAAAAACTGAGCGCCCTCCAACCGAACAAGGCCACTGGCCATGACAACATCCCCTCCAAATTCCTCAGAGACTCAGCAGCCGCCATCACCCCAGTCATGCCCCGATCACGTTTTTTTGCCACCGATACCGATCACCGATCGTCGTGAGCCATATCGGCCGATACCGATCCGATCGTTTTTGATTAAAAATTTTTAAAATTATTTTATATAATTTTTATATTTTTTTATAAAATATATATATTATATAATTAGACTTGTACTTGTATTATCTGCGAGACATCGCCACCACGCAACAAGCTCCACTGTCTGTGTGTACTCTAGTAGCCTCCAGCCAGGGAGCGAAATTAACTTTTTGACTCACCGGCCAGTGGCGGGTAGATGGGAAGAATCTACCCGCCAAGCATATTTCTTACCCGCCAACTTTTTTTTGATAAAAAAAAATTATTATTATTTTATATAAATTTTTTTTTAATAAAATATATATATTATATAATCAAGTTTCAAGTTTCAAGTTTCTTTAATAGTTGTCATACAGAAGTACAGAATACTTTTGTACAAAATGCTTCTTACTGTTGCGCTCCAGAGACTGTGCAAGACAAGATAAGTATGAAATAAAAACATAGTAAAATTAGAAGTAAAAAAAAAAGGTCACAGTGTTCAGTTTAGACATATGTACAATGTTCGATGCAGAATAGACGTAGTTACCATACAATATACAATACTGTGCAGTGTACTAATATACAATACTATATAGTGCAAGGCAGAAATGGAGAAATGGGACGAGGTGCAATTTAGGTACAATTCACAGTAGGTGTACGAGTTGTAGTGCAAATCCTTTATCAATAAATATAAAGTGTAAGTGTGTTTGTGTGATCTAAAGTGTGGAGAGTGGGTGCTGCAGTGTGTTGTTTGTTTGAGTGAGTGTGTGCGTGTGGGTGTGTGTGCTGTGTGCATTTGATGGTTGTTGCATAGTGATTATTGTTCGTTTAGCGATTATTGTTCGTTTAGCAGCCTGATGGCCTGGGGATAGAAGCTTCTTCTGAGTCTTTCTGTGCTCGCCTTAAGACTCCGGTATCGCTTCATACTTGTGATTGTGTTATCTGCGAGACTTCGCCACCTCGCTGTCTGAAAACAGCTCCACTGTCTGTGTGTATACTCGAGTGGCCTCCAGCTCCAGCAAGGATTCTCCGGCGCTGCAGCTGGGCCCTAAACGCTACATTCAGCATGCAAAAGGATTCTCCTGAGCTACAGCTGGACCCTATTCAGCAGCCCTCATGCGATGTAAGCCAGGGACTCGAATACGCATGTTGTTGTAGGACATTGATGTCAGGAGCTATAGCTACTGCTGGATGGCGTTGGGACAGTGCCTCAGTGAACTATTTAGTTTACTGCGACATTTCGTAGTGACTAGTGAGCTACCTAGCCAACGGAGGTATTATGCACTGGACTATTGCTGGAGCATTTGTTGATGTCGGGAGCTATCAGTAGCTAGCCGGCTGGATAACGTTACACAATGCCTCATGTATTAAACTAAGTGAATAGTTGACTGGGTCATTTTGTAACGGTAGCTAACGTTATCTCACGAAGGTCCCACACTGACTAGACTAACGTCTATGGAAGCAAATGAGTGCCAGAAGTATTTGAATTTTACCAGACACCGGTGACTGTCGGAGGCAATAGCCTCTGTTTACATGCAGCATACAGAAACAGGTGGGGAGGGGTAGGAGCAGCAATGCGCTGCGTGTCTGTGCTGAGACAGCGAGTGAGAACTCCGCTAAAGAATTGGATCATGATTTTCGGTTTTCACATGACTATTTGATTGCCCGCCACACGGCGGGCAGACCTCTCAGTGGGAGGCGCCAAACATAAAAACGGAGCGCCAATGGCGGGTGGCGGCCTCTAGTTTTGCCCCCTGCCTCCAGCTACGGCCAGGATTCTCCGGAGCTGCAGCTGGACCCTATTGATCACATTCAACAACATACCCTGAGCTCGAATACGCATCGAATGAGTGTTATAAAACATTGATATCAGGAGCCATCTGTGGCTACTGCTGGCCGGCTATATAACGTTGATACAGCGCCTCAGTGAACTATTTAGTTCAGTGGGACATTTCGTTTTGAACAGTGAGCTGGCGTCAGCTAACGTGAGCTAGCGGAGGTATCATACAGACTTGCTGGAGCGTTTGTTGATGTCAGGAGCTATCAGTAGCTGGCCGGCTAGATACCGCTCGGTTAGACAATGCCTCATCATGTATTGGACTGGAAGTGAATGGTTGACTGGGTCATTTTGTAACGGTAGCTAACGTTAGCTCAGGGAGACGCGTACATGCAGTTGTTGAGGTAGATAACCGTGATTATGTTTATTTATTTAGACTAGACTACACCGTGTTTGCGTGCGGGAGGGGCCGGAGGGAGGAGCAGACGCCGCACCACTGTGTGGGAGTGTGTGCAACTCCCGGTGTCTGAGACAGAACTCAGCGAGTGAGATCGGTTTTGACGATCGGCGAAAATAAAGCATCATCACCGATCACCGATCGCATATTTATATTGACCGATCGATCGGGGCATCCCTAGTCATCACACACATAATAAACCTCTCCATAAAACAGGGACACGTCCCCAAGGACTTCAAAATTGCGAGAGTAACACCCCTGCACAAAAAGGGCAGCAAATTAGACCCAGGCAACTACCGCCCTGTTTCTATCCTTACATCCATCTCGAAAGTCATGGAAAAAATAGTATACGAACAGGTCGAAAAGTACCCTGCGGAAAAAAATCGAATCTACGAATTCCAATCTGGCTTCAGAACATCCCACTCGACTGACACATGCCTTCTCTATTTGAACGGGCAAATACTGCGGCATGGTCATGCTGGACCTACAAAAGGCCTTCGACACTGTCAATCACACCATTCTGATTGACAAGCTAAAAGCAATTGGTTTTGATAGTTTATCAGTGAGCTGGATACAATCCTACCTGGAGGGGAGAGAACAGATGGTGGAGGTAAACGGTACCCTATCCCCCCCCCTCACAGTGAACTGTGGTGTTCCACAAGGAAGCATACTAGGACCGCTACTGTTCCTAATTTATGCAAATGGCATGTCGTCAGCTTGTGACTGCAACTTGTTCCTGTTTGCGGACGACTCAGCCCTGCTGGTCTCTGACAAGAACAAGTTACAGGTTGAAAAAACCCTCAGCTCGGAACTAGGCAAAATCTGCATATGGCTCGCAGACAACAAACTATCATTACACATGGGCAAAACAGAGTCCATTCTCTTCGGTTCAAATAACAAACTCAGCAAGACCGACGGCTTCTCAGTTACAGTGGGTGACAATATTGTCACAAGGAAAGATGAAATTACCTACCTGGGTTCCATCCTAGAGGCTAATCTCTCCTGTGACAAAATGGCATCCAATGTAGTAAAAAAAGTCAACCAACGAACTCGATTCTTGTACCGGATCTCCTCTCTGGTAAACAAGAATACCCTGAAGACTCTGGCAGGAGCACTCATTCAAGGGTACTACGACTATGCTTGCACCTCATGGTACCAAAGCACCTCAAAGGCACTAAAAACCAAATTACAAACATCTCAAAACAAACTAGTCAGACTACTGCTTGACCTGACTCCTAGAACCCACCTCACCCCTGCCCACTTTGCCAACCTAGGATGGCTTAGAGTAGACGACAGAGTACAGCAACTTGCAATGGGCCTGGTCTACAAGATACACTACACAATGTACATGTCAAAATACTTCCCAAAGGTCAGTGAGTTGGTGGATATTTTCAATGTTTTAGCAAATTTTGATTTAAATTGTATAATTCCCATTTTAAAATGTTTTACCATGGTATGTTTGATATCCTTTTTTTCAGCACAGCCTCACATATATGACCTGAAAGTTAGTTTTCATATTGTATAATACTGTGTATATACTGTATACTGCATAATGTACAACACAAAACACAAAATCGGATTGAGAAAATTTGTTATTTTTACTATGAACCAATGCAAACATATTCAATCAAGCATATAAAACTGTGGAAATGCACCCTAGGTAGCATATTTACATAAACAAAAGAGAACAGAACAGAATTCAATTTACAAATAATTATTTTCTCCATACACAGGTATTAAACACAGACGGAAATTTGATTCTCAATCACCAGCATGCTTCTTTTTTTTTAACAAAAAGTCAGTAAAGGTACGTTTTTTTAACAAAAAAAAGTTAAAAAAATAAGTTTTACAGTAAAAAAGTAAAAAATAAGTAAAGTGGGATATTCAATATACATATATACAGTACACATATGACTAGAGTGCAGTCATATAGAGTGCAGGATGCCTGAGGTGTATCCAAAAGAAATATATACACTACACTCATGTGTACGTACGTGTGTGTGTGTGTGTGTGTGTGTGTGTGTGTGTGTGTGTGTGTGTGTGTGTGAGAGACACTGCTCAATTGTGCCACGCAGTAAAACAGTTTCTGTCTATGAACAGAGTTATAACTAAACAAAAGCACTAATAATAATAATAATAATAATAATAATAATAATAATAATAATAATAATAATAATAATAATAATAATAATAATAATAATAATAATAATAATAATAATAATAATAATAATAAGTCTCTCACCTGTCTTGGTTAGCCCTCCTTCCATGTCTCGCCTGCACTGAACTGGTTGAAGGCAGGTCATCTGCTCCTTGCTCCTCACTGTAGAAAATAAAAAGCACATTATTTTCAACATTCAACAAGGAATCTCTTATCTTATACAGCACACAGCACAGCACAGCACATATTTACAATCCAAAGAGTGTTCTTTGCAAACCCAACAAGTACAGTAAGAGTGTGACTGACTAAACATAAGCAATAAATCTCCAAAATAAGTGCCTTTACCTTGTGTTGTTGTCATCTACAAACGATGAAGATTCTTCTACTTCTACTGCTACTGCTACTACTGCTACTACTACTACTACTTGATTGATTGAAAAGTTTATTAACAGATTGCAGAATGGGTACAGTACAGTACAGCTCAATACATACAATTGTTAAGAGGATGCAGACCTGAGAAAGACTTTCGTCTTGTTTCCATCAGGGTCCCCCATTTTCAATTCATCATATGACACACATGACATACAGATAGACAGTACTGCTACATCTATACATTTATGACATACCAGATTTTCAAATACAGTACTGTTTGTGATACTAAAAAAATCCAGAAGAAGAGTATATACATTTGACATAGAAACTGTGCATTGGGGGAGGTTGGGTAGGTGGGGCGGGGCTGTACATTGGAGGTGGGGGGGGGGGGGGGGGGGGGGGGGTTGGGTAGGGGGGGGGACACTGTACATTGGAATACTGACATACATTTGACATGGAAACTGTACATTGGAGGAGGTTGGGTAGGTGGGGTGGGGTTGGGTGGGTAGCTGTACATTGGAATACTGACAAAGCCATACTTGGTCTTTATTGTACAACTGGGTTAGGACATTTGTAGGGGCCAGTTTTCAATTGCAGTCTCCCGTAGGTGTTCTTTGAGAGTGTTTTTGAAGGTGGGTAGTGATTTACATTCCTTTACAGCTTTGGGTAGGGCGTTCCACATTGTTGTGGCATAATTGCGAAACGTGTTTAGTCCCTTGTTTGATCCGAATCTGGGTTTTACATGATTTGTGGAGCTCCCTCTGGTGTTGTGATCGTGGTATTCACTGACCTTTGGGAAGTATTTTGACATGTACATGGGTACCTTGGTCGTGTAGTGTATCTTGTAGACCAGGCCCATTGCAAGTTGCTGTACTCTGTTGTCTACTCTAAGCCATCCTAGGTTGGCAAAGTGTGCAGGGGTGAGGTGGGTTCTAGGAGTCAGGTCAAGCAGTAGTCTGACTAGTTTGTTTTGAGATGTTTGTAATTTGGTTTTTAGTCGTCTACTGTCAGCCATCCTAGAGAACTATGTTGTTCTGTGTCAACGGTTCCTTTCTGCTGCTGCTGCAAGAAAGGAGCGATAAGAGGAAAACAATGTGAATATAACTGTACTTACGTTTTGATCCAGTACAGTTCTGCCACAGAGACGTTAGCAAGAGATTTGTTTAATGTCTCTGCTCCGACTCACAACAAATCTGCTTCACAATCGGGTTCAACGTCAGTCATGTTTGCACGGAGGAGTTGACGGTGACCGATAACACATTGTGTTGTGTTTAACGGGTCCTTAGATCAGGGTTTTGTAGCAGAGAAGCGAGTTAAACGCTCCTCAATGTAAACAGTCTGGCTGTAGAAACGTTAGCTGCTGGTTTAACAGCGACGCGCGGCCATCTTAGATGACGTCACTCGCTCCGTTCAAGCCGTAAACCGCTCCATTTGGTGGAATTACGACGAATTACTACTACTACTACTACTACTACTAGACTACTACTACTACTACTACTACTACTACTACTACTACTACTACTACTACTACTACTACTACTGCTACTGTTATAAGTCGAACTACTAAAGCTAAAGTTTTGCTGGCTGGAAAAACGTGTGTTCTGCAGAAATGATCTTGTAAACAACGGATCGCTCACTTACATTCTTCTTCTACTGTTATTTTCTGGCAGTCAACTTCCGCCTCCTTCAGAACTTCCTCTCACTTTTTTCGGCTTGATTCTAGCACAACAAATGGCCAAGATATTGATAAAAATGTAACGCCTGTCAAATTAAATCTGGCACATTTTACGCATGCGTATAGGTTTATTTAGCATCGAATTGAAGCATCGAATTGAAATGATCCTGGTTCAGTTATTTATTGTTTTATCAACACCAAATAAAAAGTAGCGTGTAGTTTCAAGGCACGTCATAATGCTACGTCGAAAAAAACCCGGAAATAGACTACATTTCCCAGGCAGATCACGTCAAACAACGACGTCATTCTATCGCGCCGGTGTTCTGCGGAATCCTACTCCCTCCTCGAAAACTGCTGCCGTAGCGCGACTCGCTAGACGCGTCTGCAAAATTCCACTACTCTGCTGAGAACTGCTGCCGTAGCGCGAATCGCCTATATCTTTGGACAGCTGGGTGACGTCACCCTATAGTTCACTCCGAATTCCAACAGGTGTACCGACATTTTATCATCTACAAATACATTCGGATGATATTGTTTAAGATATATCAACAAGACTCAACAAGACGTTCGTCAGCAAGGTGGCAGAATATTGTAGAGTGAACGATTGTGGGTCATGCGCATGCGTGCGCAAGCACAGGAGCGCTGTCAGCAGAATTCAGCAGAGTAGTTGTTTTTAATCTAATTGTTAATACATATATATCGCTATCAAAGAATGCTCCCACTACAGAATCATTTTATATGACCTCACTACTCACTCCATGTATACTGTATGCATATGGTGAGCATATTTTTATACTCCATCATAACATTTTTATGTAAGATTTCTGGGGTAAGGTATTTCAATACACCAATATATCGCTATCAAATAAACTCAGAATTCAGGGAACAAAACTTTTTATCATCTACTTTATACATGCTTTATACATTCTGCTGCAAAGCCAATTACATGCAAATATTTACATGCTTATACAGTAATAAGTTATGTATGTACAAATATGCGGTCCACCTGTTCTCCATTGCTATACAGACCAGGGTCGGGATAAGTATTATTAACACACAAGTGATTTTTGATGCATAAAAAGTGATATTATTAACACACAAGTGATTTTTGATGCATACAAAAGTGATTTTAAAACAAGATAACGCTAAACTCAGGCCTATATCTTTTTACAGCTGCGTGTTACAGCTGGATGTCGTCAGCTGGGAGTCACATCGTCACATTTTGGTGTACGACATTTTATCATCTACTTTATACATGCTTTATACATTCTGCTGCAAAGCCAATTACATGCGAATATTTACATGCTTATATAGTAATGAGAGATACTCAACTCTTCCTCTCCTTCCCTCCCTCAGATATCCACGTCTCTGAGCGGATCTCGGTCTGTCTCTCTGACATCTCCGCCTGGATGACGACCAACCACCTCAAACTGAACCTAAGCTAAACAGAATTGCTCCACCTGCCGGCCAAATCCTCCCCCCTGACGACCTTTACATCACAGTCGAGAATGCAGCTGTGACCGCGTCCCCGACCGCCAAGAACCTTGGTGTTGTCCTCGACGACCAGCTGAACTTCTCTGCTCACATCGCAGCGACAACCAGAACCTGCAGATTCCTCCTGAGCAACGTGAGAAGGATCCACCCCTTCCTGACAAAAGAAGCCACCCAACTCCTCGTCCAATAAACAGTCATCTCCCACCTCGACTACTGCAACGCACTGCTCGCTGGCCTCCCGGCCACTGCCACCAAGCCTCTTCAACTCATTCAGAACGCAGCGGCCCGCCTGATCTCAAACCTACCGAAGTCGGCCCATGTCACCCCACTTCTTAGGGACCTGCACTGGCTCCCCATTGCTGCACGAATCCACTTCAAGGCCCTCGACCTAGCATACCGTGCGGCAAAGGGAACCACTCCCGCCTACCTCCGGTCAATGGTCTCCAACTAGTCTACACACCCTCAAGACCCCTACGCTCTGCATCTTCTGGCCGCCTCAGACCTACTCCTATCCGAGCTCCGGGAGAGTCATCAAAGAGAAGCTGCCTATTCTCAGTCCTTGCCCCACAATGGTGGAATGAACTACCCAGTACCCACCCCAGTTAGAACAGCCGAAACCCGTCCAATCTTTCGCCGTCGACTAAAGACGCACTTCTTCAACCATTATCTGAAATTAAAAAAATTTAAAAAAAATTTAAAAAAGATATCTAACCTAGGGCTGGGCGATATGACCAAAAACGTTATCGCGATAAAATTATAAAATTATTTTCATATAATTCGATATCGATAATTATCGTCGATATAATGTCCGTCAAGTTTAATTAACTTCTTATGCTGCTGCGAATGTCTCAAGTCGAGTTGATGTCGTCATCAGTCCGCGCACGTTACACGTTAAGCAAGCGGAGTATCTCATGACAATAAATATGACACTAAAATACTCTCTTCCGCCACAATATATTGAAACGAACTGTATACCCCACACTACTATAAACGTGGCCTCAGAATTCAAAACACACACATACTCGGCACGTAAATATATAAAACGTCGCTGTGCAAGCTAATTAGCCTAGCAAGCCTGTAGTATCTAAGCGCTGTATTCCATGACAATGTGCTAAATATTACACTAAAATACTCTCTTCCGCCACAATATATTGAAACGACGTCCACTGTATATCCCCACTACTATAAACGTGGCCTCAGAATTCACGTCACACACATACTCGGCACGTAAATATATAAAACATCGGCGTGCAAGCTAATTAGCCTAGCAAGCCTTGTTGAGTGAGTCCTACCTCCTTCCGGGTATATTTCGCTCTCGGCCATCTCCTTCACTGATTGGTTGTTAGCTGTTGTGCGTAAACACGTCATCACGTAACGTTGGTTGTTGTTAGTGAGTGAGCTGAGCCGAGGCTGAACGGAGCCAAGCTTGGAAAATCGATATATCGAAACTTTGCGACCACGTTTCATGTTTATTTCGAGGAAATAATTTATCGCGATAGTTATCGTTATCGTTTTATCGCCCAGCCCTAATCTAACCCTAACTAACCTTACTACACTTGTCCTAATAAACTAACCTACACTGTAGCACCCAACACTTTGATGAACATTGTTACTCAGCTGATAGAGTTGTGCCCTTCCTGATGACTTATCGTACAGAACTTGTACGTCGCTTTGGATAAAAGCGTCAGCTAAATGACTAAATGTAAATGTAAATGTACTAGATTATGCAGACTATCCACAACGGATTGAATAGTAAGCATTTTTCTAAGTATTTATTTTAGATGTAGCTAACATTACCGTTGCATGATTTTGACGCATCTTCAAGGACAACAGCCGAGAAAGGCGGTCCTCAAATGTGCTTTTTAATGAGACCTACTCCTCACTTTTGTTTTGGAATGTAGTTTACATACAATCTCTACACTACTTTCTCTATAGTCCGGAAACGTATATACTCTCTTTTAGAAACTCTGTCTCTTAAACAGTACTGTATATCTTGTATATCATAAATGTATAGCAGTACTGTCAGGGCTCTACAGTGCGACCAAATTGCTCGCATATGCCCCTAAAAATATGTGTGCGAACCGTAAAAATCAATTACGCGCACGCTGTGCGAATACAGATTATAGCCTCTCTCGTCTTTTTTTTCCTCCGCTGTGAGATCGTTAAAAAACTACAAGTCCCACATTGCACTCAAGCCAACGGTCCAATCACAGTAGAGTGACGTGACTGGTTTCATGAGAAAGAAAGCAAATGACCAATCGGAAGCTCTCATTTGGCTTGTTTACTTCCTGAAACGCCACCATTGCGATATGCGAGAGTTTCCCCGATACATGTAACTTCTAGTCTTACCAATAGCAATATATTTTAGAACACCTAGATTTAGCGATAGCAATAGTAATATAACGTAACTTAATGCAACAAAACGAATGCCTTGCTTTGTTGATCATAATGTTGATGCAGTAGCGTATGCCGTTGTGTTGACTGTAACGGACATGATAACAACATAACACTGTGTACACATTCAAATTGCGATAATCGATTCTAACATTTTCAAATCGATGCAGTTGAATTTCCCCCTTAGGATCGATGCATTGTTACACCCCTACACCAAAGTAACTGGCCCACTGTGTATGTGTGTACAGCTAACTTGGCTAGCGTTATGAACAGCAGACGTGGGCAATAGGGTCCAGCTCTCTCGAGATAAAGCTGGGAACGAGGTTAGGGTCCAGCTGCAGCGCCGGACGGCCGAAGTGCAAGCGGTGTGACGTAATTGGCAGACTCTACTGTCAATCAATGGTCTACCTAACACGCAAACTCATAAACAATGTTTCTGTACTGGAGGTGTACAGTATTTCAATAGGCAACCCTGAAAGGATTATTTCTCTAGAAGAGAAACACAGCCAAAACATAGGCATTGTATGCATAAAAGGGGCAAAAGCTAAAGTTAAGTGACTGTTACTTTTGTAGCAGTAGTTTGATTTGATAGTTTATTTGATAGGGACAGCACATGTTAATGAACATCAAGTACAAAATACAAAATGTAAACATGCAGGGTTGTAGCAAGAGCTAATTTACACACATGCACGCACAGTACAAATATACAGTTATAAAAAAAAAAAAAAAAAAAAAAAACTCTTTTACTTGAAATATTTTCACTGTGCTCCTAAATATTTTTGGGTGCTCCTAAATTTCTTTGTGTGCTCCTAACTTTTTTCATTTAGGAGCACTGCCCCTAGTGAAAAAGGTTAGCGTAGAGCCCTGGCTGACTGTATATCTGTATGTCTATGTCATATATGTTATGATGAATTGAAAATGGGGGACCTTGATGTAAACAAGACGAAAGTCTTTCTCTGGTCTGCATCCCCTTAACAATTGTGTGTACTGTACTGTATTTTATTGTACCCATTCTGTAATCTGTTAAATAAAGTTTTCATTCATTCATTCAGTCACTACTTCCTATATTGTCCGGAAACGGGGTTACAACTGACCGGACGTGGGTTACACAAATCACAAGCACCATTCTCTTCGGTTAAAATAACAAACTCAGCAAGACTAGTGATGCACGATATATCGGCCACCGATATAATATCGGCCGATATGGCCGTTTTTTTACACATCGGTATCGGACCGATATCAAGATAGGGCCGATATTAAAAAAAAATAAAAAATTATCTTTTTTTTTCTTCTTCTTTTTACATGTTTTGGCCTTAAATAGTTTCAAAATATCAGTCATTTCTGAAAATAAGTTACAAAAGTAAAAAAAAAAATGCGTTTTGGAAAATAGCTCTTTATTTGATTATCATAAAAAAGTGTTTTCTATACAGAGATATCGACATCGGTAAATATCGGTATCGGCCAGAACAGCAATATTAATATCGGTTATCGGTATCGGCCACAATTTTCACATCGGTGCATCACTAAGCAAGACCGACGGCTTCTCGGTTACAGTGGGTGACAATATTGTCACAAGGAAAGATGAAATTACCTACCTGGGTTCCATCCTAGAGGCTAATCTTTCCTGTGACAAGATGGCATCCAATGTAATAAGAAAAGTCAATCAACGAACTCGATTCTTGTACCGGATCTCCTCCCTGGTAAACAAGAATACCCTGACGACTCTGGCAGGAGCACTCATTCAAGGGTACTACGACTATGCTTGCACCTCATGGTACTAAAGCACCTCAAAGGCACTAAAAAACAAATTACAAACATCTCAAAACAAGCTAGTCAGACTACTGCTTGACCTTACTCCTAGAACCCACCTCACCCCTGCCCACTTTGACAACCTAGGATGGCTTAGAGTAGACGACAGAGTACAGCAACTTGCAATGGGCCTGGTCTACAAGATACACTACGCGACCAAGGTACCCATGTACATGTCAAAATACTTCCCAAAGGTCAGTGAATACCACGATCACAACACCAGAGGGAGCTCCACAAATCATGTTAAACCCAGATTCGGCTCAAACAAGGGACTAAACACGTTTTGCAATTATGCCACATCAATGTGGAACGCCCTACCCAAAGCTGTAAAGGAATGTGAATCACTACCCACTTTCAAAAACTATCTGAAAGAACACCTACAGGAGACTGCAATTCAAAACTGGCCCCTACAAATGTCCTAACCCAGTTGTACAGTAAATGACCAAGTATGGCGTTGTCAGTATTCCAATGTACAATGTACAGTGCCCCCCCCCCACCTCCAATGTACAGCCCCCACCCACCCCACCCACCCAACCTCCTCCAATGTACAGTTTCTACGTCAAATGTATATACACTCTTTTTCTGGACACTTTTTGTATCACAAACAGTACTGTATTTGCAAATCTGATATGTCATAAATACATGTAGCAGTCAGTACTGTCTATCTGTATGTCATGTATGTCATATATGTTATGATGAATTGAAAATGGGGGACCCTGATGTAAACAAGACGAAAGTCTTTCTCTCGTCTGCATCCTATTAACAATTGTATGTATTGAGCTGTACTGTACCCATTCTGCAATCTGCTAATACACTTTTCAATCAATCAATCAAAACCACAGACCACTGCACTTCCGCGTTACATGGAGCTCGTGAGGGGGTCAGGGTACACACAACAACACTACAGACCACTGCACTTCCGCGTTACATGGAGCTCGTGAGGGAGTCAGGGTACACACAACAACACTACAGACCACTGCACTTCCGCGTTACATGGAGCTCGTGAGGGAGTCAGGGTACACACAACAACACTACAGACCACTGCACTTCCGCGTTACATGGAGCTCGTGAGGGGGTCAGGGTACACACAACAACACTACAGACCACTGCACTTCCGCGTTACATGGAGCTCGTGAGGGGGTTAGGGTACACACAACAAGCACTACAGACCACTGCACTTCCGCGTTACATGGAGCTTGTGGGGGGGAAGGGGGCATATAATATAACATGAATGAATGTTGATTAGAGCCTTGGTGTAAGTGGTTGTAGCTAAGCTAACCACTAACGTCAAGGCTCTCTAATCAAAATTCATTCATTGTATCCCCCCCCCCCAGCTATGAGCTCAACATACCGGAAGTGTTGCGGTGGTCAATAATAACTTTTCGAGAATAGCAATAAAAACTAAGACATTATTTTCTCACCGTGTGTTTTCTTTTCGTACCGGCGGCGCGCGCACGTGCTGGAAGAACAGCCACAACAATTACGTCAAACGTGAAAACGTCAAGTCATCATTCCTCCCGCGTGCGCCGTGTTTCTGAACCAAGGAGGATGTGACGTCACGGATCCCACCAACAGCCCGACAACTAAGACCCGCCTTGGTAGAATTTGGAGCGTTGGGATTGGTCAGAGGGAGCTACGGTAAATTTGACATGTCTGTCAGTATTGAGAATGTTGTTGCATCTACACAGTAGTAGAGCAATCATCAGTACATTATAACACGTTTCGCAATTATGCCACAACAATGTGGAACGCCCTACCCAAAGCTGTAAAGGAATGTGAATCCCTGCTCACATTCAAAACCGCTCTTAAAGAGCACCTACGGGAGGCTGCAATTCGAAAACCCCCACCTCCTAATAGACAGTCTCCTCCCGCATGTATATATTCCCTCCCCGCCGTATGTATATTTCTCTCCCACCCACCCACCCCCTCCTAATGTACAGTCCCCTCCCCATCATATATACTCTGTCAGGATCTAGGGGTAACAGTACTGTATATTGGAATACCGTTTATGTCACAAATGTATCAGTACTAAATACCTATATGTCCCTATGCCATAAATGTCATGTATGAATTGAAAATGGGGGACCCTGATGGAAACAATACAAACGTCTTTCTCAGGTCTGCATCCCCTTAACAATTGTATGTATTGAGCCGTACTGTATTGTACCCATTCTGCAATCTGTTAAATAAAGTTTTCATTCATTCATACTATGAGCAATAGTGCTAATCAGATGTATGTACAGAGTTGTTGTATTAATATGTATCTATCCATATTGTGACATCCTCCAGGCATGACGCAGTATACAAGTAGATTTCTTGAACTGATTTTAATGAAGCTTGTCCATTCTCCATCCAAACCGTAAATACATACAAATGATACCATTAGCAATTGAAAGCCCATCAAAAACGTAGCTAACATCAACCGTCAACATAACGAAAATCATCATCCATAGCAATCAATACCTTATTGGCTGCGTGCCAGACAGTATAAGAGAACATCGATTGTGTTGCGTCTTTGTCCTTTTTCTTGTTATATTGTCTTGTGTTAGACAACTATTTTACTTGCTTGAATTGACCGCAAAGTCAAGACAGCCATCCATCAAGTCATGTCGGGTCTCAAAGAAAGGCGGAAACACGTCACCGGATATTAAGTGGGAAACAAGTCTTGTGAGACTAAATAATTGCACAAGCAAAAAGAAATCATGCGCCACTCATATTATCTATATAAACCCATATGAAATACAATCCTGAGTATTATTATTAATATGCAAAAATAAACTTATAAAATTGTAAGCGAATATAACTATATTAACAAACTGTTAACCATAGCTGCATTTACATATATCCACATCCGTCTGTACATACCTGCATATAATCCTTTGTATATCTGTAGATACTAGCCTCTATCTATCTATACATTTTGTACATGTCCCTTACCTACTCTTACTAGTTACGCTGCTGGCCAGTATGACTTACTACCATAGTGTCTTTATACCTGTATCACTGTACATGTTAATACTATATCTATATCTGTACATATCCCTTACCTACTCTTACTATATATATATATATATATGGGAGAAAAATAGAAAATGGGGATATTTATATAATATATCCCCATCCCAATTTCATATTTCCAATTCTCCCCTCCCCTGTCTTGAACGTTGCTAGACTATGCCTCCCACTGGTCGGCTGTAGTGAGGATAGAAGCCTTGCATCACGTGTCCCCTCCGGTACACGAGGAGGCAGCCTGTCGCATCTTTTCACCGCAGCAGCTCGAACTCTCAGTGGCGAGGAGTAACGCGTGGGAGGCTCACACTGCCCCCGATACTTCCTGTTTCCGCCGCACCGGCGTCACCAAACCGACTTGTAGGAGTCGCTGTCCACAACGTCCAATCCCCACCCACCGGCCCTCCCACCCTCTAACACTGCCAATTGTGTTAGTATGACGACCGGCCAAGCCGGTAGCAACGCCGAGAGCTGGGCTCGATACCAGCATCTCCTGCGTTAGTGGCGAGCGCCTTGCCCACTGCGCCACTCAGCCGTGCCACATAGAGGCAATTTCAACGTGCTTTACGTACATTGAAAAAGGTTACATCATATGGAATAGTTGATTTAAAAGGAATTAAAAAAAATGTAAAGAAACATGTCAAAGAATAAAGGAAAGGAAGGGGGAAAAAACGAACAAAGAACAAACACATTTTAAGCTGCTTTTATCAGTAGTCAATGCTGGGACACATTAAACAGTATATTATGTTATATACTATATGTATGATATATTCAGTATATGTGAAGGTCACCACCCACAGTCAGGCTGAATTAAGGGGCCTCCTTCTGTGTGGTGAACAACATGAAAACATAAGGAAGGATTACATAATAAACATAGATGATGAAGTAAGGTTTAGTCCATATTCCAATGTACAGTTTTGCTTGTACAGTTTCCCCCACCCACCTCCAATGTACAGTTCCCCAACCACCTACCCAACCTCCTCCAATGTACAATTTCTACGTCAAATGTATATACTCTTTTTTAGACTCTTTTTGTATCACAAACAGTACTGTATTTGTAAATCTGGTATGTCATAAATGTATAGATGTAGCAGTACTGTATCTGTATGTTGTGTATGTCATAATATGTTATGATGAATTGAAAATGGGGGACCCTGATGTAAACAAGATGAAAGTCTTTCTCTGGTCTGCATCCCCTTAACAATTATGTGTATTGAGCTGTACTGTATTGTACCCATTCTGCAATCTGTTAATAAAGTTTTCGATCAATCACTCAATCATACACGCCACACTGAGGCCTACAACAAACTGACCGGATCTTCCTTTATTCATTATGTTGATTGTACTGTAGCACTATTTTACTCTGTCCATTCTATTGCATAATTTTACTATCTATTCTATTCTACTATTCTATTATTGCACTGTATTATTTTACTCTGTCTATTGCTTTTTATTACAGGTTCAAAACTGTCAGGTATTAAACTGTGTGGGTATCAAACAAGAGACTGTCAGGCTTTAAAACTGTGTAGGAACCAGGCCTAGAACTGCACCCTGAGAGAGGGAACTGCACCCTGAGAGAGGGAACTGCACCCTGAGAGGGAACTGCACCCTGAGAGAGGGAACTGCACCCTGAGAGGGAACTGCACCCTGAGAGAGGGAACTGCACCCTGAGAGAGGGAACTGCACCCTGAGAGGGAACTGCACCCTGAGAGGGAACTGCACCCTGAGAGAGGGAACTGCACCCTGAGAGGGAACTGCACCCTGAGAGGGAACTGCACCCTGAGAGGGAACTGCACCCTGAGAGAGGGAACTGCACTCTGAGAGGGAACTGCACTCTGAGAGGGAACTGCACTCTGAGAGGGAACTGCACCCTGAGAGGGAACTGCACCCTGAGAGGGAACTGCACCCTGAGAGGGAACTGCACCCTGAGAGGGAACTGCACTGCACCCTGAGAGGGAACTGCACTCTGAGAGGGAACTGCACTCTGAGAGGGAACTGCACCCTGAGAGGGAGGTTCGAAGGGTCAAAGTGGGTATAAGACAGGAGGGAAGACTGTCAAGTTGTAAACTGTGGATACCAAACAGAGAAGGTAAAGACGACTTTGAACTGTTGAACAGTAATCCAGAACTATTTTATTGCACTGTAAAAAAAATAAAAATAAAATGTTTTGCATGGAATAGCGCACAAACTAAAGTACGTCGAAATTAACTGGTTAGTCAGTCTTGGACTATAAACAATGCCTGTCAAATGAGCCATACTGTTGTCTCCATAGCTATAATACAAAACACACCATGGGTCCGCAAACATCGCTAAAATGGTCAATAACGCTGGCGCCATTGAGTAAAGATGGGAAAAGAGCGTGGCGGTCAATGAGTCAACAGGGACGGGGTTGAATGTGAACTAGATGAGGGAGGGAGGTGAGTTTGTTTCTTCTCTGGTGTGAATCCTCATGTGTGTATTTATATATGCCTTCCGAGTAAATCCTTTCCCACAAACTTCACGACTAAATGTTTTTCCCCCGAGTATGAGTTCTGATATGTACTTTTAAGTCACGTTTTGCACCAAATATTTCACAGGGTGCAACTATAGGGCTTTTCCCCAGTATGGCTTCTCATGTGAATATTCAGGTATCTCCGTGTAATATATCTTTTAGGACACAGTGTGCAACTATAGGGCTTTTCCCCAGTATGGCTTCTCATGTGTCTATTCAGGTCTCCTTGTGTAATATATCTTTTAAGACACAGGGTGCAACTATTGGGCTTTTCCCCAGTATGGCTTCTCTTGTGAATATTCAGCTCTCCCAGTGTAATATATCTTTTAGGACACAGGGTGCAACTATAGGGCTTTTCCCCAGTATGGCTTCTCATGTGAATATTCAGGTGTCCCCGTCTAATATATCTTTTAGGACACAGTGTGCAACTATAGGGCTTTTCCCCAGTATGGCTTCTCATATGTGCTTCCAAGAGTGTAATGGCAGTATATTTCTTGCCACAAACAGTACATGTCCTGTGAGTTTGAAGGTGAAGTTTCAAGCTCTCTGTGGGTTCTAAATGTTTTCCACACAAACCACAGTCACTAGAATGGGCTTTAAGATGGGACATTAAAGCGTTCCTATTAGGAAAACATTTTCCACACACTTTACAGCTCCAGGTCTCACATGGTATTTGGTTTGATAATTTCACCTCATGGGATGAAACCACAGAGCTCTTGAACTGGTTGCTGTTAGACAAACTCTGTCCTTTGTTTTTCTGTGTCTTCTTTGATGTCAGTGAGTTTAAACCAGGATGAGGTTCACTAGTCTCCAGCCAATCATCACTGTCATCAGTTCCAGAACAGTCTGAAGAGAGGAGCTGGCCATCTGTAGTTGGTTCTAAATCACCAGCTAAGTTACTGACTGGTTCTGATAATCCACAGTCCTCTCCATCAGGTTCTGTTTTCATCTGTTCTGTTGAGGTGCTGGCTAGAGGCTCTGTCTCTCTGTTTTCCTCAGTCTGGGTTTGGTTAAACCATGAGGACTGAGGTTTCTCTTCATCATCTTCACTCTTCACAGGGACAGGGTTGAAAGTGAACTTGATATCAGCCTCCTCCAGACCTTGAAGCTGCTCTCCCTCCTGACTGGTCCAGAGTTCCTCCTGTTCCTCTTTAATCTGTAGGAGCTCTGGGTCCTGGGTTTGGTTAAACCATGAGGACTGAGGTGTCTCTTCATCATCTTCACTCTTCACAGGGACAGGGTTGAATGTGAACTTGATGATACCAGCCTCCTCCAGACCTTGAAGCTGCTCTCCCTCCTGACTGGTCCAGAGTTCCTCCTGTTCCTCTTTCATCTGTAGGAGCTCTGTCTGCTCCTGGCTCAGACTGGGGCTCCTCTCCTGCTGCTCAGGGGGAACCTCCTCTTCACAGACAGAGAGCTGTGGGGGGTCTGGAGGGAGGCAGAATAATAACATGAATAGTTGTAATTGCTGTCACCATTGGAAAGCCACCCATTTTAAGAATTCACACATGTTCTTCCTGTGCCCCGGGACAGTTCAGTCAGTATGTTCTTCCTGTGCCCCAGGACAGTTCAGTCAGTATGTTCTTCCTGTGCCCCAGGACAGTTCAGTCAGTATGTTCTTCCTGTGCCCCAGGACAGTTCAGTCAGTATGTTCTTCCTGTGCCCCAGGACAGTTCAGTCAGTATGTTCTTCCTGTGCCCCAGGACAGTTCAGTCAGTATGTTCTTCCTGTGCCCCAGGACAGTTCAGTCAGTATGTTCTTCCTGTGCCCCAGGACAGTTCAGTCAGTATGTTCTTCCTGTGCCCCAGGACAGTTCAGTCAGTATGTTCTTCCTGTGCCACAGGACAGTTCAGTCAGTATGTTCTTCCTGTGCCCCAGGACAGTTCAGTCAGTGACAAAACTGAGGAAAACAAAAATAAACCACGTGAACTTTGGAAATTACTCAATTTGAAGTAAAAAACTTAAAACCAGGTTCTCAAACATAAACATAAAGACGGACAACACGCTCATCACAGACAAACTGGATGTAGCCAATTACTTAAAACACTTTCTTCACAAACATAGCCACAACACTGGTAAACAAACTACCCTCCCACTCAGGGACGGGGTTGAATGTGAACTAGATGAGGAAGGGAGGGACGTGAGTTTGTTTCTTCTCTGGTGTGAATCCTCATGCATGTCTTTATATATGTCTTCCAAGTAAATCCTTTCCCACAAACTTCACGACTAAATGTTTTTTCCCGAGTTCCTGATATGTACTTTTAAGTCACGTTTTGCACCAAATATTTTATCACAGGGTGCAATTATAGGGCTTTTCCCCAGTGTGGCTTCTTATGTGAATATTCAGGTCTCCCTGTGTAATATATCTTTTAGGACACAGTGTGCAACTATAGGGCTTTTCCCCAGTATGGCTTCTCTTGTGTCTATTCAGGTCTCCCAGTGTAATATATCTTTTAGGACACAGTGTGCAACTATAGGGCTTTTCCCCAGTATGGAATCTCATGTGTCTATTCAGGTCTCCCAGTGTAATAAATCTTTTAGGACACAGTGTGCAACTATAGGGCTTTTCCCCAGTGTGGCTTCTCATGTGAATATTCAGGTGTCCCTGTGTAATATATCTTTTAAGACACAGTGTGCAACTATAGGGCTTTTCCCCAGTATGGCTTCTCTTGTGTTTATTCAGGTTTTGCTGTGTAATATATCTTTTAGGACACAGTGTGCAAATATAGAGCTTTTCCCCAGTATGACGTCTTATATGTTCGTTTAGGTGAGATTTTTGACTATATCTTTTAGGACACAGTGTGCAACTATAGGGCTTTTCCCCAGTATGGCTTCTCATATGTTCTTCCAAGTGTGTAATGCCAGTATATTTCTTGCCACAAACAGTACATGTCCTGTGAGTTTGAAGGTGAAGTTTCAAGCTCTCTGTGGGTTCTAAATGTTTTCCACACAAACCACAGTCACTAGAATGGGCTTTAAGATGGGACATTAAAGCGTTCCTATTAGGAAAACATTTCCCACACACTTTACAGCTCCAGGTCTCACATGGTATTTGGTTTGATAATTTCACCTCATGGGATGAAACCACAGAGCTCTTGAACTGGTTGCTGTTAGACAAACTCTGTCCTTTGTTTTTCTGTGTCTTCTTTGATGTCAGTGAGTTTAAACCAGGATGAGGTTCACTAGTCTCCAGCCAATCATCACTGTCATCAGTTCCAGAACAGTCTGAAGAGAGGAGCTGGCCATCTGTAGTTGGTTCTAAATCACCAGCTAAGTTACTGACTGGTTCTGATAATCCACAGTCCTCTCCATCAGGTTCTGTTTTCATCTGTTCTGTTGAGGTGCTGGCTAGAGGCTCTGTCTCTCTGTTTTCCTCAGTCTGGGTTTGGTTAAACCATGAGGACTGAGGTTTCTCTTCATCATCTTCACTCTTCACAGGGACAGGGTTGAATGTGAACTTGATTATACCAGCCTCCTCCAGACCTTGAAGCTGCTCTCCCTCCTGACTGGTCCAGAGTTCCTCCTGTTCCTCTTTAATCTGTAGAAGCTCTGGGGCCTGGGTTTGGTTAAACCATGAGGACTGAGGTTTCTCTTCATCATCTTCACTCTTCACAGGGACAGGGTTGAAAGTGAACTTGATATCAGCCTCCTCCAGACCTTGAAGCTGCTCTCCCTCCTGACTGGTCCAGAGTTCCTCCTGTTCCTCTTTAATCTGTAGGAGCTCTGGGTCCTGGGTTTGGTTAAACCATGAGGACTGAGGTTTCTCTTCATCATGTTCACTCTTCACAGGGACAGGGTTGTATGTCAACCTGATGATACCAGCCTCCTCCAGACCTTGAAGCTGCTCTCCCTCCTGACTGGTCCAGAGTTCCTCCTGTTCCTCTTTCATCTGTAGGAGCTCTGTCTGCTCCTGGCTCAGACTGGGGCTCCTCTCCTGCTGCTCAGGGGGAACCTCCTCTTCACAGACAGAGAGCTGTGGGGGGTCTGGAGGGAGGCAGAATAATAACATGAATAGTTGTAATTGCTGTCACCATTGGAAAGCCACCCATTTTAAGAATTCACACATGTTCTTCCTGTGCCCCGGGACAGTTCAGTCAGTATGTTCTTCCTGTGCCCCAGGACAGTTCAGTCAGTGACAAAACTGAGGAAAACAAAAATAAACCACGTGAACTTTGGAAATTACTCAATTTGCAGTAAAAAACTTAAAACCAGGTTCTCAAACATAAACATAAAGACGGACAACACGCTCATCACAGACAAACTGGATTTAGCCAAGTACTTAAACACTTTCTTCACAAACATAGCCACAACACTGGTAAACAAACTACCCTCCCACTCAGGGCAGTATGGGGTAGAACACATAGTAGCATACTACAAGAACCTAGGCGTCCACAAAGACGACTTCAAACTGGAAATGGTAACTACAGATGAGGTACTCAAAAAACTGAGCGCCCTCCAACCGAACAAGGCCACTGGCCATGACAACATCCCCTCCAAATTCCTCAGAGACTCAGCAGCCGCCATCACCCCAGTCATGCCCCGATCACGTTTTTTTGCCACCGATACCGATCACCGATCGTCGTGAGCCATATCGGCCGATACCGATCGGATCGTTTTTGATTAAATTTTTTTTTAATTATTTTATATAATTTTTATATTTTTTTATAAAATATATATATTATATAATTAGACTTGTACTTGTATTATCTGCGAGACATCGCCACCACGCAACAAGCTCCACTGTCTGTGTGTACTCTAGTAGCCTCCAGCCAGGGAGCGAAATTAACTTTTTGACTCACCGGCCAGTGGCGGGTAGATGGGAAGAATCTACCCGCCAAGCATATTTCCTACCCGCCAACTTTTTTTTGATAAAAAAAAAATTATTATTATTTTATATAAACACTTTTTTTTAATAAAATATATATATTATATAATCATACTTGTGATTGTGTTATCTGCGAGACTTCGCCACCTCGCTGTCTGAAAACAGCTCCACTGTCTGTGTGTATACTCGAGTGGCCTCCAGCTCCAGCAAGGATTCTCCGGCGCTGCAGCTGGACCCTAAATGCTACATTCAGCATGCAAAAGGATTCTCCTGAGCTACAGCTGGACCCTATTCAGCAGCCCTCATGCGATGTAAGCCAGGGACTCGAATACGCATGTTGTTGTAGGACATTGATGTCAGGAGCTATAGCTACTGCTGGATGGCGTTGGGACAGTGCCTCAGTGAACTATTTAGTTTACTGCGACATTTCGTAGTGACTAGTGAGCTACCTAGCCAACGGAGGTATTATGCACTGGACTATTGCTGGAGCATTTGTTGATGTCGGGAGCTATCAGTAGCTAGCCGGCTGGATAACGTTACACAATGCCTCATGTATTAAACTAAGTGAATAGTTGACTGGGTCATTTTGTAACGGTAGCTAACGTTATCTCACGAAGGTCCCACACTGACTAGACTAACGTCTATGGAAGCAAATGAGTGCCAGAAGTATTTGAATTTTACCAGACACCGGTGACTGTCGGAGGCAATAGCCTCTGTTTACATGCAGCATACAGAAACAGGTGGGGAGGGGTAGGAGCAGCAATGCGCTGCGTGTCTGTGCTGAGACAGCGAGTGAGAACTCCGCTAAAGAATTGGATCATGATTTTCGGTTTTCACATGACTATTTGATTGCCCGCCACACGGCGGGCAGACCTCTCAGTGGGAGGCGCCAAACATAAAAACTGAGCGCCAATGGCGGGTGGCGGCCTCTAGTTTTGCCCCCTGCCTCCAGCTACGGCCAGGATTCTACGGAGCTGCAGCTGGACCCTATACTCGAGTAGCCTGCAGCTACGGCCAGGATTCTCCGGAGCTGCAGCTGGACCCTATTGATCACATTCAACAACATACCCTGAGCTCGAATACGCATCGAATGAGTGTTATAAAACATTGATATCAGGAGCCATCTGTGGCTACTGCTGGCCGGCTATATAACGTTGATACAGCGCCTCAGTGAACTATTTAGTTCAGTGGGACATTTCGTTTTGAACAGTGAGCTGGCGTCAGCTAACGTGAGCTAGCGGAGGTATCATACAGACTTGCTGGAGCGTTTGTTGATGTCAGGAGCTATCAGTAGCTGGCCGGCTAGATACCACTCGGTTAGACAATGCCTCATCATGTATTGGACTGGAAGTGAATGGTTGACTGGGTCATTTTGTAACGGTAGCTAACGTTAGCTCAGGGAGACGCGTACATGCAGTTGTTGAGGTAGATAACCGTGATTATGTTTATTTATTTAGACTAGACTACACCGTGTTTGCGTGCGGGAGGGGCCGGAGGGAGGAGCAGACGCCGCACCACTGTGTGGGAGTGTGTGCAACTCCCGGTGTCTGAGACAGAACTCAGCGAGTGAGATCGGTTTTGACGATCGGCGAAAATAAAGCATCATCACCGATCACCGATCGCATATTTATATTGACCGATCGATCGGAGCATCCCTAGTCATCACACACATAATAAACCTCTCCATAAAACAGGGACACGTCCCCAAGGACTTCAAAATTGCGAGAGTAACACCCCTGCACAAAAAGGGCAGCAAATTAGACCCAGGCAACTACCGCCCTGTTTCTATCCTTACATCCATCTCGAAAGTCATGGAAAAAATAGTATACGAACAGGTCGAAAAGTACCTTGCGGAAAAAAATCGAATCTACGAATTCCAATCTGGCTTCAGAACATCCCACTCGACTGACACATGCCTTCTCTATTTGAACGGGCAAATACTGCGGCATGGTCATGCTGGACCTACAAAAGGCCTTCGACACTGTCAATCACACCATTCTGATTGACAAGCTAAAAGCAATTGGTTTTGATAGTTTATCAGTGAGCTGGATACAATCCTACCTGGAGGGGAGAGAACAGATGGTGGAGGTAAACGGTACCCTATCCCCCCCCTCACAGTGAACTGTGGTGTTCAGGGGAGGAAACTAACTTTTTGGCTTACCAGCCAACTGGCGAGTATCTGATTTTTTTTACCAGCCAAACAGATTTTTTATCAGACAAAAAAAATCGCTAATTGTGTAATTACTTCTTTGTATGTCTTCGTCTAAATTGATTTTCAATCATAGTAAAATAATCACACTGTGTCTCTACTCTTTAAAATATTTATTAGCATAAAACATTAATCTCTACTCTTCACAATATTAGCATAAAACATATTAACATGAAAGAGGGATCTATTCTGGACTGGGTTGGCTCAACTGGGCAGTGAAAGATGCTGGGTTGGACTGGGTTGGGCAGTGAAAGAAAAAAACTGAAGTATGTTGTGAAGTGTATAGATAGATGTGAAATGTATAGATGTAGCAGTACTGTCTATCTGTATGTCATATGTTATGATGAATTGAAAATGGGGGACCCTGATGTAAACAAGACGAAAGTCTTTCTCTGGTCTGGATCCCCTTAACAATTGTGTGTATTGAGCCGTACTGTATTGTACCCATTCTGCAATCCTTAGGAGTCTAACCTAAATGGCTCCTCCTCCTGAGAATTTCCCCCTTTTTTTTTGTTACATAATATAAAATTACAGATTCATACCTTCAAAATAAGCCATCAATTGTCAAATTTGAGACGATAGTTTTCAATCAATGTCCTATCAAACATTCTGGTACAGTCATTACCAATTTGCAGCAGGAGCCTCTGAAGAGAATTCAGTGAATTCAGCTAATGATAAGGGAACTACACTCCTTCCCAGAATTCAATGTGATGTCAATGTTAATTTCAATGACTAATTCACACCATGAAACAAAGGCCCAGCAGGGAACAATTACAGCTGAATGGGGGTATAGTGTGACTGATCAATACAGGCAACACACACTTTGATTTGATGCCATGCATATACACACACTAGATAGACAGAGGTTTAGATATTTAGATAGATATATAATAGTAATATAATAGAAAGAGAGAAAGAAAGAGAGAAAGAAAGAAAGAAAGAAAGAAAGAAAGAAAGAAAGAAAGAAAGAAAGAAAGAAAGAAAGAAAGAACGAAAGACAGAATGAAAAAAAGAAAGAAAGAAAGAAAGAAAGAAAGAAAGAAAGAAAGAAAGAACATCAATTGCTTTCATACAATTCTCTGCTGTTTTATAACATTATCATTTGCTTAGGTCATGTCAGTCAAAATGAACTATACTTATGACTGCTGGTGAGAGCAGGCAACTGCACCTCCTCATCCATCACCCTCAACATAGGGGCCCCCCAGGGCTGTGTTCTGAGTCCCCTCCTCTACTCCCTGTACACACACGACTGTGTGGCTCAGCGGAGTAGCAATACAATCATCAAATTTGCTGATGACACAGTGGTGGTGGGCCTGATCTCTGCCAACGACGAGAGGGCCTACCTGGAAGAGGTCAAGGTCCTGGCGGGATGGTGCCAGGAAAACAGCCTCTCCCTGAACGTCAGCAAAACAAAAGGAGATGATTGTGGACTTCAGGAGGTCGGGGGTCAAGGACTACAGCCCCCTCAGCATCGACGGGGCACCGGTTGAGAGAGTCAACAGCTTTAAGTACCTCGGAGCCTACATATCCGAGGACTTGACATGGACCACACACATTGACAGTGTTGTGAAGAAGGCACGACAACGCCTCTACTTCCTCAGGCGCCTAAGGAAGTTCCAAGTCAGTCAGAAGATCCTTAAGAACTTCTACTCATGTACAATAGAGAGCATCTTGACCGGCAACATCACCTCCTGGTTTGGGAATAGCACTGCACAAGACCGAAGCAGACTACAAAGAGTGACACGTTCAGCCGAACGCACAATTGGAGGGGGGCTCCCCACCCTCCAGAACATTTACAACAAGCGTTGCAAGGGCAAGGCTAAGAAAATCATTAAAGACTCCAGTCACCCGAACAACTGCCTCTTTGAACTGCTGCGGTCAGGCAAGCGATACCGGAGTCTCAAGGCGAGCACAGAAAGACTCAGAAGAAGCTTCTATCCCCAGGCCATCAGGCTGCTAAACGAACAATGAATGAACACTACACAACAACAACCACCAAACGCACATAGCACACACATCCACACGCACACACTCACTTAAACAAACACACTGTAGCACCCACTCCACACACTTTATAGCACACACCCACTTTAAACAAACACACTGTAGCACCCACTCCCCACACTTTATATTTATTGATGAAGGATTGCACTACAACTCGTACACCTTACTGTAAATTGTACCTAAATTGTACCTCATCCCATCTCTGCTTTGCACTAGATAGTACTGTACATTAGTACACTGCATAGTATTGTATATTATATGGTAACTCAGAACATTGTACATATGTCTATACCGAACACTGTGACCTCTTTTTCTTCTTCTAAATTACATGTATACTATGTTTGATACTATCTTGTCTAGCACAGTCTCTGGAGCGTAACAGTAAGAAGCATTTTGTATGAAAGTATTCTGTACTTCTGTATGACAACTATTAAAGAAACTTGAAACTTGAATAGTCATTCCCTATAAAACTAATAGTCCTCATTTCATTGCTTGAGTCATTACATACAAATATGTTGAACTAGTTGTCAAAATCTGTCAAGCCAATTTTATACATTTCTTTATAATTTTTTCCCTGAATGGAGCTGGATGCCAGGGAATCGCTGCACACATTCATGTTGATGAGGCGGGTTTCAATCTGGCAAAAGGTAGAAGGCGTGGAAGGAATCGCATTGGACAGAGAGCAACCACTGATGTCCCAGGCCAACGAGGAGGGAATATTACAATGTGTGCAGCCATCTCAGAAAACGGCATCCTCACCCATATGCCCCGCATTGGTGCATACAACACACAACATCTGCTGACTTTTTTAGACTCTTTACAGGGACATAATCCCTGAGAATGAGAGGGGTCTAAATGGCGACCATCTGACCAAGTACGTTGTTGTATGGGATAATGTGCGTTTTCACCACGCAATTCTGGTCACACAGTGGTTTGCAGCACATGAAAGGATGCTGGTGGAATATCTCCCTCCCTACTCCCCATTCCTGAATCCAATAGCCAAACAGACAGGAACGTCTGGATGTGAATGAATGATTTACAGTACTGTGTATGTTGTATGTTCCAATTCAGTTCCAATATGTGCAATATTGTTTACAGTTGTGCACAGCTCTACCCAACGGCCAAAGGGTGTTTCTTATGTTTGTTGTAAATTAGTTTGTATTTTTCTTTTGCACAATGCTGTGAACAAATTAAAATGGCAAAGAGCATATGCAGTAAAAATTTGAAACATACGTGTCTTGTACTCATTTACCTCACTAAATACAGCAATGTGTAACTGTAGATTTCAAATGGCCGTGCAAATAGTGTATAGTGCTGTCTTGAGCATTTTCAGAAAGTGTCACCAAGATCTGACTTTTTTTGCATTGGAAAACACTTACAGAGTGAACTGTCATAACGAAAACATGGCAAAGCCATTTGACTATCTTGTTCATAAACAATGGTGTCAGGACTTTTCATTTTGATGACAGTGACACTTTCATTGACATGAATACTTGCTTTTGAGGAATGAATTATCCATTTTGAGCAAGTGACACGCTTCTGCAGGTTATCACCTAGGTTTTGCAGTTTGTACTAATTGTTTTGAGAAATGCACTAACAGTTATGAGAACTTTAATTCTGATCAGAGAAATGCACCAAAGCAATTGAGAAAAACTGTATTATTAAATATAATCATTTTCTATAGGCTTGCCGTGGTAGTCAGTGATACTGGTGTATACACACACTAGATAGACAGAGGTTTAGACATTTAGATATATATATAGATATATAATAGTATAGTAATAGAGAGAGAGAGAGAGAGAGAGAGAGAGAGAGAGAGAGAGAGAGAGAGAGAGAGAGAGAGAGAGAGAGAGAGAGAGAGAAAGAAAGAAAGAGATACAGAGATATATACAGAGAGACATTTATAATAATTATATTATTAATTCGTTTTTTACACACACACACACACACACACACACACACACACACACACACACACACACACACACACACACACACACACACACACACACACACACACACACACACACACACACACACACACACACACACACACACACACACACACACACACACACACACACACACACACACACACACACACACACACACACACTAATAACATGATCATAACCAAACCAATTTCAAATGTATCATCAAGTACAAAATAGATTTGATCGTAATATTTATGAGAATGCATGTTTTTTCACACTACAGGAGGAGTATGTCACAGTATGATATCATAATCGAACATTCTAGAACCTTAACCTTAACCATGCCTAACCTTAACCGGCGAAAGAATACACGTTAAAAAAAAAATCATGTAAAAAAAAAAAAATTGATGGGATTCGAACTCGTCAACAACGGACCGCAGGACCGCTGCTCTGCCAGGTGAGCTGAAGCGCCGAATGAAAAAGTTGCGGAACAGTAACAGGCCACCTCTCTACTCTAGACTAGAGAGCTGTCATCACCGTGATGCGCGCTTGAATGATTTTATCAACGACAGACAGTGAGAAACACAACCCCCCCCCCTCTCGCGCTGAAGAATATGCATATTAGATCACTCAGTGATTAACACCTATGCGCGGTTTGTGTGTGCGCGCGTGCATGTACGTGACGCGTTGTAGTTTCGGGGAATACAGGGATATTTAGAACTATACAATTTAGCAAGAATTAAACATATTTACAAGTCGTATTATGTTTAGCAAGTAAGGATACATATAGATTACACTATATGCACTCGAAATTGTCTTTGTTCTATTTTTACAGATTTTTGAAAAACGGGACTTCCTGAGCATTTGTGAGAGATTCTAATTCTTTTGTTCTCCGCCCACGGGAGCAATAAGCCCCGTTGACTCCTAAGGTTTAATAAAGTTTTCAATCAATCAAGTTAACTTTGAACCTCGGTTGTCAAGCCGCGTCAATGTTGTGTATGCATCTGGGTAGGCACACTGTGCCTTTAAGACAGCACGGTGGTCTTACGACAGTGCTGTGAAGTACCGTCAAGTGTTGTGGTAACGTCAGTTGGGTTGGTGTGCTGTTGTGCACAGTGCACTTGAGCTAGCCCCTTTCGTGACTGCGATGTGCAAGCCAGGGGCTTTTGAGCATGAAATAAAATGTCTAACCTTACGTCGTAGTCCGGTGCTTTTTTGGAAACATTATAGTCATAACAGAAACAGATACACCTAGCTGGCTGCTTTGAGCACACAGGGCTAACGTTATAGCTAACAAGCAGCTATAGCTAAAACGCTAACTAGAAGCTAACCACTGTATACAGTTCCAGTAGACTAACATTACACCTCTGTGATTTAAATGTGTCCTTAGTAAGTTATACTCAAGGGTTGTACTAGGGTTGGATGCAGTTCCCCGTTGGTCAGTCTGTCTGTTTTCCATCTTCTGCTGTGTTTAACGTTATATGTTTGCGAGGGCTCCTGATGGCTAGCCTAGTACCGCAGGACTTTTATTATTATATGTCCGTGGGTTGGCCAGTACTGCGCAAACTTTTATTAAACATTATATGTCCGCGGGTGGTCTTGTGCAGTGCTCTCGTGGCACTGTCAACTAAAGCGAGCACTCAGAAGACGTGCACCGTTTGCCAGTGCAGTGATTGCAGAATGTTTGTTTTTTTGTATACTCGCCAGACTGGCGAGTGGTCTTCATGAATCACTCGCCAAACGTAAAAAATACTCGCATTTGGCGAGTAAAGTGGCCTAATTTCCTCCCCTGGTGGTGTTCCACAAGGAAGCATACTAGGACCGCTACTGTTCCTAATTTATGCAAATGGCATGTCGTCAGCTTGTGACTGCAACTTGTTCCTGTTTGCGGACGACTCAGCCCTGCTGGTCTCTGACAAGAACAAGTTACAGGTTGAAAAAACCCTCAGCTCGGAACTAGGCAAAATCTGCATATGGCTCGCAGACAACAAACTATCATTACACATGGGCAAAACAGAGTCCATTCTCTTCGGTTCAAATAACAAACTCAGCAAGACCGACGGCTTCTCAGTTACAGTGGGTGACAATATTGTCACAAGGAAAGATGAAATTACCTACCTGGGTTCCATCCTAGAGGCTAATCTCTCCTGTGACAAAATGGCATCCAATGTAGTAAAAAAAGTCAACCAACGAACTCGATTCTTGTACCGGATCTCCTCTCTGGTAAACAAGAATACCCTGAAGACTCTGGCAGGAGCACTCATTCAAGGGTACTACGACTATGCTTGCACCTCATGGTACCAAAGCACCTCAAAGGCACTAAAAACCAAATTACAAACATCTCAAAACAAACTAGTCAGACTACTGCTTGACCTGACTCCTAGAACCCACCTCACCCCTGCCCACTTTGCCAACCTAGGATGGCTTAGAGTAGACGACAGAGTACAGCAACTTGCAATGGGCCTGGTCTACAAGATACACTACACAATGTACATGTCAAAATACTTCCCAAAGGTCAGTGAGTTGGTGGATATTTTCAATGTTTTAGCTAATTTTGATTTAAATTGTATAATTCCCATTTTAAAATGTTTTACCATGGTATGTTTGGTATCCTTTTTTTCAGCACAGCCTCACATATATGACCTGAAAGTTAGTTTTCATATTGTATAATACTGTATATACTGTATACTGCATAATGTACAACACAAAACACAAAATCGGATTGAGAAAATGTGTTATTTTTACTATGAACTAGGGATGCCCCGATCGATCGGCCACCGATCGTTATCGGCCGATAATCAGTATAAATATGCGATCGGGGAATTCCGATGAGTCATATTCGCCGATCGCGGAAACTGATCAAGTGGATATCTCACTCGCTTGTCTCAGACGCACAGGACCTGCAAACTGCTCCTCCTCCCTAGCCCCGCCCGTACCCGTGTAGAGTTTGTAATGCTGAGTCTAGATAGTGCATTCGACCTGAGCTAACGTTAGCTACCTAGCTATCGTTACTGTTTTATTTTCGCCGATCGTCAAAACAGATCTCACTCGCTGAGTTCTGTCTCAGACACCGGGAGCTGCACACAGTGCTGCGCGTCTGCTCCTCCTCCAGCTCCTCCCGCACGCATGTAAACACGGGTCTAGTCTAGTCTAGTGGGACGGGACCTCCATGAGCTAACGTTAGCTACCGCTACAAAATGACCCAGTCAACTATTCACTTTTAGTTTAATACATGATGAGGCATTGTCTACCTGAACGGTATCTAGCCGGCTAGCTACTGATAGCTCCTGATATCAACAAATGCTCCAGCAATAGTCTAGTTATCTAGTACTAGTGTATGTTACCTCTGTTAGCTCACGTTAGCTTAGCTCACTGTTCAAAACGAAATGTCCCATTCAACTAAATAGTTCACTGAGGCGTTGTCTTAACGTTATATTTCCGGCTAGCAGTAGCTACAGACAGCTCCTGATATCAATGTCTTATAACACTCATTCGATGCATATTCGAAGCCCGGCTTGCGTCGCAGTCATTAACGGGGATAGCTGAGGGAGTAGGGTATATCTGCAGAGCCTAGGGTAAATCTGCAGAGCCGAATGTGATTTGATCAAAGCAGAGTATGTACACACAGACAGTGGAGATAGCGAGCATTTTGACTTGTTGCGTGGTGGCGATGTCTCGCAGATAATACAAGTACAAGTCTAATTATATAATATATATATTTTATAAAAAAAAAAAAAAAAAAAAAAAAACGTTTTATATAAAATAATTTTTAATTTCTTTTTAATCAAAAACGATCGGTATCGGATCGGTATCGGCCGATATGGCTCACGACGATCGGTGATCGGTATCGGTGGCAAAAAACGTGATCGGGGCATCCCTACTATGAACCAATGCAAACATCATTCAATCAAGCATATAAAACTGTGGAAATGCACCCTAGGTAGCATATTTACATAAACAAAAGAGAACAGAACAGAATTCAATTTACAAATAATTATTTTCTCCATACACAGGTAATAAACAGACGAAAATTTGATTCTCAATCATTTTTTTTTTTTTTACAAGTCAGTAAAAGAATTTTTTTTTTACAAAAAAAAAGTTAATTTTTTTTTTTTTTCTATGGTCCCCGACAGAGAGACAATCGATGTCAACATAACAGGAGCGACAGGAACAAGCTCCGTGAGAGATAGAGCAGCTGATCTGGATAAGATAATAGCAAACAAATCCATCGTCACCGTCACTGCACCTATATCACCAACTGAAACAAGCAGTACAACCACACCACCCGATTTCAACACACTGACTAACCTGATGAAAGAACAGATTACACACATCGAGGAGCTCAAAGCACACGTCGATGCTAAATTCGATCGCATCGATGCTAAATTGGAAGAAGTCAAGAAAGCGGTCGCTGCACAGTCCGAGCGAATCACGACAGTGGAGAATACGGTGACAGATATTACACGGGCAGTCAAAGCGAACGAAGACACCATCTGCAGTGGCATGACAGAAATGGCAAAAGAGATAGAAAGTGTGAAAGAAGCATGCCGGAGGGAAATACAAGAGGTTAAAGATGAAGCGAGGGAGAGGCTACTCGAATCCCAACGCTACCACAGGCGAAATAACATCCGCATTGTAGGGCTTGATGAAGCAGTAAATTGCGAAGACGACAACTTTCCAACAGTGCTATCAGCGATTTTGGGTAACAACCTTCCAAACACAGTGCCGAAAGTGGACCAAGTTTACAGAATCGGTTCTCGGGAGCAAAGAAACAACGGGCCAAGAGTCATCATTGTTACTCTGCGGAAGACATCAATAAGAGATGACATCATCAAAATTGCTCGCATCCAACGTGGGAAGCTGAAACATGGTGATAATTCAATATTTATCTACGAAGATCTAAGCAAAGACGCCATCGCTCGACGTCTACCATACAAGGAGGTGATGCAAAAATTGTTCAAGTCTGGTTACAAGCCAAGGCTAACATACCCGGCGCTGTTATCGATCGTGGGCAGGGACGGCCGCAGGTTTGGATTACACACACCTAAAGATGCTGAGGATTATTGGAATCGATATGGAGCAGATACCCCAAGGCAGGACGACATTGTCTGAAAACAGATAAGCCGATTCTCTGTGTATATCAGTATTAGAATGACTTTTATTGTGTTCATCAAAGTAGCAGATGATATGCAGGCCGTCTATACCAATGCGTATTGTGTATAATACGATTCGTAATACATTATAATTTCAGACCTCTGGTCTCCAGGGAGACAAGATCATATCATTGGCAATAAGATCAATCTGGAATATTCTGGGTTTATCGCCCGACTGCCCTGGATCTCTTAGATCATTCTGGAACACAACAGCATTATATTAGTACTAGTGTATTCTACAACCTTCTAAATATAATGCACCATGACAACGTAGGCCTGCAACTCTAACATTAAACATCCGGTGTGTGTAAACATAGCATATAATCAATTGACTGAAGTTCAATCAGTCCGTAATAATACTTTAAAAATCAACCACACCTAAACGTATGAACACAACAAGGTTATTCTAACAATTTAAGTAATCACTCCACTGATGAAGTGACTGGCACATTGAAGCTCTAAAAGGCGCTGTTTTTCTATTTTATCTAATCACTTAATTCGGTTCTAGTGGCTTCTCCACGTTGAGTATTATTCTATCTCTCACTCCTTTTTTTTTTTTTTTTTTTTTTTTTTTTTTTATTATTCTATTTTTTCTCTCTTTCTTTTAACTTACATTGTTCTTTTCCATTGTTTTTCACATTAAGGTATCAATATTTCTCTACAATCTTTTCCTTTTTCCTGACTTTCCTACATGTTAGTAGAGGGTTCAAATGAATATGTCGATGAAAGTTTATTCTCTTTTTTTTTCATTTTTCACAATATTTCATTACAGTAAGGGAAGGTGCAAGACCAAAAGCGACATTATATTGTATTAGAATGAAAAGGTTAGATCCTATGGCAATTAGCATAGGAAGATTAGGATTACAATGCTCAGTTTGGGCAATCCGGTGGACTAAGGGAGAAAGTCATACGCGGAGGATGTGTTTTTGGAACACAGGCCTGTACGACTCTCTGGGTGAGGGGAAAATAGGGGATTTTTATTTGTATATATATATGTTTTTAAGCTCGGCTCTCAACGGGACCTCATTAATTGGATGTACATCTATTGTAGCTTCGCACTCCAGTAGCATTACCAAAAACTACACAAAAACATGCATAGATTATGGCTAGTTTGAATATAATGATATGGAACACCGGTGGGATAAACAAACAACACAAACGCAAAAGCGTGCTCACACTGATGAAAAAAGAACATGTGGACGTGGCTCTACTAAGCGAAACGCACATTTTAGAGGAAGACATAGATACGTTAGCGGATAACATATACCATAATATTAGTCACCCTTCTTTTGGTACGAGAACTCGAGGTGTAGCCATAGTCGTCAGACGTAAATTAAATATCGAATTAAAAGGGGTATGGTCGGATGCTGAGGGGCGTATAACTATAGCTAGGATTGTGCATAATAACAGGAAAATAGCGTTGGCAGCGGTATATGCCCCAAATTTGTACGAAGTGGGTTTCTTCACTTCACTAACCGGTGAAATGTTAAATCATCCCGAGTACTCATTTATAATAGGTGCGGATTTTAATGCCATTTGGAATCCAAGGATGGACAAATCTTACCTTGCCTTTTCCAGCGAACAAAAAAATTCATCCAAAGCATTAAAAGATTGGTCAAAGACTACAGGGGTAATTGATTTATGGCGTTCACTTAATCCCACGACCCGAAAGTACTCCTGTCGATCGGCGAGACACAACACATTATCCAGAATTGATTACGTCTTTGCATCCCCAAGACTATTTGATAAATATGAAGTGGAAATGATACCCAATGCGCTTTCAGATCACTGTTATTTAATCCTAAAAGCAACATTTGGTATACTATCTTCCCGGGCCCCAAGATGGCGTTTTAATACTATGCTGCTTAACAACAAGGAATTCATTACACAACTCAAAGAAGCTCTCACAGTATTCCTACGGGAGAATGCGAACGCGGTGCAAGACCCCAGAATAATATGGATGTCGGTAAAGGGTATGATCAAGGATTTCACGGATAGATTTTCCTACATATTGCGCAAAAATCAATGCACAAAACTGTCTGAAATGGAAACGCTTTACTCAACGTTATTTAATTCTTTAAAATACAACAACTTAACTAGACTAGAAAATCAAGTTAACGTTCTAAAAACAGAGATCAATGCAATATACAGACAAAAATCGGAAATGCAAATACGCAGCACAAGACAACAGCAGTATTTCCAAGGTTCTAAACCTAGTCACCTATTAGCCATGCGATTAAGAATTAATGCAAATTTGCAGATATAACTGCCATTAGAAAACAACAAGTACTTGTAACAGACCCCAAAATAATAAACGATACATTCAAAGAATTCTACTCCGACTTGTATAATTCAGAAACGACCTTTGACCAAAACAAATTGGACACATATCTCAATCAAATTATTCTCCCTAAACTTTCGGAGGACGACGCTAAACAGTTAGAAGCACCGATCACATTAGAAGAACTCAAGAAGGCCATATCCGGAATGAAAAATGGTAAGGCTCCGGGAAGAGACGGTATCCCATCAGAAATGTACCTTTCTTGTTGGGACATATTTGGACCCTTATTACTAAATATGATCTTATACTCAGTCAAGGAGGGGAGCTTCCATAAACACCACAATATCGCACTCATTTCAGTCCTTCTCAAAAAAGACAAAGACCCCACCGAGTGCGGTAGTTACAGACCTTTAAGTCTCCTCGGAACCGATGTCAAGCTGTACTCTAAGGTATTAGCCATCAGATTGCAAAAGCATATGACGTCTTTAGTTCATCCGGACCAAACTGGCTTCATAAAAGGTCGCCTGATCAATGATAACATCAGACGAATACTGCACGTACTAGATGCAGACAAAGAGGACACCACACCTAAGGCGATGCTATCCCTGGATGCTATGAAAGCATTTGACAGGCTGGAATGGTCGTTTCTATGGGCAGTATTAGAAAGGATGGGGTTAGGAAAAGGATTCATTGATATGATTAAAGTATTATACAAGGACCCATCGGCCATGATTACAACAGGCACATTCATCTCCGAAATCTTTCCGGTATCACGCTCAGCCAGACAGGGTTGCCCTCTTAGTCCCGGACTATTCGATCTATCATTAGAGCCTTTAGCACAATATATAAGACAATCCCAATACATAGAACCAATCATAATCAAGGGCACACAACATAAAATTAGTTTATATGCGGACGACGTAATATTGTTCATGCAAAACCCCAACACCACATTGCCGCATCTACTCAAGCTGATAGAGAACTTTGGTGATTTATCGGGATTTAAAATAAATTGGCCGAAGTCGGCTTTCCTTCCACTTAACATCCATGCAAAAAAAGACACAACCCTCCCAGGTGCGATACCCATGGTAAAACATTTTAGATGCTTGGGTGTGGAAATATTTTCCACCATAAGACAAACGGTGAAGCACAATTACACAAAAATACAGAACAAAATCAAAGACGACCTGGACAGGTGGGTAAAACTTAAAAACTCAGTACAGGCAAGGGTATCAATAGTTAAGATGGATGTATTACCAAGAATCAACTTCATCAGCTCAATGCTACCGTTACCCCCTCCAGAGGGCTACTGGAAAAGATTACACTCCTCCACATACAAATTTATTTGGAATAACAAACCACCTCGCATAAAAAGATCCACCGCACAGAGAAATAAAGCAGACGGTGGCATGGCAGTTCCAGATTTCTTACAATATTTTAAGGCTTTCACATTAAGACCATTGACAATATGGTTTGATCCCCAGGCTTTGGTATCTTGGAGAGAATTGGAAGAAAACATAGTAGCCCCACAGAGACTGAAGGACATAGCACACACTAAACTTCCAATCAAGCAATGTGAGCGGAAATTTGGCCCCATAATTACCCATGCAATCAGAACATGGCGGGAAACACAAAAAAAATATCCTAACCCTCAAAAATGGCATAATCACACTCCCATATTCAATAATAATGCACTCTTAATGGGAAAACGTCCTATAAGATTCCCTATATGGGAAGAGCAAGGCATACACTCATTAGGGGATATTTTTAATAACCAGGGCTTCTGTAGTTGAGAACCGCTGTCCTATATAACATTTATATAATTGTTAATTTCGCTGGATATACACTGTATACGGCTAAAATGTTATTATAGACTTTTTTTTGTGTCTTGTTTCTGTACTTGCATGTAATTTTAACCACCTTGACTGTTAATTTCATTATGCATTATGTGTTGAGTACTGACTTTTAATAATTTTTGTTTTGCAATAATAAAAAAAAATATATAAAAAAAAAAAAAAAAAATTACAGTAAAAAAGTAAAAAATAAGTAAAGTGGGATATTCAATATACATATATACAGTACACATATGACTAGAGTGCAGTCATATAGAGTGCAGGATGCCTGAGGTGTATCCAAAAGAAATATATACACTACACTCATGTGTAAGTACGTGTGTGTGTGTGTGTGTGTGTGAGAGACACTGCTCAATTGTGCCACGCAGTAAAACAGTTTCTATCTATGAACAGAGTTATAACTAAACAAAAGCACTAATAATAATAATAATAATAATAATAATAATAATAATAATAATAATAATAATAATAATAATAATAATAATAATAATAATAATAATAATAATAATAATAATAATAATAATAATAATAATAATAAGTCTCTCACCTGTCTTGGTTAGCCCTCCTTCCATGTCTCGCCTGCACTGAACTGGTTGAAGGCAGGTCATCTGCTCCTTGCTCCTCACTGTAGAAAATAAAAAGCACATTATTTTCAACATTCAACAAGGAATCTCTTATCTTATACAGCACACAGCACAGCACATATACACATATTTACAATCCAAAGAGTGTTCTTTGCAAACCCAACAAGTACAGTAAGAGTGTGACTGACTAAACATAAGCAATAAATCTCCAAAATAAGTGCCTTTACCTTGTGTTGTTGTCATCTACAAAAGATGAAGATTCTTCTACTACTACTACTACTACTACTACTACTACTACTACTACTACTACTACTACTACTACTACTACTACTACTACTACTACTACTGCTACTGCTACTACTACTGTTATAAGTCGAACTACTAAAGCTAAAGTTTTGCTGGCTGGAAAAACGTGTGTTCTGCAGAAATGATCTTGTAAACAACGGATCGCTCACTTACATTCTTCTTCTACTGTTATTTTCTGGCAGTCAACTTCCGCCTCCTTCAGCACTTTCTCTCACTTTTTTCGGCTTGATTCTAGCACAACAAATGGCCAAGATATTGATAAAAATGTAACGCCTGTCAAATTAAATCTGGCACATTTTATGCATGCGTATAGGTTTATTTAGCATCGAATTGAAGCATCAAATTGAAATTATCCTGGTTCAGTTATTTATTGTTTTATCAACACCAAATAAAAAGTAGCGTGTAGTTTCAAGGCACGTCATAATGCTACGTCAAAAAAAAAAACTGAAATAGACTACATTTCCCAGGCAGATCACGTCAAACAACGACGTCATTCTATCGCGCCGGTGTTCTGCGGAATCCTACTCCCTCCTCGAAAACTGCTGCCGTAGCGCGACTCGCTAGACGTGTCTGCAAAATTCCACTACTCTGCTGAGAACTGCTGCCGTAGCGCGAATCGCCTATATCTTTGGACAGCTGGGTGACGTCACCCTATAGTTCACTCCGAATTCCAACAGGTGTACCGACATTTTATCATCTACAAATACATTCGGATGATATTGTTTAAGAGATATATCAACAAGACTCAACAAGACGTTCGTCAGCAAGGTGGCAGAATATTGTAGAGTGAACGATTGTGGGTCATGCGCATGCGTGCGCAAGCACAGGAGCGCTGTCAGCAGAATTCAGCAGAGTAGTTGTTTTTAATCTAATTGTTAATACATATATATCGCTATCAAAGAATGCTCCCACTACAGAATCATTTTATATGACCTCACTACTCACTCCATGCAGGGTATCTGCAGGTTTAGCCCAGTCAGATTTAAGGCTTTTTAAGACTTTTTAATGCCACTCAGAATTAAATTTAATACCAATTTCACAATAACAAAATGGCAAAAATCATGCAACGACACCAATTAGTTTAAGTTTAGGGACACGTTGGTCCAAAGATGTTTATTAAAAAATAACTTGGAAACTTAAAAATCTTGAACTTAAAGGAGTAACTGGATTGGATGAATTTCAACAAAGGGGTGACCAAACATAAATAGCAAATATAGCTATACAAAATATACCAGGGGCCAAGCAGCAAGTGCAACAGCCACATTTCCGTCAGAACACATACTACCATAGGACTGATACCTGTAAGAACACATGATTATCACCAATGGGACTGATACCCGTCAGAACACATAACTATTACCACCCTCCCCAGGGTATCAAAAAAGTCAACCAACAAACTAGATTCTTGTGCCGGATCTCCTCTCTGGTATACAAGAATACCCTGAAGACTCTAACAGGAGCACTCATTCAAGGGTACTACGACTATGCTTGCACCTCATGGTACCAAAGCACCTCAAAGGCCCTAAAAACAAGATTACAAACATCACAAAACAAACTGGTCAGACTACTGCTTAACCTCACTCCTAAAACCCACTTTACCCCTGCCCACATTCAAAACCGCTCTTAAAGAGCACCTACGGGAGGCTGCAATTAGAAACTGGGCACCGTAAATGTCCAACGCCCCCCCCCCCCCCCCTAATGTACAGTCTCCTCCCCATCATATGTATATATTTTCTGTTAGGATCTCTGGGTAACAGTACTGTATATTTGCATATGTCACAAATGTAACAGTACAGTTACTATGAATTGAAAATGGGGGACCCTGATGTAAACAAGACGAAAGTCTCTCTGGTCTGCATCCCCTTAACAATTGTGTGTATTGATCTGTTATCTGTTAATAAAGTTTTTCATTTATTCATCCAGTCGTTTTGTTTTTGTGGTTTGGTTGAATGAATGAAAACTTTGTTTAACAGATTGCAGAATGGGTACAATACAGTACGGCTCAATACACACAATTGTTAAGATGATGCAGACCAGAGAAAGACTTTAGTCTTGTTTACATCAGGGTCCCCCATTTTCAATTCATAGTGACATTTATGACACTCAACATACATGACATTTATGGCATAGGGACATACAGGTATATAGTACTGTTACATTTGTGACATATAAGATATGCAAATATACAGTACCGTTACCCATAGATCCTAACATACATATGATGGGAGGATACTGTACATTAGGAGGGGGTGGGTGGGAGGAAAAAATACATAGTGGGTGACTCTCATCGAACATAAACACAAACGTGTCCTTGTTTACATCCGTGAATAGATTATTTTCAAGTTAAGACCTCAGCTTCAAGTGTTGGCGTGGAGCCGCATGTTATCCAGACTTCTGTTGGTGCAGATGTTATAGTCCTACCTGAGATGGCGGGGCCGAAAAGAAATTCGAAATAGTAGTTTGCAGGCGCCGTTTTTGCAGAGGTACGCTTAGCGCTGCTCAGCATGTGCGACTCGACTGCTCTTTTTTTGTTGTTGCAGCAGGCCTCGTAATGGTCTTTGACTGGGACCAACCATGGCGCAAACAGTGGATTGTCGAGCCAGTTCTCGTTGAATTGGCACTTTCCCATATTAACGAGTGCAAATGCTAAACTAAACGTAACGTTATCGCTTCCGCTTCGCCTTGCTAACGTTAGCTAGACTCCACTGAAATTGTTCCCGGCCAACATAAGGACCCGTGTTGGTTCCGCCCCATTCCGATCTGCGTGATGCTACAACGCGGTCAATAAAAACTCCCGACTTTATCTCCCGTTAACCGTACTTCCCCAGATTTCATAATAAAACATGACATGGCATTTTATCTTTCCTTTCTATGGCATTTTTAAGACCTCTGAAAATGGATTTAAGACATTTTAAGACAAACTAAGGCCTTAATTATTGATAAACCAATTTAAGACTTTTTAAGACTTTTTAAGGATCCGCGGACACCCTGCCATGTATACTGTATGCATATGGTGAGCATATTTTTATACTCCATCATAACATTTGTATGTAAGATTTCTGGGGTAAGGTATTTCAATACACCAATATATCGCTATCAAATAAACTCAGAATTCAGGGAACAAAACTTTTTATAATCTACTTTATACATGCTTTATACATTCTGCTGCAAAGCCAATTACATGCAAATATTTACATGCTTATACAGTAATAAGTTATGTATGTACAAATATGCGGTCCACCTGTTCTCCATTGCTATACAGACCAGGGTCGGGATAAGTATTATTAACACACAAGTGATTTTTGATGCATAAAAAGTGATATTATTAACACACAAGTGATTTTTGATGCATACAAAAGTGATTTTAAAACAAGATAACGCTAAACTCAGGCCTATATCTTTTTACAGCTGCGTGTTACAGCTGGATGTCGTCAGCTGGGAGTCACATAGTCACATTTTGGTGTACGACATTTTATCATCTACTTTATACATGCTTTATACATTCTGCTGCAAAGCCAATTACATGCGAATATTTACATGCTTATATAGTAATGAGAGATACTCAACTCTTCCTCTCCTTCCCTCCCTCAGATATCCACGTCTCTGAGCGGATCTCGGTCTGTCTCTCTGACATCTCCGCCTGGATGACGACCAACCACCTCAAACTGAACCTAAGCAAAACAGAATTGCTCCACCTGCCGGCCAAATCCTCCCCCCTGACGACCTTTCCATCACAGTCGAGAATGCAGCTGTGACCGCGTCCCCGACCGCCAAGAACCTTGGTGTTGTCCTCGACGACCAGCTGAACTTCTCTGCTCACATCGCAGCGACAACCAGAACCTGCAGATTCCTCCTGAGCAACGTGAGAAGGATCCACCCCTTCCTGACAAAAGAAGCCACCCAACTCCTCGTCCAATCAACAGTCATCTCCCACCTCGACTACTGCAACGCACTGCTCGCTGGCCTCCCGGCCACTGCCACCAAGCCTCTTCAACTCATTCAGAACGCAGCGGCCCGCCTGATCTCAAACCTACCGAAGTCGGCCCATGTCACCCCACTTCTTAGGGACCTGCACTGGCTCCCCATTGCTGCACGAATCCACTTCAAGGCCCTCGACCTAGCATACCGTGCGGCAAAGGGAACCACTCCCGCCTACCTCCGGTCAATGGTCTCCAACTAGTCTACACACCCTCAAGACCCCTACGCTCTGCATCTTCTGGCCGCCTCAGACCTACTCCTATCCGAGCTCCAGGAGAGTCATCAAAGAGAAGCTGCCTATTCTCAGTCCTTGCCCCACAATGGTGGAATGAACTACCCAGTACCCACTAAGGCTGAGCCCGAACCCTGTTTTTAGGGTTCGAACGTTCGCCAGGGTTTATCGAACGAACGTTCGAACGTTCGTTTTTTTTACATTTTTTTATAAAAAAAATTTTAATCAATTTTTTTTCTTCATTTTTTTAATAATAAATTTTTTTTGTATTATTATAGATCCTACGGAGGGCGGCATTGCATAGTCTATTGGTGAAAAACATGTTGTTTACAGTGGTGGCTGTTCATGTAAACATGTAATTAAACAAAGCACTCAGAAGAAAATAAACAAGCTACTGAATCAAAGTATGATAAACAATAGCTGTAACTGAGGGGTACAATTCCCTGACTGTATTGATAAGTATGGTATCATTAAACCACTACCGCTTTATGTACTTTAACTACTGGCCACACAGTACATGATATAGATATGATGAACACTTTCCCACCATGAAACCAAGTCCACACAAATGTATCCGTCGAATATTTAATATATAGCAAAGGGTATATACAACGTTCACTTAATGACATTTATGATTTGAATGCACTTGTAAGGCAAATGAGTATTCGTAGGCAAATCAACATTGAATGTCCAATCTCTGGTTACGCAGGAAGCAAGTATACAACCTGGTTCTTTAGGGAACTATAGCGATGGTACTTAATGATTATAGCTGGATATACTAAAGGGGGGTCCTGCTGGTTGTAAGTCAGTAGGGGGGGGGGGGGGGGTTAGGAGAGCCGCCGGCGATATCCCATCTGGCCAACGATTTCTTGGGAGAATTCAGAGTGCTGAACACGGTGCCCACAGAACCTTGGTCCACAGATGAATACAGTTGGGCCCTCTTGTAGACGGTAGCTGCCGGTCCACAACGAAGAGACGTGAGGCGACCTCACTCGGGGTAGAGCGCCGTCTCACCTGGACTCCTCCCTTTTTTTTTTTTTTTTTTTTTATCTTAACTGATCACTATGACTTTATTGCTTTTATCGTTATATATGCCTATAATTGTGTACAGCACTTTGAGCTACATGACATGTATGAAAGGTGCTTTATAAATACTTACTTACTTACTTACTCTCGGGGGGTAGTTCCAACACTCACCAGTGTTGGCTGTTATCCATGGCATAAATCAAAGCACCCAAAGCAAGTAGATAATCCAAGCCGTGTAGGGCTCGCCGTCGTCCGGGTAAGGTAATCCAATGTGCAGGTCCACTCGTCCTAGCCCAGAACTCCTCGGATGAAAGCACCACACGTGGTCTGCCCAGCCTGGTTAAGACTCTAGATAACGCGAGGAAACGATGGGGGTACTACTCACTGTATAATTCTAACCGAACGATGCACCATACATAATAGACTATTATTAACTTAATAGAAATACGTCCCACTCGACGGTATAGTGCCAAACTATGACAATTCAACTATTAATCCACACAATGTCTCAATGCCATTCTGAGGCCAAGTTGACCATACTGCACCACACGTGTATCGTGGGTGAGGCTTAACGTCTTGCCACTAGGTTGGAGGGTAAAGAACTAAGGGCTAAGGGACTAAAAGAAAGTTCTACTTTACTTGCGCCATATATATATGCGCTGTGAACAAATAGTACCATTCGTATTTCGCCAGACGTATTCCTACGCGGAACCGGGCTAGTAACGACATGTTCGTCGGCACGATTGAACTTGAACCAAGGGGCTTGGCTGCTGGCGCCAAGTTCTTGTCCAATGAGAGAATGAAACTATTATGGGCTGTTAGTAGACTAAAGGGATATTCAGTGTATATGTACAAGGAATATACAAGGGATATCAAACGATATACAAATACTATTAAATATATATCCATAAATAAATATATATATTTGGTTTAATCTGATCCTTCACAACAGCCGCCCCCTAATTAGTCCCACCTAATTAGCTAAGCAGAGACAGATTAACCGCACTGTCTACCACTCAAGGTCCGCTGTAAGGGTCAGTCAACTCACAAAGTCGTGGGGTCATGGTCGTCATCGATAGTGTCTGGGAGTCTGGGCAGTTCTATTAGCCTCGCCACGGGTCGTGTGTAAGTTCGCCCTTGGACGAGCACCTCAGCTGCTCGGACCTTGCCATCGGCACCGGTGATCACTTTGCTTACGCGGCCAGCCGGCCACATAGCTCTGGGTAGTGACTGGTCGATAATCATGACGACTGTTCCTTCTGTCAAATTGTCTCTCTCTTTTACCCACTTCTGGCGGGTCTGTAGAGACGGTAGGTAGTGGAGTAGAAAGCTGTTCCAAAACTTGTCAGCTAGTACTTGACTGTACCTCCACATTCTTCGGCCGTTCGCTTCTTCAGGCCGGTACATTGTCTGGGGTAGCGCGGGGTCCAGCCGCCCCATCAAGAGTGTGTTGGGGGTGACTGGGTCGACATCTGCTATATCACTGGAGACGTAGCCGAGGGGCTTGGAGTTCAATACTCCCTCGATCTCCGTGAGGACTGTCATTAGGACTTCTTCCGCTACAGTCTGGGCCCCAAGCACGGCGTACAGGGCTGTCTTTATAGAACGTACTTCTCGTTCCCAGGTTCCACCGAAGTGGGGTGCGTTCGGGGGATTAAACTGGAAGTCAATCTGGGATGGAGCGAGGTGGGTCTTAAGTTCTGGGCCCATAGCTTGGAAGCTCTCTCTCAGCTCTCTTTCTCCGCCTTTGAAGTTTGTCCCGTGATCAGACAACAATGTAGACGGTTTTCCTTTCCGTGATGTGAATCTTCGGAAGGCCATAAGGAATGAGTCTGTGCTCATGGTTGGAAGGAGTTCGATATGTATCGCTCTGGTGGTCATGCATTTGAATACAATACCCCACCGCTTCTCGGTTCCTCTTCCTTTCTTTATATACAACGGGCCAAAACAGTCCATGCCTGTGGAGTGGAATGGCTTGTCGCCGAGTCGGAGGCGACAGGGAGGTAGGTCAGCCATCCGGGGTATGCTGGGCTGCGCGCGCCACTTTCGGCAGTCTAGACAGGTTCGCTGGAAGCGTCGCACTGCTTCTCTTCCTTGAAGTATCCAATAGCGACGTCTGATCTCCGCGAAGACTCTCTCTGCTCCTGCGTGGTGTACATCCTCGTCGTATTTCTTTATGATCAGCTCTGTGACCTTGTGTCGGCTGTCCAAGACTATCGGGTACTTAACGTCATCCGGTAGATTGGGGGCCCTCCGCAGACGACCACCCACTCTGATGAGATTATGGGCGTCGCTCTCGGGTGCCAGGTGGAGCAATCTGCTGTCTGATGGGACGGGCTTTCCTCCCTGTAGACAGTCTAGCTCGTCGGGGAACGAGTCTCTCTGGGCTCGTTGTAGTAGAAGAAGTTCTGCTTCTTCGTAGTCAGCTGCTGAAATGTCGGCAGTGGGCTGAATCTCTGGGTGGTGCCACAGAAATGTGTTTAGTTGCGCACTCTGTAGGGTGAGGCAATCATCTATGTTGGGGTCTGTGGAGGCGACTGTGCTCAGTCCACAGAACATAGGTTTCTTGTTCTCAGCCTCCTCTTTACTCGCCTCCCGTGGGGTGGGCGTAGGCCACTCTCCTTCCGGGAGCTTGAGGAACTCTGGTCCGTCACTGTAGATGTTGTGACGGGTGAGGTCATCTAGGGACATTCCCCGGGTGATGACGTCAGCTGGGTTGTGTTTGGTGTCCACATACCGCCAGCTCGCTGCTTCTGTTAACTCTTGAATCTCTGTGACTGACTCCCACGAAGACCTTGTATCTGCATGAATCAGACTTGATCCATGAGAGTACTGTCGTGGAATCTGACCACAAGATTGTTCTGTGCACCGGAATGGTGAGTTCACGTTGGATTAACGTGGCTAGATGCGCTCCTGCTAGGGCTGCGCAGAGCTCTAGACGCGGGATAGATTGTTGCTTTCGTGGGGCTATTCTTGAGCGAGCCAGGATGAAGGCGGTGTGTATCTCTCCTCCCTTCTCTTGGGCACGCAAGTAGGCCACTGATCCATAGGCTACTTCGGAGGCGTCGCTGAAGACGTGTAGATCCATCTTGCATGTCTCTGGCCTCACTGTGGGTGGGAAGTAGCTGCGGCGTATATTGACGCCTGGGAGTGAGCGGAGTTCCGTCTCCCACTCTCTCCATGTGGAGGCAAGGGGTGCGGGTATTGGGTCGTCCCAGCCCTGGTCCTTGTCCCATAATGCTCGTACAATCATCTTTGCCCTGGTGGTGTAAGGTAGAATACATCCCAACGGGTCATATTGTCTGGCGAGTGTTCTGTACACACTCCGTCTGGTGGTCGGTATCGCCGTCGACCTTCCCTGATCCGTGGTCAGGGGTTTGTGTCTATAGTGGAGCGAGTCTGTTTTGAAGCGCCAGACTAGTCCTAGTGTCATTTCTTGGGCTTCTCCTGGGATTGTCGCCATCCAGGTCTCGCTGCTGGCAGCCTTGTCCGCGGGGGAGAGGCTGCGCAATACGTGCGGGTCGCTGCTGGCCCACTGCCTGAGATCAAAGCCGCCTTTGATCAGAGAGGCGCGTAGCTTGAGTAGGAGAGCCTCGGCTTCTTCTTGAGTCGAAACGCTTTGTAAACAGTTGTCCACGTAGAAACTGTTCTTCACACTGTGTCGGACCTCTTCATCTGCTGCTGGGTCCTCTGCGACGTGTTTCTGTAGTGCAAATGTAGCACAGCACAGGCTGCATGTAGTTCCGAAAGGGAGGACTTCCCATTGATAGATGGCGGGGTGCTCATCTCCGATCCTCTCTCTCCATAGGAACCGCAGCAGGGGCTTGTCCTCCTCCACTAGTCTCACCTGCAGGAACATCCCTTTGATATCCCCGCTGATAGCCACCTTGTCCTGGCGGAAGCGTAGTAGCACGCCTAGTAGATTTATGCAGGTGAACACCAGGAAGGCTGCTGGCCCAGATGGCATAACAGGACGTATACTCAAGACCTGTGCCAACCAGCTGGCCCCTGTGTTCACCGCCATATTTAATCAATCACTGGCGGAGTCAGTGGTCCCTGCCTGCTTCAAGAGGTCTACCATCATCCCTGTGCCGAAGAAACCCTCCCCAGCATGTCCAAATGACTACAGACCGGTGGCACTCACCTCTGTGGTCATGAAATGTTTCGAGAGGCTGGTCAAGGACCACATTTGTGCCTCCCTCCCCAGTGATATGGACCCTATGCAATTTGCATACAGGACAAACAGGTCCACCGACGACGCGGTCTCCCAGGTACTGCACAGCACCCTCTCGCACCTTGACCGTCAGAAGGGGGGCTATGTGAGACTGTTGTTCATTGACTACAGCTCAGCGTTCAACACCATAGTCCCCACCAGACTGGTGGACAAGCTGATCGAGCTAGGTCTGAGCTCCGCCCTGAGCGCCTGGGTACTGGACTTTCTGAGCGAAAGACCCCAGGCGGTCAGGGTGGGGGGTCAGACCTCCAACACCATCACCCTGAGCATCGGGTCCCCCCAGGGCTGTGTTCTGAGCCCCCTGCTGTACTCACTCTACACACACGACTGTGTGGCCAAGTTCAGCTCCAACTCCATAGTGAAGTTCGCAGATGACACGGTGGTGGTGGGGCTGATCTCGGACAACGACGAGAAGGCCTACCGGGAGGAGGTTGAGGTACTGGAACGCTGGTGCCAGGACAACAGCCTGCTCCTGAACATTGGCAAAACCAAGGAACTGATCGTGGATTATAGGAGAGGACAGCAGGAGACACACACACCACTGATGATAAACGGGGCTACCGTGGACAGGGTGAGCAGCTTCAAGTACCTGGGGGTCCACATCTCAGAGGACCTGACATGGTCAACACACATAGGCACAGTAGTAAAGAAGGCGAAACAGCGTCTCTACCACCTGAGACAGTTAAGGAAGTTCAGAGTATCGGGGAAGATACTCCAGTCCTTCTACTCAGGAGCTGTAGAGAGCATCCTGACCGGAAACATCACTGCCTGGTATGGAAACAGCACGGCACAGGACAAGAAGGCCTTACAGAAAGTGGTGCGCTCAGCCGAGCGTACCACGGGTATTGCACTACCCCCCCTGCAGGTTCTATACAACAAGAGGTGCAAATCCAGAGCCTGCAGGATAATGAAAGACCCTCACCACCCCAATAACAGCCTGTTTCAGCTGCTGAGGTCAGGCAGACGCCTGCAAATCCCAGCTACTAGGACAGAGCGGCTTAGGCTCAGCTTCTTCCCCCAGGCCATCAGAGCCATGAACAATGTACATTGAGTGCTCAGAACATTGAACTGTCCACACACAAGCACACATGAACACACACACGACACGCACACTGTGCACGCTCACACACGAGCAGCCACTTAACACTTTAACATGAGCGGGCACACACTCATGTCGCACACACGCACACTTATGGCCAAAGGAAAGGACACTTTAAATTAGAATAACAGGAACAGTGTATTGCACTACCAAAGCTAACTAGCATGTCACACATGCGCTGTAAATAACTATGTACAGATACCGAGATGTCACTCCATGTTACCTGCTACCTGTTACTGCACAATGTTGTTTCTTCTTTTGATTCTATTATATGTACCACTGTATTGCACATCGTTGCGGGCAAGACCACCCGCATTTCATTGTATACCTGTATGCCGTGACAATTAAAACTCTTGACTTGACTTGACTCTTGACTTGACTTGACTTGAGGGGCCGAGTGTGGGGCCGGGCAAGAGCTCTTTATTCAGATTTTGGGATCCGATCTGGTAGCTGCAGTTGAACACAATGCGATCCTTGCCGTTGTGGTGGACCTTGTGGTGCGGCACGTACCATGATTCGGTCGTCTGATCGGCCTCTTTAATGTCAATCTTTGTCACGTGTCCCGCTGTGATTAGCTTCTCAATCTCAGCGCGGTACACACTCTCTTGAGCGGGGTCTTTGTTCAATAGATACCGCTCCGTAGCTTCTTTCGTGGCATGAAAGGTGGGCATTCCCTCTCGCCTCAGGAGTGGAGTTGCGTATCTCATCACTCCGCCGACTGTGACTCTCTTTGTCCCTTGCTCGAGGAGGTTTATGGCGTAAATGTCTTCTTTAGAACGAATGTCTTTTTTTTCGTTCTTAAAGGGCATTGTCTCTAGTGTCCATAGCCTCTCGACATGCTGCAGGAGAGTGGTGTCTTCTTCTGTCACTCTGGAGTGGAGGCAGCTAGTGGCTGCTGTTCGGTTAAGAGATTTAGCGAGGGGGCCTTGTAATGTCCATCCTAGGCGGGTCTCGACTGCTGCAGGACAGCCTCTGGGTCCTGTATGGACCCGGTCTATCGGGACTATGAGGTCTGCATGGTCGGAGCCTATCAGCAGGGTCGGGGTGGCGCCGTCTATGAGCGGGATAGGTAGTTGACGCAGGTGCACATATTTATCCATCAGTTTGGCGATGGGGTAGGTGTACTGTGATAGTCCTATTTCTTGGCTGGTGAAAGCATTTGTAATCCTATACCGTCGCTCTGGCTGCCCGCTTGCTGCGATAGTGAAGGAGACATTCTCGCCTTTTATCGTCTTTAAATCTCTTCTTATTGTCCGAATCGTCATTTGGTTCTCGCTCCCCCGCAGTCCCAGCTGGGCCGCAGCGGACGCGAGCAGAAGGGTCTTCTCTGACCCGTCATCAAGGACGGCGTAAGTGTCCATGACTTTATCTTGGTAGCTCAATGTTACACGGACTACCTTTAAGAGCACTTGGGCGCCGCTGCTGCTGGCGGGGTCAATGTACATGACACTTGCCTTTGTGCTGCTCGATGGTGCAGGTGCAGGCTTTCTTCTGTTACTGTCGTGTAGGACATCTAGGTGGGCTCCGTCACACCGACTGCACCTCTTCTTTAGGCGGCACTCGGCTGCCATGTGACTGCGCGCACATCGGTAACAGCGCCTGTTGGACTTTATCCATTGACTCACTTCTTCTGCATTCATCTTTGTGAACAGGTCACATTGTGACAGCCAGTGTTCCTTCTCGCAGTACGGGCACACCATCTTCCACTTCTCTTTTCTCGAGGGGGTACTGTGGTTCTTACTGCTCGGTACTGATTCTGATTGGTGCATGACAGTCACCGATCTTCTTCCATCGTTTATTCTCCTGGGTCCCTCTCTGGAGCTTGGTGTGCTCCGCACGAACGTATCCAGTCGTAGGCTGCTGACTTCTCTCGCCAGGAAGTCGGCTAGATCGAGGAGGGATGGTTCGGGACCGTTAGGATCACGGTGGTCTCTCTGCCGCCTGAAGCGCTCTTGTCTGGCGGGTGGCAGCTTCTCTAAAATCCTCTCGACGTTAGAGTTGGCGTATAGCTCGTGCATACCCTTTTCTCGTTGCGCTCCCAGCATCCCTACCAGGGACTGCACTTTTATAGACAGGTCGTCTAATGAGCGATTGTCTGTTGCTGGGGGTAGGCGGTCAATATGCCTTATCTCTTGGATTACGTAATCCCATATACGTCCATATCTCTGGTCCAGCGCTGCTAGAGCCGCGGTGTATGGGGTCGTAGAGGTGGCATAGGCTAGCGCTATATTGTGCGCTCGGGGTACTTTCAGGTGCTTCAGTAATATTGCATACTTGTGGCGTTCATCAGCGACATCCACCATCATTGTCTCTAAGCACATCCGGAGCTCCGTGTACTGTGCTCGATTCTCATAGGTGAAGTCTGGAAACGTCGGTGTGCCAATGTATGACGCCGTGGATGGCTGATACATCGGCGAGCGTTGGGGGAGAGGCCTCCTAGGCGAGTCTCCTCTTGCGCCTCTCTGTGGGCTGGTACCGGCAGGGTACCATGGCCCGCTGGTCCAGGTGCTATTCCTCGGGGCTGGTCGTGCGTCATGCTCACCCGTGAATAGAGTCGGGGGTCTGTAGCGCAGCGCCGCGGGGGTATAGCCTGGGCTGTACTGGACCTCCTGGTCCGGTGGAGTACTGTGCTGTCGTCGGGCTTGGTTCTCCTCCTCTCCCTCTTCTTCTTCTATCAGGTCCTCTAGATCCTGTAGTCGTTTATTTAGCTTCTCCGCAGTGTATGCCGCTCCTTCCTTGTAGCTGGGTCTCGCTTGGACCGGTCGGGGAAGGGGGTCTGCGGGGGGTATAGGCTTGGTCTGTTGGTCAAGTTCAGGGTCGCTTGCTCGGTTAGGGGATGCTGCCCTTGACTGTTGTCTCGACGAGTTCCTTGAACCCCTGGCGGAGGGAGAGGGTGTTGCCTTGGTGATCAGCTGCTCCATTAGCTGCGCTTGTAGTCTGTCGCGCTCGCCCTGTAGTCTGTCGCGCTCGGTTTCGCGCTGGATGAGAGCGAGGTCGCGCTCTGCCTCTCTTTGGGCACCGTCAGCGGCGCGCTGGGTGTCTGCTCGGTCTCTTGCCATATTCTCTTCCGTCTGAAGGCGTCTCATCTCCAGGCGTATGCGCTCTTCTTCGCTCCGTTGCTGCGTCTGGAGTCGATCGCGTTCACCCTGAAGTCGATCGCGTTCACCCTGGAGTCGATCGCGTTCGGCAGAGGCTGTCAGGCTGACGAGGAACGCCTGTGATAGCATCCTCTCCGCTTCGCTGGGGGAAGACGGTTGTAGAGGTGAGCCGCTCCTGGCTGTACTCGTTGGGGAGTCCTGGAGCTCTATCTCCTCGGCGCTCTCCTCATCTTGTTCCGTGCAGAGTTCTCTCTCTGTAGGGTTGTCTTCCTCCCGGGGCTGGTCGGGGACTACTTCTTCGGTATTGGCGGGGGGTAAAGGCATGTCAGCTCCCTCCTGGTCCCCACCGTGAGCTTGGTCAGTTACATTAGAACCCACTAGGGCCTCTGTGGTCGGGGTAACCTGGTCGTTAAGGTCAGACATAATTTTACTTTCTACTTTTACCGCGTTTACCGTTTGTCGAAGGCTAGGTAGTTGACCGACAGCGTAATCCTCTAAGTACTGAGGTGTCTGTCGTCTGCGCCGCGGGCGTTCTACGTTAGGAGGACCGTTTCGTGGAGTGTTCATCATAGGCCATTTCAATATTAATAACACTATATTAATATTACACTAGTTACCCTCCGGCTCGAAGGACCAATTGTAACTGAGGGGTACAATTCCCTGACTGTATTGATAAGTATGGTATCATTAAACCACTACCGCTTTATGTACTTTAACTACTGGCCACACAGTACATGATATAGATATGATGAACACTTTCCCACCATGAAACCAAGTCCACACAAATGTATCCGTCGAATATTTAATATATAGCAAAGGGTATATACAACGTTCACTTAATGACATTTATGATTTGAATGCACTTGTAAGGCAAATGAGTATTCGTAGGCAAATCAACATTGAATGTCCAATGTCTGGTTACGCAGGAAGCAAGTATACAACCTGGTTCTTTAGGGAACTATAGCGATGGTACTTAATGATTATAGCTGGATATACTAAAGGGGGGTCCTGCTGGTTGTAAGTCAGTAGGGGGGGGGGGGGTTAGGAGAGCCGCCGGCGATATCCCATCTGGCCAACGATTTCTTGGGAGAATTCAGAGTGCTGAACACGGTGCCCACAGAACCTTGGTCCACAGATGAATACAGTTGGGCCCTCTTGTAGACGGTAGCTGCCGGTCCACAACGAAGAGACGTGAGGCAACCTCACTCGGGGTAGAGCGCCGTCTCACCTGGACTCCTCTCGGGGGGTAGTTCCAACACTCACCAGTGTTGGCTGTTATCCATGGCATAAATCAAAGCACCCAAAGCAAGTAGATAATCCAAGCCGTGTAGGGCTCGCCGTCGTCCGGGTAAGGTAATCCAATGTGCAGGTCCACTCGTCCTAGCCCAGAACTCCTCGGATGAAAGCACCACACGTGGTCTGCCCAGCCTGGTTAAGACTCTAGATAACGCGAGGAAACGATGGGGGTACTACTCACTGTATAATTCTAACCGAACGATGCACCATACATAATAGACTATTATTAACTTAATAGAAATACGTCCCACTCTACGGTATAGTGCCAAACTATGACAATTCAACTATTAATCCACACGATGTCTCAATGCCATTCTGAGGCCAAGTTGACCATACTGCACCACACGTGTATCGTGGGTGAGGCTTAACGTCTTGCCACTAGGTTGGAGGGTAAAGAACTAAGGGCTAAGGAACTAAAAGAAAGTTCTACTTTACTTGCGCCATATATATATGCGCTGTGAACAAATAGTACCATTCGTATTTCGCCAGACGTATTCCTACGCGGAACCGGGCTAGTAACGACATGTTCGTCGGCACGATTGAACTTGAACCAAGGGGCTTGGCTGCTAGCGCCAAGTTCTTGTCCAATGAGAGAATGAAACTATTATGGGCTGTTAGTAGACTAAAGGGATATTCAGTGTATATGTACAAGGAATATACAACGGATATCAAACGATATACAAATACTATTAAATATATATCCATAAATAAATATATATATTCGGTTTAATCTGATCCTTCACAACAATAGCCCTTGCAGTCACGTAAGGGGCTAGATAAACAAATGCATTAGTTTTGTGGCATTAACGTTATATAGTTAGTGTTACACGTTCAATAACAGGTATTCACTCTTGGTCAACGGGGAGGGGAGCCGGGAGGAGAGGCGCACGCCTCGGCTCAACAGACCCGTCCACCGTCTACCTCGGAACGGCCGGGCCACCAAAACGCCTGCCGCCCGTCCGCCCTACCACCGTTCCGAGGTAGACGGTGGACGGGTCTGTCCACCGTGCGCCTGCTGTTGTTTCCAACGCAACCACCTCCCGCCATGAAGCTCGCGCTCCGTGGCCGAAAAAGGATGGTATTCATTAATGATCCTAATCTGCAGGTTCACCTACGGAAACCTTGTTACCGATTACTTCCTCGGCGGGGAGCTAACTACGGCTCCCCGGTAGCTACGGTAAGTCTGTTGAGGCTTGCCGATTGGTGGTAACAGCAGAGGCGGGTGCAAGCGGTGTGACGTAATTGGCAGAATCGCCTGTCAATCAAAATAGAGCTCTGGTTGAGAAATAGTATCCCGCTGCAGCCCGGCAGACCATACTGGTTGAGCCGAGCGCCTCGCATTCACATCACCTCAACCCCGTGCGCATCCTTTATTTTTTTTTCACCGAACGTTCGAACCTATTAATTAAAGTCCGAATGTCAGCGTAACGAACGAACGTTCGAACGTTCGGGCTCAGCCTTAGTACCCACCCCAGTTAGAACAGCCGAAACCCGTCCAATCTTTCGCCGTCGACTAAAGACGCACTTCTTCAACCATTATCTGAAATTAAAAAAATTTAAAAAAAATTTAAAAAGATATCTAACCCTAACTAACCTTACTACACTTGTCCTAATAAACTAACCTACACTGTAGCACCCAACACTTTGATGAACATTGTTACTCAGCTGATAGAGTTGTGCCCTTCCTGATGACTTATCGTACAGAACTTGTACGTCGCTTTGGATAAAAGCGTCAGCTAAATGACTAAATGTAAATGTACTAGATTATGCAGACTATCCACAACGGATTGAATAGTAAGCATTTTTCTAAGTATTTATTTTAGATGTAGCTAACATTACTGTTGCATGATTTTGACGCATCTTCAAGGACAACAGCCGAGAAAGGCGGTCCTCAAATGTGCTTTTTAATGAGACCTACTCCTCACTTTTGTTTTGGAATGTAGTTTACATACAATCTCTACACTACTTTCTCTATAGTCCGGAAACGTATATACTCTCTTTTAGAAACTCTGTCTCTTAAACAGTACTGTATATCTTGTATATCATAAATGTATAGCAGTACTGTCAGGGCTCTACAGTGCGACCAAATTGCTCGCATATGCCCCTAAAAATATGTGTGCGAACCGTAAAAATCAATTACACGCACGCTGTGCGAATACAGATTATAGCCTCTCTCGTCTTTTTTTTCCTCCGCTGTGAGATCGTTAAAAAACTACAAGTCCCACATTGCACTCAAGCCAACGGTCCAATCACAGTAGAGTGACGTGACTGGTTTCATGAGAAAGAAAGCAAATGACCAATCGGAAGCTCTCATTTGGCTTGTTTACTTCCTGAAACGCCACCATTGCGATATGCGAGAGTTTCCCCGATACATGTAACTTCTAGTCTTACCAATAGCAATATATTTTAGAACACCTAGATTTAGCGATAGCAATAGTAATATAACGTAACTTAACGCAACAAAACGAATGCCTTGCTTTGTTGATCATAACGTTGATGCAGTAGCGTATGCCGTTGTGTTGACTAGGGGTGGGAATCACCAGTTTCATCATGATACGATACGATATCGATTCTTTGGACAACGATACGATATTTGCCGATATCACAAAGTCTCTCACGATACAATACGATACGATTAGATTCAGGTGCCTGCGATCGATATGAGATGATATCATATGCCCATTTAATACAATCAGTAACATTTAGATCAACAAAAAAAAGGTAATGAAAATATCATTTGACATTTGTATTTTTGAGCTCTTCCAGACATTTAAAGGAAAATCAATCTATTGTTTTTAATACAAATAGACCTCCTGTTCACTGTAAAGTGCCACGTTTTTATATATTGAGCTTTAAACTTTAAGCTACATTTTTTGGAACTCAAAACTCACAACCTCCCTCTCCCAAACCGTTCCTACAACAATTTGTTGATGTTGCATGATCATGTATAGGCCTACATTTATTATGTATTATATTGTTTATGTTTAAATAACATTTAAACATCAAACTCCTCTGACCTCATCTGGTCTTTCCAAAGACGCGCGCACACACACACACAGAAAGGGAGAATGCTATGCTGTAACGTCTACACACACGGAGCTACTGCTGTTGTTCTTGGGTGGATATGAGACTCGCCACAGGATTTTCAAAATAAGAGTATCGATATGAATCGATCTTATTACATCGCATCGATCCGATTCGATTGTTGATAATTACATCGATGTATCGATCTGGATCGATGTATCGTCCCACCCCTAGTGTTGACTGTAACGGACATGATAACAACATAACACTGTGTACACATTCAAATTGCGATAATCGATTCTAACATTTTCAAATCGATGCAGTTGAATTTCCCCCTTAGGATCGATGCATTGTTACACCCCTACACCAAAGTAACTGGCCCACTGTGTATGTGTGTACAGCTAACTTGGCTAGCGTTATGAACAGCAGACGTGGGCAATAGGCTCCAGCTCTCTCGAGATAAAGCTGGGAACGAGGTTAGGGTCCAGCTGCAGCGCCGGACGGCCGAAGTGCAAGCGGTGTGACGTAATTGGCAGACTCGACTGTCAATCAATGGTCTACCTAACACGCAAACTCATAAACAATGTTTCTGTACTGGAGGTGTACAGTATTTCAATAGGCAACCCTGAAAGGATTATTTCTCTAGAAGAGAAACACAGCCAAAACATAGGCATTGTATGCATAAAAGGGGCAAAAGCTAAAGTTAAGTGACTGTTACTTTTGTAGCAGTAGTTTGATTTGATAGTTTATTTGATAGGGACAGCACATGTTAATGAACATCAAGTACAAAATACAAAATGTAAACATGCAGGGTTGTAGCAAGAGCTAATTTACACACATGCACGCACAGTACAAATATACATTTATTAAAAAAGAAAAGAAAAAATCTTTTACTTGAAATATTTTCACTGTGCTCCTAAATATTTTTGGGTGCTCCTAAATTTCTTTGTGTGCTCCTAACTTTTTTCATTTAGGAGCACCTGTGCCCCTAGTGAAAAGGGTTAGCGTAGAGCCCTGGCTGACTGTATATCTGTATGTCTATGTCATATATGTTATGATGAATTGAAAATGGGGGACCTTGATGTAAACAAGACGAAAGTCTTTCTCTGGTCTGCATCCCCTTAACAATTGTGTGTACTGTACTGTATTTTATTGTACCCATTCTGTAATCTGTTAAATAAAGTTTTCATTCATTCATTCAGTCACTACTTCCTATATTGTCCGGAAACGGGGTTACAACTGACCGGACGTGGGTTACACAAATCACAAGCACCATTCTCTTCGATTAAAATAACAAACTCAGCAAGACCGACGGCTTCTCGGTTACAGTGGGTGACAATATTGTCACAAGGAAAGATGAAATTACCTACCTGGGTTCCATCCTAGAGGCTAATCTTTCCTGTGACAAGATGGCATCCAATGTAATAAGAAAAGTCAATCAACGAACTCGATTCTTGTACCGGATCTCCTCCCTGGTAAACAAGAATACCCTGAAGACTCTGGCAGGAGCACTCATTCAAGGGTACTACGACTATGCTTGCACCTCATGGTACTAAAGCACCTCAAAGGCACTAAAAAACAAATTACAAACATCTCAAAACAAGCTAGTCAGACTACTGCTTGACCTTACTCCTAGAAGCCACCTCACCCCTGCCCACTTTGACAACCTAGGATGGCTTAGAGTAGACGACAGAGTACAGCAACTTGCAATGGGCCTGGTCTACAAGATACACTACGCGACCAAGGTACCCATGTACATGTCAAAATACTTCCCAAAGGTCAGTGAATACCACGATCACAACACCAGAGGGAGCTCCACAAATCATGTTAAACCCAGATTCGGCTCAAACAAGGGACTAAACACGTTTCGCAATTATGCCACATCAATGTGGAACGCCCTACCCAAAGCTGTAAAGGACTGTGAATCACTACCCACTTTCAAAAACTATCTGAAAGAACACCTACGGGAGACTGCAATTCAAAACTGGCCCCTACAAATGTCCTAACCCAGTTGTACAGTAAATGACCAAGTATGGCGTTGTCAGTATTCCAATGTACAGTGTACAGTGTCCCCCCCCCCACCTCCAATGTACAGCCCCCACCCACCCCACCCACCCAACCTCCTCCAATGTACAGTTTCTACGTCAAATGTATATACACTCTTTTTCTGGACACTTTTTGTATCACAAACAGTACTGTATTTGCAAATCTGATATGTCATAAATACATGTAGCAGTCAGTACTGTCTATCTGTATGTCATATATGTTATGATGAATTGAAAATGGGGGACCCTGATGTAAACAAGACGAAAGTCTTTCTCTGGTCTGCATCCCCTTAACAATTGTATGTATTGAGCTGTACTGTACCCATTCTGCAATCTTCTAATACACTTTTCAATCAATCAATCAAAACCACAGACCACTGCACTTCCGCGTTACATGGAGCTCGTGAGGGGGTCAGGCAGGGTACACACAACAACACTACAGACCACTGCACTTCCGCGTTACATGGAGCTCGTGAGGGAGTCAGGGTACACACAACAACACTACAGACCACTGCACTTCCGCGTTACATGGAGCTCGTGAGGGAGTCAGGGTACACACAACAACACTACAGACCACTGCACTTCCGCGTTACATGGAGCTCGTGAGGGGGTTAGGGTACACACAACAAGCACTACAGACCACTGCACTTCCGCGTTACATGGAGCTCGTGAGGGGGTTAGGGTACACACAACAAGCACTACAGACCACTGCACTTCCGCGTTAGATGGAGCTTGTGGGGGGAAGGGGGCATATAATATAACATGAATGAATGTTGATTAGAGCCTTGGTGTAAGTGGTTGTAGCTAAGCTAACCACTAACGTCAAGGCTCTCTAATCAAAATTCATTCATTGTACCCCCCCCCCCCCCCCCCCCAGCTATGAGCTCAACATACCGGAAGTGTTGCGGTGGTCAATAATAACTTTTCGAGAATAGCAATAAAAACTAAGACATTATTTTCTCACCGTGTGTTTTCTTTTCGTACCGGCGGCGCGCGCACGTGCTGGAAGAACAGCCACAACAATTACGTCAAACGTGAAAACGTCAAGTCATCATTCCTCCCGCGTGCGCCGTGTTTCTGAACCAAGGAGGATGTGACGTCACGGATCCCACCAACAGCCCGACAACTAAGACCCGCCTTGGTAGAATTTGGAGCGTTGGGATTGGTCAGAGGGAGCTACGGTAAATTTGACATGTCTGTCAGTATTGAGAATGTTGTTGCATCTACACAGTAGTAGAGCAATCATCAGTACATTATAACACGTTTCGCAATTATGCCACAACAATGTGGAACGCCCTACCCAAAGCTGTAAAGGAATGTGAATCCCTGCCCACATTCAAAACCGCTCTTAAAGAGCACCTACGGGAGGCTGCAATTCGAAACTGGCCACCGTAAATGCCCAAAACCCCCACCACCTCCTAATAGACAGTCTCCTCCCCACCGCATGTATATATTCCCTCCCCGCCGTATGTATATTTCTCTCCCACCCACCCACCCCCTCCTAATGTACAGTCCCCTCCCCATCATATGTATATACTCTGTCAGGATCTAGGGGTAACAGTACTGTATATTGGAATACCGTTTATGTCACAAATGTATCAGTACTAAATACCTATATGTCCCTATGCCATAAATGTCATGTATGTTGTGTATGTCATAAATGTCTATATGAATTGAAAATGGGGGACCCTGATGGAAACAAGACAAACGTCTTTCTCAGGTCTGCATCCCCTTAACAATTGTATGTATTGAGCCATACTGTATTGTACCCATTCTGCAATCTGTTAAATAAAGTTTTCATTCATTCATTCATTCATTCATAATATATATTATAATATTTAAAGGTAGAATCGGTAATGGCGTCAAGCAGCCACCTCTAGGCAAAATATTGATTGATTGATTGATTGATTGATTGATTGAAAACTTTATTAACAGATTGCAGAATCGGTACAATACAGTACAGCTCAATACACACAATTGTTAAGGGGATGCAAGACCGCGTGATTTTTAAACGTAGCCTATGTGTGCAAAGACGCTCTCTTTTTTGTGAACAATTTATTTTATAATTTTTTTGACATGACATAAAACTAGACACACAAGTATTAACAGTAAATATCCACAATAAATCACAAGATTTAGCGAAGACGCTCTCTGATTGGCTAGCCGCGTACAGCGAAGACCCTCTCTGATTGGTTTAGCGCCGAAGGGTCTCTTCAGCCTTGTACATATAATAATAATAATAATAATGCATTTTATTTATAAGGCGCCTTTCAAGACACTCAAGTGGTTATGCTTTGGCCCTCTTTCGAAGTGGGTTATGCTTAGAGTTAGGGTTAAGGTTAAGGTTAGGGTTAGGGTTATGCTTAAGGTTAGGGTTAAGGTTAAGGTTAGGGTTAGGGTTAGGCGGAAGAGACCCTTCGGCGCTAAACCAATCAGAGAGGGTCTTCGCTGTACGCGGCTAGCCAATCAGAGAGCGTCTTCGCACACATAGGCTACGTTTAAAAATCACCAATGCAGACCAGAAAGACTTTCGTCTTGTTTACATCAGGGTCCCCCATTTTCAATTCATCATAACATATATGACATACAGATAGACAGTACTGCTACATCTATACATATATGACATACCAGATTTACAAATACAGTACTGTTTGTGATACAAAAAGAGTAAAAAAAAAAAAAAAAAAAAAAAGAGAGTATATACATTTGATGAAGAAACTGTACAATTGAGAATGTTGTTGCATCTACAGTAGAGCAATCATCAATGTACATTATAATATATATTATAATATTTAAAGGTAGAATCGGTAATGGCGTCAAGCAGCAACCTCTAGGCAAAATATCCCCTCTTGGTACTGTGTATTTTTTTGTTTTGGTCTGATATGTGGGTTTTGGAGTTAAAGGAATACTTCACCCAAAATGAGATTGTGTACATTAATTACTCCGTGATGCCTTGATATGTATATCTACATATCCCTTACCTACTCTAGTTACGCTGCTGGCCAGTATGACTTACTACCATAGTGTCTTTATACCTGTATCACTGTACATATTAATACTATATCAATATCTGTACATATCCCTTATACTCTTACTAGTTACACTGCTGGCCAGTATGACTTACTACCATAGTGTCTTTATACCTGTATCACTGTACATATTAATACTATATCTATATCTGTACATATCCCTTACCTACTCTTACTAGTTACGCTGCTGGCCAGTATGACTTACTACCATAGTGTCTTTATACCTGTATCACTGCTTGTAGCTTTATAAATAAGTTATTGGTGTGTTCATAATATCCTACATTGTTGATTATTCTTATTGATTTTTTTTGCATGGTGCATATTGGCTGTAGAGTGCTTTTGTAGGTATTACCCCACACCTCTGCACAGTAGCTCATATATGGTAGGAAGAGTGGTGCAGTCGTAATATGGGCCAAGGCCAAACGCCACGTGCACGCGCGCTCCCGTGCACGCGCGCGCATGCACGCGCATACATGTCTCTCTCCTCTTTCATGAGGCGGAGCTGGGGACGAGACGGGCGGTCTTTTGTCACATAACACACGCCCAACACTCCACACACACGCACACACAAACACACGCACACACACACACACACACACACACACAGTCTAGGTGATAAGTGCCGGCCGGGGTATACGGCGCGACAAGTAATTTTTGTGTCGTCGCGCCGTATACCCCGGCCGGCACTTATCACCTAGACTTTGCATAATAATAGGATGCGCGCACTTCTGCCTCAGTGACGTAGCCTAAGCGGCGTTTAACCGCATTTGACCACCACTGCATGCCTGGTAGGAAGAGTGTACAGTACAGTGTATACAGTGTTTTTTGGTTTAGAATGTGTCTTATCTTGCATAAAACACCAACACTCCGTGCCAATTTAGTCCTGACATATTTGATATGAGGTTTCCAGTTGAGTTTGTGGTCTATTATCACACCCAGAAATGTATTCTCAAATACCCTCTCCAGTTTAATACTATCAATCCTTAGTTCAACCGGTGTATTTACTTGTATATCACGTTTACCAAATATCATGAATTTGTTTTTTTAAATATTTAATGATAATTTATTTACATCAAACCACACTTTCAGCTTGGTTGGCTCAGCTGCGACATCCTTTAAAAGCATTTGGAGGTTCTTTCCCTCACAGAAGACATTTGTATCGTCAGCAAAAATGACATTTTTCAATATTTTAGACACATTACCTATATCATTTATATACAGTATGAATAGTTTCGGGCCCAGAATTGACCCTTGCGGCACACCACAGATTATGTTTGACTGAGTGGACCTGTACTCCCCTAACTGCACAAACTGTTGTCTTTGTTCTAAGTAACTCTTTAACCATTTGAGCCCTACTCCTCTGATCCCATACCTTTCCAATTTTAGTAGCAGAATATCATGATTTATAGTGTCAAACGCCTTCTTCAGATCTATGAAGACCCCTATTGCAAACTTCTTATTTTCAATTATGCTTGTCAGTTCTTCTACTAGGTCCATTAGTGCCAATGACGTTGAATGATTCGATCTAAATCCATATTGACTATCTATAAGTAATGCGTGTTCATCAATGAAACTGTCCAATCGTGCAGCAAATACCTTTTCCATTATCTTTGAGAACTGGGAAAGGAGAGAAACCGGCCTGTAGTTGGTGAATAGATTTTTCTCACCGGCTTTTTTTTTTTTTTAAACTTTGGCCATTCCCCTGGCTCTTTTATGTGTTTATCACATTTATACTGGTCAAGGATGACCGACAGAAACAGGCTGAAAGGGTTCAGATGGGGGGGAAGACACTCTGGGAAAGGCACGGCTGCAGTCGGGATTCGAACTCGCTAAGCCCCAGATCCGTGACGAGCACGGTTGTCCACGGCGCCGAAATAGCGCTCGCGGTACGTGGTGAGCTACTGGAGCTCCCCTCCGGCTTTGAAGATCGGTATCACTTTTGCAGTTTTCATTTTGGTGGCGAAGGCACCCAGTTTGAATGAGAGGTTACAAATATGCACTAAAGGGTCTGCTATGGCTATTATTACTTGCTTAATTAAGGTCATGTCAATGCCGTTCCAATCTGTTGATGTTTTATTCTTAAAATTGTTCACAGTATCCATAATTTCATTTTTATCCGTATTTCTCAAGAAGATAGTACTTGGGTTTTTATTGATGTTGTTGTTGTGTATTTTTTTTTATCTTGTGTAACACTGTAGAGAGAGCAATCAACATGTCTTTGAGTGGGAGTGTTGAGCATATTTTGTATTGGTGGACAAAGTCATGTGTCTGCTCCTGTATGACATCACTGTGTGCATGCATACAACAGACAAGGTGTTTTGATATAAAAGAGCATGCGCACTAAATAAACGCCCCTTAGCCTAGATGAAACTCAGTCCATGTGGTCGTGTCTATTTCTTCATGTCTAATGCTAATTACTTTGGTTGACTGCACACGTGGAGACTTCTGCTGACAAAAATGTCTCACGCAACACGTTCCACATTGATGTGGCATAATTGCGAAACGTGTTTAGTCCCTTGTTTGAGCCGAATCTGGGTTTAACATGATTTGTGGAGCTCCCTCTGGTGTTGTGATCGTGGTATCCACTGACCTTTGGGAAGTATTTTGACATGTACATGCACTGGCGCCTACGTAATAGAGCATGGGGAGCATCTGCTCCACTAGTATTGAACTTGGGGGTGCAAACGTGTGCTTTTGCACCCCCACTTTTTGATCATATGAAAAATATGATATATCCCCCCCCCCCAATATATAAATCTAACCATAACTACGTAATTTCAATCAAATTAATAATACGCAATGACACTTAATAGCAAGTTTTTAAGTTTCCAAAGATTGCGACCCCCCCCCCCATATGGTTTGATCCAGTGCCTCCCACCCCCAGCAGACAGTGGCGCACGGCGCTGCAGGTAGGCTGAGTGTAAATATCAAAGGCCACTGAGTGTGTCATTGGTGGCAGGCAGGCTTTTCCAGTAAGTTGTTCAAACAAAGGATTATGTTAGACATGTCTTTACTATTGAGTGGTAGAACTTCTACCACGCAATACAATCAAAGTGTTTCACGGTCCCGAAATGCCATCTGGTCATACCGTAAATCCTCTAATAATAATAATAATAATAATAACGTTTCCCTCTGGTTGGCGTTAACTTTAGCGCTAGCCGCTAGCTAATGTTGTCATATTATCTAGATATGTGGTGTCAGCTGGATGACGTTGACTTCGTTTGCAAACGTTAACGTTCGCTATCTATATGGCAGACGAGGCTGGCGTTGTCCAGTTGACACATTACAGACGCTATGAGCCTAAATTCTTATCCCAACCCATGTTTAACGCGGAAGCAAACATGGGTTGGGATAAGAATTTAGGCTCATAGCGTCTGTAATCAACTGGACAACCTTTAGACGGTTCCAACTTCAGTGTGTGAATTACGTTAATCCCACAATTACTCAACTGCACTCAATATTTAAATACCAATGCTAGTCTAAATAAATGTAGACAGACAATGTACGCATTAAAAATATAATAATAATAATAATAATAATAATAATAATAATAATAATAATAATAATAATAATAATAATAATAATAATGCAATAAAAGTCTGAAAATGAAGGGATTATGTCCATGAGTGTAATTTTTTTTAATTAAGGCCTGCCTCTTATAAGCCTCTCTAATAAAGGCCTGGTGCTCTTTGCAGCTGAGGTAAATAGAAGACCCGTCCTATATTTGAGGATTTACGGTAAATCAAGATGTTCAATTATCTTAAGGTACAATACCTGAAATGAAAATGTGTGTGTGTGTGTGTGTCCAGCCAACCAGGTAACATGGCAGAAAAAAGAAAGAATACAGACATCAGAGCATTTTTCAGTACACCAAAACGCAAAGTAAGAACCCTAGTAGCCTAATAGCTCAGACTTAAACGGCGGGCTCCACAAATAATGGATTGCACAGTGTTAATTGCACCCTTACTTACAATTCATTATGAATTGTAAATGGGGGACCCTGATGTAAACAAGACAAAAGTCTTTCTCTGGTGTGCATCCCCTTAACAATTGTGTGTATTGAGCCGTACTATATTGTACCCATTCTGCAATATGTTAATAACATTTTTAATCAATCAATAACAGATTGTAAGTAAGGGTGCAATAGAAATGTTTCATAATGTTCAGTGTATTCATAAGTGTATTGCTCTCCTTAATGTAGAATGATATGGTGACCCATAGCACCGCTACTCACCCCAGCCCTTCTTGACTGCGCTTCACGATACCATCCGTTACACTCACCCTCTCAAACTCACTCCACTCCACCCAAGGCACTTCGATGCCCCGAGTGGGAGTCGAACCCCGGTCTCTCACGCCGCAGGCAACAACACAGACCGCTATACCAAGAGTTGAATCCACTTCTAAGTAATGGGTTTATGCGTCTTTTGAGGATGTGAGAGTGAGTTTAACCCATAGCACCGCTACTCACCCCAGCCCTTCTTGACTGCGCTTCACGATACCATCCGTTACATATATATATATTAAAAAGACCCATTGCAAGTTGCTGTACTCTGTCGTCTACTCTAAGCCATCCTAGGTTGGCAAAGTGGGCAGGGGTGAGGTGGGTTCTAGGAGTAAGGTCAAGCAGAAGTCTGACCAGTTTGTTTTGAGATGTTTGAGATGTTTGTAATTTTGTTTTTAGCACCTTTGAGGTGCTTTGGTACCATGAGGTGCAAGCATAGTCGTAGTACCCTTGAATGAGTGCTCCTGCCAGAGTCTTCAGGGTATTCTTGTTTACCAGAGAGGAGATCCGGTACAAGAATCGAGTTCGTTGGTTGACTTTTTTTATTACATTGGATGCCATTTTGTCACAGGAAAGATAAGCCTCTAGGATGGAACCCAGATAGGTAATTTCATCTTTCCTTGTTACTGTATGTACTGTGTGGATTGATTGAACACTTTATTAAATGGGCCTGGTCTACAAGATACACTACACCACTAAGGTACCCATGTACATGTCGAAATACTTCCCAAAGGTCAGTGAATACCACGCCCACAACACCAGAGGGAGCTCCACAAATCATGTTCAACCCAGATTCGGCTCAAACAAGGGACTAAACACGTTTAGCAATTATGCCACAACAATGTGGAACGCCCTAACCACAGCCGTAAAGGAATGTGAATCACTACCCACCTTCAAAACCGCCCTCAAAGAGCACCTACGGGAGACTCCAATTAGAAACTGGCCACTGTAAATGTCCAATCCCCCCCACCCACCCACCGTATGTATATATTTTCTTTTAGGATCTCTGGGTAACAGTACTGTATATTTGCATATTGTATATGTCACAAATGTAACAGTACTATATACCTGTATGTCCCTATGTCATAAATATCATGAATTGAAAATGGGGGACCCTGATGTAAACAAGACGAAAGTCTTTCTCTGGTCTGCATCCCCTGTATTGTACCCATTCTGCAATCTGTTATAATAATACAGTTTTCATTAATTCATACTACTGAGCAATAGTGCTAATCAGATGTATGTACAGAGTTGTTGTATTAATATGTATCTATCCATATATATTGTGACATCCTCCAGGCATGACACAGTATACAAGTAGATTTCTTGAACTGATTTTAATGAAGCTTGTCCATTCTCCATCCAAACCGTAAATACATACACAATACATACAAATGATACCATTAGCAATTGAAAGCCCATCAAAAACGTAGCTAACATCAACCGTCAACATATAACCAGCTAAACTGAAAACAATGTGGAGAGCTGGATTCGAACACGCGAATCCTAGCGTCTCCACACTGGTGGCGAGTGCCTTGCCCACTACAACACCTAGCCGCCCATATCACTGTACATGTTAATACTATATCTATATCTGTACATATCCCTTACTATATATATATATATATATAAATAAATATAAATATTTATCAGGTCGGTGCTCCATGCTCAATTCTGTACCCCTTCCTAGATGCCAGCAAAAGCAGGAGATGTTCAGGTCAATACAGGCAAAGGCAAGGCAAATGTATTTATGTAGTACCATTCATACATAGGCAATTTTTTTTTATCCACTTTTTCTCCCCATTTTCTATTTTTCTCCCATCCCAATTTCATATTTCCAATTCTTCCCTCCCCTGTCTTGAACGTTGCTAGACTATGCCTCCCACTGGTCGGCTGTAGTGAGGATAGAAGCCTTGCATCACGTGTCCCCTCCGGTACACGAGGAGGCAGCCTGTCGCATCTTTTCACCGCAGCAGCTCGAACTCTCAGTGGCGAGGAGTAACGCGTGGGAGGCTCACGCTGCCCCCGATACTTCCTGTTTCCGCCGCCCCGGCGTCACCAAACCGACTTGTAGGAGTCGCTGTCCACAACGTCCAATCCCCACCCACCGGCCCTCCCACCCTCTAACACTGCCAATTGTGTTAGTATGACGACCGGCCAAGCAGGTAGCAACGCCGAGAGCTGGGCTCGATACCAGCATCTCCTGCGTTAGTGGCGAGCGCCTTGCCCACTGCGCCACTCAGCCGTGCCACATAGAGGCAATTTCAACGTGCTTTACGTACATTGAAAAAGGTTACATCATTATGGAATAGTTGATTTAAAAGGAATTAAAAAAATTTTTAAGAAACATGTCAAAGAATAAAGGAAAGGAAGGGGGAAAAAACGAACAAAGAACAAACACATTTTAAGCTGCTTTTATCAGTAGTCAATGCTGGGACACATTAAACAGTATATTATGTTATATACTATATGTATGATATATTCAGTATATGTGAAGGTCACCACCCACAGTCAGGCTGAATTAAGGGGCCTCCTTCTGTGTGGTGAACAACATGAAAACATAAGGAAGGATTACATAATAAACATAGATGATGAAGGTTTAGTCGATATTCCAATGTACAGTTTTGCTTGTACAGTTTCCCCCACCCACCTCCAATGTACAGTTCCCCCCCCACCTACCCAACCTCCTCCAATGTACAATTTCTACGTCAAATGTATATACTCTCTTTTTTAGACTCTTTTTGTATCACAAACAGTACTGTATTTGTAAATCTGGTATGTATAGATGTAGCAGTACTGTCTATCTGTATGTTGTGTATGTCATATATGTTATGATGAATTGAAAATGGGGGACCCTGATGTAAACAAGATGAAAGTCTTTCTCTGGTCTGCATCCCCTTAACAATTATGTGTATTGAGCTGTACTGTATTGTACCCATTCTGCAATCTGTTAATAAAGTTTTCGATCAATCAATCAATCAATCATACACGGCACACTGAGGCCTACAACAAACTGACCGGATCTTCCTTTATTCATTACGTTGATTGTACTGTAGCACTATTTTACTCTGTCCATTCTATTGCATAATGTTACTATCTATTCTACTATTCTATTATTGCACTGTATTATTTTACTCTGTCTATTGCTTTTTATTACAGGTTCAAAACTGTCAGGTGTTAAACTGTGTGGGTATCAAACAAGAGACTGTCAGGCTTTAAAACTGTGTAGGAACCAGGCCTAGAACTGCACCCTGAGAGAGGGAACTGCACCCTGAGAGGGAACTGCACCCTGAGAGAGGGAACTGCACCCTGAGAGAGGGAACTGCACCCTGAGAGGGAACTGCACCCTGAGAGAGAGAACTGCACTCTGAGAGAGGGAACTGCACTCTGAGAGGGAACTGCACCCTGAGAGAGGGAACTGCACCCTGAGAGGGAACTGCACCCTGAGAGAGGGAACTGCACCCTGAGAGAGAGAACTGCACTCTGAGAGAGGGAACTGCACTCTGAGAGGGAACTGCACCCTGAGAGAGGGAACTGCACCCTGAGAGAGGGAACTGCACCCTGAGAGGGAACTGCACCCTGAGAGAGGGAACTGCACTCTGAGAAGGAACTGCACTCTGAGAGGGAACTGCACCCTGAGAGGGAACTGCACCCTGAGAGGGAACTGCACCCTGAGAGGGAACTGCACCCTGAGAGGGAACTGCACCCTGAGAGGGAACTGCACTCTGAGAGGGAACTGCACCCTGAGAGGGAACTGCACCCTGAGAGGGAACTGCACCCTGAGAGGGAGGTTCGAAGGGTCAAAGTGGGTATAAGACAGGAGGGAAGACTGTCAAGTTTTAAACTGTGGATACCAAACAGAGAAGGTAAAGACGACTTTGAACTGTTGAACAGAAATCCAGAACTATTTTATTGCACTGTAAAAAAAGATTATAATAATAATTTGCATGGAATAGCGCACAAACTAAAGTATGTCGAAATTAACTGGTTAGTCAGTCTTGGACTATAAACAATGCCTGTCAAATAGGGCGGCTAGGTGGCGTAGTGGTCTAAGGCACTCGCCACCAGTGTGGAGACGCTAGGATTCGCGTGTTCGAATCCAGCTCTCCACATTGTTTTTCAGTTTGGCTGGTCGTCCGCAGTAATACACATTGGCCGTATTACGGGGAGGGAAAAACTGAAGGGTGGGGATCGAACGTTGTGAACAAGCGACTCCTACAAGTCGGTTGGTGCGCCTGCGCAGTAGAATCAGGAAGTGTCGGGGGCAGCGTGAGCCTCCCACGCGTTACTCCTCGACACTGAGAGGTCGAGCTGCGCAGGTGAAAAGATGCGACTGCTGTTACCTCAAGTACCGGAGGGGACTTGTGCTATGTATGACTTAGTCCTCACTGCAGCCGGCTTGTGGGAGGCAAGAAACAGCGTTCGTGACAGGGGAGGGTTGAATTGGATGATACGAAATTGGGATGGGAGAAAATATAGAAAAATGGAGAAAAAGTGGATCAAAAAAAAAAAAACAATGCCTGTCAAATGAGCCATACTATTGTCTCCATAGCTATAATACAGAACACACGATGGGTCCGCAAACATCGCTAAAATGGTCAATAACGCTGGCGCCATTGAGTAAAGATGGGAAAAGAGCGTGGCGGTCAATGAGTCATCAGGGACGGGGTTGAATGTGAACTAGATGAGGAAGGGAGGGACGTGAGTTTGTTTCTTCTCTGGTGTGAATCCTCATGTGTGTCTTTATATATGCCTTCCGAGTAAATCCTTTCCCACAAACTTCACGACTAAATGTTTTTTCCCCCCGAGTATGAGTTCTGATATGTACTTTTAAGTCACGTTTTGCACCAAATATTTTATCACAGGGTGCAACTATAGGGCTTTTCCCAAGTGTGGCTTCTTATGTGAATATTCAGCACTCCCAGTGTAATAAATCTTTTAGGACACAGTGTGCAACTATAGGGCTTTTCCCCAGTATGGCTTCTCATGTGTCTATTCAGGTCTCCCTGTGTAATAAATCTTTTGGGACACAGTGTGCAACTATAGGGCTTTTCCCCAGTATGGCTTCTCATGTGAAAATTCAGGTGTCCCTGTGTAGTATATCTTTTAGGACACAGGGTGCAACTATAGGGCTTTTCCCCAGTATGGCTTCTCATGTGAATATTCAGCTCTCCCAGTGTAGTATATCTTTTAGGACACAGGGTGCAACTATAGGGCTTTTCCCCAGTATGGCTTCTCATGTGAATATTCAGAATTCCCAGTGTAATATATCTTTTAGGACACAGGGTGCAACTATAGGGCTTTTCCCCAGTATGGCTTCTCATGTGAATATTCAGCTCTCCCAGTGTAATATATCTTTTAGGACACAGGGTGCAACTATAGGGCTTTTCCCCAGTATGGCTTCTCATGTGAATATTCAGCTCTCCCAGTGTAATATATCTTTTAAGACACAGGGTGCAACTATAGGGCTTTTCCCCAGTATGGCTTCTCATGTGTCTATTCAGGTCTCCTTGTGTAATATATCTTTTAAGACACAGGGTGCAACTATTGGGCTTTTCCCCAGTATGGCTTCTCTTGTGAATATTCAGGTTTCCCAGTGTATTATATCTTTTAGGACACAGTGTGCAACTATAGGGCTTTTCCCCAGTATGGCTTCTCATGTGAATATTCAGGTGTCCCCGTCTAATATATCTTTTAGGACACAGTGTGCAACTATAGGGCTTTTCCCGAGTATGGCGTCCTATATGTTCATCTAGGTGAGATTTTCGACTATATCTTTTAGGACACAGTGTGCAACTATAGGGCTTTTCCCCAGTATGGCTTCTCATATGTTCTTCCAAGTGTGTAATGCCAGTATATTTCTTGCCACAAACAGTACATGTCCTGTGAGTTTGAAGGTGAAGTTTCAAGCTATCTGTGGGTTCTAAATGTTTTCCACACAAACCACAGTCACTAGAATGGGCTTTAAGATGGGCCATTAAAGCGTTCCTATTAGGAAAACATTTCCCACACACTTTACAGCTCCAGGTCTCACATGGTATTTGGTTTGATAATTTCACCTCATGGGATGAAACCACAGAGCTCTTGAACTGGTTGCTGTTAGACAAACTCTGTCCTTTGTTTTTCTGTGTCTTCTTTGATGTCAGTGAGTTTAAACCAGGATGAGGTTCACTAGTCTCCAGCCAATCATCACTGTCATCAGTATCCCTTCCAGAAGAGTCTGAAGAGAGGAGCTGGCCATCTGTAGTTGGTTCTAAATCACCAGCAAAGTTACTGACTGGTTCTGATAATCCACAGTCCTCTCCATCAGGTTCTGTTTTCATCTGTTCTGTTGAGGTGCTGGCTAGAGGCTCTGTCTCTCTGTTTTCCTCAGTCTGGGTTTGGTTAAACCATGAGGACTGAGGTTTCTCTTCATCATCTTCACTCTTCACAGGGACAGGGTTGAAAGTGAACTTGATACCAGCCTCCAGACCTTGAAGCTGCTCTCCCTCCTGACTGGTCCAGAGTTCCTCCTGTTCCTCTTTAATCTGTAGGAGCTCTGGGTCCTGGGTTTGGTTAAACCATGAGGACTGAGGTGTCTCTTCATCATGTTCACTCTTCACAGGGACAGGGTTGAAAGTGAACTTGATATCAGCCTCCTCCAGACCTTGAAGCTGCTCTCCCTCCTGACTGGTCCAGAGTTCCTCCTGTTCCTCTTTAATCTGTAGGAGCTCTGGGTCCTGGGTTTGGTTAAACCATGAGGACTGAGGTGTCTCTTCATCATGTTCACTCTTCACAGGGACAGGGTTGAATGTGAACTTGATGATACCAGCCTCCTCCAGACCTTGAAGCTGCTCTCCCTCCTGACTGGTCCAGAGTTCCTCCTGTTCCTCTTTAATCTGTAGGAGCTCTGTCTGCTCCTGGCTCAGACTGGGGCTCCTCTCCTGCTGCTCAGGGGGAACCTCCTCTTCACAGACAGAGAGCTGTGGGGGGTCTGGAGGGAGGCAGAATAATAACATGAATAGTTGTAATTGCTGTCACCATTGGAAAGCCACCCATTTTAAGAATTCACACATGTTCTTCCTGTGCCCCGGGACAGTTCAGTCAGTATGTTCTTCCTGTGCCCCAGGACAGTTCAGTCAGTGACAAAACTGAGGAAAACAAAAATAAACCACGTGAACTTTGGAAATTACTCAATTTGCAGTAAAAAACTTAAAACCAGGTTCTCAAACATAAACATGGACAACACGCTCATCACAGACAAACTGGATTTAGCCAAGTACTTAAACACTTTCTTCACAAACATAGCCACAACACTGGTAAACAAACTACCCTCCCACTCAGGGCAGTATGGGGTAGAACACATAGTAGCATACTACAAGAACCTAGGCGTCCACAAAGACGACTTCAAACTGGAAATGGTAACTACAGATGAGGTACTCAAAAAACTGAGCGCCCTCCAACCGAACAAGGCCACTGGCGATGACAACATCCCCTCCAAATTCCTCAGAGACTCAGCAGCCGCCATCACCCCAGTCATGCCCCGATCACGTTTTTTTGCCACCGATACCGATCACCGATCGTCGTGAGCCATATCGGCCGATACCGATCCGATGGTTTTTGATTAAAAAAATTTTAAATTATTTTATATAATTTATATTTTTTTATAAAATATATATATTATATAATTAGACTTGTACTTGTATTATCTGCGAGACATCGCCACCACGCAACAAGCTCCACTGTCTGTGTGTACTCTAGTAGCCTCCAGCCAGGGAGCGAAATTAACTTTTTGACTCACCGGCCAGTGGCGGGTAGATGGGAAGAATCTACCCGCCAAGCATATTTCGTACCCGCCAACTTTTTTTTGATAAAAAAAAAATTATTATTATTTTATATAAAATTTTTTTTTTAATAAAATATATATATTATATAATCATACTTGTGATTGTGTTATCTGCGAGACTTCGCCACCTCGCTGTCTGAAAACAGCTCCACTGTCTGTGTGTATACTCGAGTGGCCTCCAGCTCCAGCAAGGATTCTCCGGCGCTGCAGCTGAGCCCTAAACGCTACATTCAGCATGCAAAAGGATTCTCCTGAGCTACAGCTGGACCCTATTCAGCAGCCCTCATGCGATGTAAGCCAGGGACTCGAATACGCATGTTGTTGTAGGACATTGATGTCAGGAGCTATAGCTACTGCTGGATGGCGTTGGGACAGCGCCTCAGTGAACTATTTAGTTTACTGCGACATTTCGTAGTGACTAGTGAGCTACCTAGCCAACGGAGGTATTATGCACTGGACTATTGCTGGAGCATTTGTTGATGTCGGGAGCTATCAGTAGCTAGCCGGCTGGATAACGTTACACAATGCCTCATGTATTAAACTAAGTGAATAGTTGACTGGGTCATTTTGTAACGGTAGCTAACGTTATCTCACGAAGGTCCCACACTGACTAGACTAACGTCTATGGAAGCAAATGAGTGCCAGAAGTATTTGAATTTTACCAGACACCGGTGACTGTCGGAGGCAATAGCCTCTGTTTACATGCAGCATACAGAAACAGGTGGGGAGGGGTAGGAGCAGCAATGCGCTGCGTGTCTGTGCTGAGACAGCGAGTGAGAACTCCGCTAAAGAATTGGATCATGATTTTCGGTTTTCACATGACTATTTGATTGCCCGCCACACGGCGGGCAGACCTCTCAGTGGGAGGCGCCAAACATAAAAACTGAGCGCCAATGGCGGGTGGCGGCCTCTAGTTTTGCCCCCTGCCTCCAGCTACGGCCAGGATTCTCCGGAGCTGCAGCTGGACCCTATACTCGAGTAGCCTGCAGCTATTGCCAGGATTCTCCGGAGCTGCAGCTGGACCCTATTGATCACATTCAACAACATACCCTGAGCTCGAATACGCATCGAATGAGTGTTATAAAACATTGATATCAGGAGCCATCTGTGGCTACTGCTGGCCGGCTATATAACGTTGATACAGCGCCTCAGTGAACTATTTAGTTCAGTGGGACATTTTGTTTTGAACAGTGAGCTGGCGTCAGCTAACGTGAGCTAGCGGAGGTATCATACAGACTTGCTGGAGCGTTTGTTGATGTCAGGAGCTATCAGTAGCTGGCCGGCTAGATACCGAGCGGTTAGACAATGCCTCATCATGTATTGGACTGGAAGTGAATGGTTGACTGGGTCATTTTGTAACGGTAGCTAACGTTAGCTCAGGGAGACGCGTACATGCAGTTGTTGAGGTAGATAACCGTGATTATGTTTATTTATTTAGACTAGACTACACCGTGTTTGCGTGCGGGAGGGGCCGGAGGGAGGAGCAGACGCCGCACCACTGTGTGGGAGTGTGTGCAACTCCCGGTGTCTGAGACAGAACTCAGCGAGTGAGATCGGTTTTGACGATCGGCGAAAATAAAGCATCATCACCGATCACATATTTATATTGACCGATCGATCGGGGCATCCCTAGTCATCACACACATAATAAACCTCTCCATAAAACAGGGACACGTCCCCAAGGACTTCAAAATTGCGAGAGTAACACCCCTGCACAAAAAGGGCAGCAAATTAGACCCAGGCAACTACCGCCCTGTTTCTATCCTTACATCCATCTCGAAAGTCATGGAAAAAATAGTATACGAACAGGTCGAAAAGTACCCTGCGGAAAAAAATCGAATCTACGAATTCCAATCTGGCTTCAGAACATCCCACTCGACTGACACATGCCTTCTCTATTTGAACGGGCAAATACTGCGGCATGGTCATGCTGGACCTACAAAAGGCCTTCGACACTGTCAATCACACCATTCTGATTGACAAGCTAAAAGCAATTGGTTTTGATAGTTTATCAGTGAGCTGGATACAATCCTACCTGGAGGGGAGAGAACAGATGGTGGAGGTAAACGGTACCCTATCCCCCCCCCTCACAGTGAACTGTGGTGTTCCACAAGGAAGCATACTAGGACCGCTACTGTTCCTAATTTATGCAAATGGCATGTCGTCAGCTTGTGACTGCAACTTGTTCCTGTTTGCGGACGACTCAGCCCTGCTGGTCTCTGACAAGAACAAGTTACAGGTTGAAAAAACCCTCAGCTCGGAACTAGGCAAAATCTGCATATGGCTCGCAGACAACAAACTATCATTACACAGGGGCAAAACAGAGTCCATTCTCTTCGGTTCAAATAACAAACTCAGCAAGACCGACGGCTTCTCAGTTACAGTGGGTGACAATATTGTCACAAGGAAAGATGAAATTACCTACCTGGGTTCCATCCTAGAGGCTAATCTCTCCTGTGACAAAATGGCATCCAATGTAGTAAAAAAAGTCAACCAACGAACTCGATTCTTGTACCGGATCTCCTCTCTGGTAAACAAGAATACCCTGAAGACTCTGGCAGGAGCACTCATTCAAGGGTACTACGACTATGCTTGCACCTCATGGTACCAAAGCACCTCAAAGGCACTAAAAACCAAATTACAAACATCTCAAAACAAACTAGTCAGACTACTGCTTGACCTGACTCCTAGAACCCACCTCACCCCTGCCCACTTTGCCAACCTAGGATGGCTTAGAGTAGACGACAGAGTACAGCAACTTGCAATGGGCCTGGTCTACAAGATACACTACACAATGTACATGTCAAAATACTTCCCAAAGGTCAGTGAGTTGGTGGATATTTTCAATGTTTTAGCTAATTTTGATTTAAATTGTATAATTCCCATTTTAAAATGTTTTACCATGGTATGTTTGATATCCTTTTTTTCAGCACAGCCTCACATATATGACCTGAAAGTTAGTTTTCATATTGTATAATACTGTATATACTGTATACTGCATAATGTACAACACAAAACACAAAATCGGATTGAGAAAATGTGTTATTTTTACTATGAACCAATGCAAACATATTCAATCAAGCATATAAAACTGTGGAAATGCACCCTAGGTAGCATATTTACATAAACAAAAGAGAACAGAACAGAATTCAATTTACAAATAATTATTTTCTCCATACACAGGTAATAAACACAGACGAAAATTTGATTCTCAATCACCAGCATGTTTTTTTTTTTTACAAAAAGTCAGTGAAAGTACGTTTTTTTTTACAAAAAAAAGTTAAAAAAATAAGTTTTACAGTAAAAAGGTAAAAAATAAGTAAAGTGGGATATTCAATATACATATATACAGTACACATATGACTAGAGTGCAGTCATATAGAGTGCAGGATGCCTGAGGTGTATCCAAAAGAAATATATACACTACACTCATGTGTACGTACGTGTGTGTGTGTGTGTGTGTGTGTGTGTGTGAGAGAGACACTGCTCAATTGTGCCACGCAGTAAAACAGTTTCTGTCTATGAACAGAGTTATAACTAAACAAAAGCAATAATAATAATAATAATAATAATAATAATAATAATAATAATAATAATAATAATAATAATAATAATAATAATAATAATAATAATAAGTCTCTCACCTGTCTTGGTTAGCCCTCCTTCCATGTCTCGCCTGCACTGAACTGGTTGAAGGCAGGTCATCTGCTCCTTGCTCCTCACTGTAGAAAATAAAAAGCACATTATTATATTAATCTCTTATCTTATACAGCACACAGCACAGCACAGCACATATACACATATTTACAATCCAAAGAGTGTTCTTTGCAAACCCAACAAGTACAGTAAGAGTGTGACTGACTAAACATAAGCAATAAATCTCCAAAATAAGTGCCTTTACCTTGTGTTGTTGTCATCTACAAACGATGAAGATTCTTCTACTTCTACTGCTACTGCTACTACTACTACTACTTCTACTGCTACTGCTACTACTACTACTTGATTGATTGAAAAGTTTATTAACAGATTGCAGAATGGGTACAGTACAGCTCAATACATACAATTGTTAAGAGGATGCAGACCTGAGAAAGACTTTCGTCTTGTTTCCATCAGGGTCCCCCATTTTCAATTCATCATATGACACACATGACATACAGATAGACAGTACTGCTACATCTATACATTTATGACATACCAGATTTTCAAATACAGTACTGTTTGTGATACTAAAAAAATCCAGAAGAAGAGTATATACATTTGACATAGAAGCTGTGCATTGGGGGAGGTTGGGTAGGTGGGGTGGGGCTGTACATTGGAGGTGGGGGGGGGGGGGTTGGGTAGGGGGGGGACACTGTACATTGGAATACTGACATACATTTGACATGGAAACTGTACATTGGAGGAGGTTGGGTAGGTGGGGTGGGGTTGGGTGGGGCTGTACATTGGAATACTGACAAAGCCATACTTGGTCTTTATTGTACAACTGGGTTAGGACATTTGTAGGGGCCAGTTTTCAATTGCAGTCTCCCGTAGGTGTTCTTTGAGAGTGTTTTTGAAGGTGGGTAGTGATTTACATTCCTTTACAGCTTTGGGTAGGGCGTTCCACATTGTTGTGGCATAATTGCGAAACGTGTTTAGTCCCTTGTTTGATCCGAATCTGGGTTTTACATGATTTGTGGAGCTCCCTCTGGTGTTGTGATCGTGGTATTCACTGACCTTTGGGAAGTATTTTGACATGTACATGGGTACCTTGGTCGTGTAGTGTATCTTGTAGACCAGGCCCATTGCAAGTTGCTGTACTCTGTTGTCTACTCTAAGCCGTCCTAGGTTGGCAAAGTGTGCAGGGGTGAGGTGGGTTCTAGGAGTCAGGTCAAGCAGTAGTCTGACTAGTTTGTTTTGAGATGTTTGTAATTTGGTTTTTAGTCGTCTACTGTCAGCCATCCTAGAGAACTATGTTGTTCTGTGTCAACGGTTCCTTTCTGCTGCTGCTGCAAGAAAGGAGCGATAAGAGGAAAACAATGTGAATATAACTGTACTTACGTTTTGATCCAGTACAGTTCTGCCACAGAGACGTTAGCAAGAGATTCGTTTAATGTCTCTGCTCCGACTCACAACAAATCTGCTTCACAATCGGGTTCAACGTCAGTCATGTTTGCACGGAGGAGTTGACGGTGACCGATAACACATTGTGTTGTGTTTAACGGGTCCTTTGATCAGGGTTTTGTAGCAGAGAAGCGAGTTAAAAGCTCCTCAATGTAAACAGTCTGGCTGTAGAAACGTTAGCTGCTGGTTTAACAGCGACGCGCGGCCATCTTAGATGACGTCACTCGCTCCGTTCAAGCCGTAAACCGCTCCATTTGGTGGAATTACGACGAATTACTACTACTACTACTACTACTACTACTACTACTACTACTACTAGACTACTACTACTACTACTACTACTACTACTACTACTACTACTACTACTACTACTACTACTACTACTACTACTACTACTGCTACTGCTACTGTTATAAGTCGAACTACTAAAGCTAAAGTTTTGCTGGCTGGAAAAACGTGTGTTCTGCAGAAATGATCTTGTAAACAACGGATCACTCACTTACATTCTTCTTCTACTGTTATTTTCTGGCAGTCAACTTCCGCCTCCTTCAGAACTTCCTCTCACCTTTTTCGGCTTGATTCTAGCACAACAAATGGCCAAGATATTGATAAAAATGTAACGCCTGTCAAATTAAATCTGGCACATTTTACGCATGCGTATAGGTTTATTTAGCATCGAATTGAAGCATCGAATTGAAATGATCCTGGTTCAGTTATTTATTGTTTTATCAACACCAAATAAAAAGTAGCGTGTAGTTTCAAGGCACGTCATAATGCTACGTCGAAAAAAACCCGGAAATAGACTACATTTCCCAGGCAGATCACGTCAAACAACGACGTCATTATATCGCGCCGGTGTTCTGCGGAATCCGAGGCTTGTTGATTGATTGATTGATTGAAAAGTTTATTAACAGATTGCAGAATGGGTACAGTACAGTACAGCTCAATACATACAATTGTTAAGAGGATGCAGACCTGAGAAAGACTTTCGTCTTGTTTCCATCAGGGTCCCCCATTTTCAATTCATCATATGACACACATGACATACAGATAGACAGTACTGCTACATCTATACATTTATGACATACCAGATTTTCAAATACAGTACTGTTTGTGATACTAAAAAAATCCAGAAGAAGAGTATATACATTTGACATAGAAACTGTGCATTGGGGGAGGTTGGGTAGGTGGGGTGGGGCTGTACATTGGAGGTGGGGGGGGGGGGTTGGGTAGGGGGGGGACACACTGTACATTGGAATACTGACATACATTTGACATGGAAACTGTACATTGGAGGAGGTTGGGTAGGTGTTGGGTTGGGTGGGGCTGTACATTGGAATACTGACAAAGCCATGCTTGGTCTTTATTGTACAACTGGGTTAGGACATTTGTAGGGGCCAGTTTTGAATTGCAGTCTCCCGTAGGTGTTCTTTGAGAGTGTTTTTGAAGGTGGGTAGTGATTTACATTCCTTTACAGCTTTGGGTAGGGCGTTCCACATTGTTGTGGCATAATTGCGAAACGTGTTTAGTCCCTTGTTTGTGCCGAATCTGGGTTTTACATGATTTGTGGAGCTCCCTCTGGTGTTGTGATCGTGGTATTCACTGACCTTTGGGAAGTATTTTGACATGTACATGGGTACCTTGGTCGTGTAGTGTATCTTGTAGACCAGGCCCATTGCAAGTTGCTGTACTCTGTCGTCTACTCTAAGCCATCCTAGGTTGGCAAAGTGTGCAGGGGTGAGGTGGGTTCTAGGAGTCAGGTCAAGCAGTAGTCTGACTAGTTTGTTTTGAGATGTTTGTAATTTGGTTTTTAGTGCCTTTGAGGTGCTTTGGTACCATGAGGTGCAAGCATAGTCGTAGTACCCTTGAATGAGTGCTCCTGCCAGAGTCTTCAGGGTATTCTTGTTTACCAGGGAGGAGATCCGGTACAAGAATCGAGTTCGTTGATTGACTTTTTTTATTATATTGGATGCCATTTTGTCACAGGAAAGATTAGCCTCTAGGATGGAACCCAGGTAGGTAATTTCATCTTTCCTTGTGACAATATTGTCACCCACTGTAACTGAGAAGCCGTCTGTTTTGCTGAGTTTGTTATTTGAACCGAAGAGAATGGACTCTGTTTTGCCCATGTGTAATGATAGTTTGTTGTCGGCGAGCCATATGCAGATTTTGCCTAGTTCCGAGCTGAGGGTTTTTTCAACCTGTAATTTGTTCTTGTCAGAGACCAGCAGGGCTGAGTCGTCCGCAAACAGGAACAAGTTGCAGTCACAAGCTGACGACATGTCATTTGCATAAATTAGGAACAGTAGTGGTCCTAGTATGCTTCCTTGTGGAACACCACAGTTCACTGTGAGGGGGGGGGATAGGGTACCGTTTACCTCCACCATCTGTTCTCTCCCCTCCAGGTAGGATTGTATCCAGCTCACTGATAAACTATCAAAACCAATTGCTTTTAGCTTGTCAATCAGAATGGTGTGATTGACAGTGTCGAAGGCCTTTTGTAGGTCTAGCATGACCATGCCGCAGTATTTGCCCGCGTCCACCTCTTGCTTGATGTGGTCGTTCAAATAGAGAAGGCATGTGTCAGTGGAGTGGGATGTTCTGAAGCCAGATTGGAATTCGTAGATTAGATTTTTATCCGTAAGGTACTTTTCGACCTGTTCGTATACTATTTTTTCCATGACTTTCGAGATGGATGTAAGGATAGAAACAGGGCGGTAGTTGCCTGGGTCTAATTTGCTGCCCTTTTTGTGCAGGGGTGTTACTCTTGCTATTTTGAAGTCCTTGGGGACGTGTCCCTGTTTTATGGAGAGGTTTATTATGTGTGTGATGACTGGGGTGATGGCGGCTGCTGAGTCTCTGAGGAATTTGGAGGGGATGTTGTCATGGCCAGTGGCCTTGTTCGGTTGGAGGGCGCTCAGTTTATTGAGTACCTCATCTGTAGTTACCATTTCCAGTTTGAAATCGTCTTTGTGGACGCCTAGGTTCTTGTAGTATGCTACTATGTGTTCTACCCCATACTGCCCTGAGTGGGAGGGTAGTTTGTTTACCAGTGTTGTGGCTATGTTTGTGAAGAAAGTGTTTAAGTAATTGGCTACATCCAGTTTGTCTGTGATGAGCGTGTTGTCCGTCTTTATGTTTATGTTTGAGAACCTGGTTTTAAGTTTTTTACTGCAGCCTAGTTGATTATTGAGTAATTTCCAAAGTTCACATGGTTTATTTTTGTTTTCCTCAGTTTTGTCATTGATGAAATTTTTTTTTGCAGTTTTTATCATGGAGTTTACGTCATTTCTTTGTCTGTTTGAGTTCAGTCACGTGGGCTTGGAGTTCACTGCTCGTGCTTTTGGTAAGCTGTTCAAGATGGATTTCGGTTTGCCTCGACTAGTAGACGAGAGTAGCCGAGTGAAGCCGGGGGAGGAGTTAAGAGGGCGGACACTGCCGATTTCACGAGAGCCTCTCGCCTAGTCTCGCGCGGCAGATACGCTTTCACGTCACCACACACACATTACACACCTGTCCAGCTCATTATAATGCGATGGCCGTGTGCAAAATTAGATCAGATTCAAATGTACAGCACACCATATACTGCTACAGTGGAATATACTATTCATATACCATAATGTATACCATCCGGTACAAGAATCGAGTTCGTTGATTGACTTTTTTTATTATATTGGATGCCATTTTGTCACAGGAAAGATTAGCCTCTAGGATGGAACCCAGGTAGGTAATTTCATCTTTCCTTGTGACAATATTGTCACCCACTGTAACTGAGAAGCCGTCTGTTTTGCTGAGTTTGTTATTTGAACCGAAGAGAATGGACTCTGTTTTGCCCATGTGTAATGATAGTTTGTTGTCGGCGAGCCATATGCAGATTTTGCCTAGTTCCGAGCTGAGGGTTTTTTCAACCTGTAATTTGTTCTTGTCAGAGACCAGCAGGGCTGAGTCGTCCGCAAACAGGAACAAGTTGCAGTCACAAGCTGACGACATGTCATTTGCATAAATTAGGAACAGTAGTGGTCCTAGTATGCTTCCTTGTGGAACACCACAGTTCACTGTGAGGGGGGGGGATAGGGTACCGTTTACCTCCACCATCTGTTCTCTCCCCTCCAGGTAGGATTGTATCCAGCTCACTGATAAACTATCAAAACCAATTGCTTTTAGCTTGTCAATCAGAATGGTGTGATTGACAGTGTCGAAGGCCTTTTGTAGGTCTAGCATGACCATGCCGCAGTATTTGCCCGCGTCCACCTCTTGCTTGATGTGGTCGTTCAAATAGAGAAGGCATGTGTCAGTGGAGTGGGATGTTCTGAAGCCAGATTGGAATTCGTAGATTAGATTTTTATCCGTAAGGTACTTTTCGACCTGTTCGTATACTATTTTTTCCATGACTTTCGAGATGGATGTAAGGATAGAAACAGGGCGGTAGTTGCCTGGGTCTAATTTGCTGCCCTTTTTGTGCAGGGGTGTTACTCTTGCTATTTTGAAGTCCTTGGGGACGTGTCCCTGTTTTATGGAGAGGTTTATTATGTGTGTGATGACTGGGGTGATGGCGGCTGCTGAGTCTCTGAGGAATTTGGAGGGGATGTTGTCATGGCCAGTGGCCTTGTTCGGTTGGAGGGCGCTCAGTTTATTGAGTACCTCATCTGTAGTTACCATTTCCAGTTTGAAATCGTCTTTGTGGACGCCTAGGTTCTTGTAGTATGCTACTATGTGTTCTACCCCATACTGCCCTGAGTGGGAGGGTAGTTTGTTTACCAGTGTTGTGGCTATGTTTGTGAAGAAAGTGTTTAAGTAATTGGCTACATCCAGTTTGTCTGTGATGAGCGTGTTGTCCGTCTTTATGTTTATGTTTGAGAACCTGGTTTTAAGTTTTTTACTGCAGCCTAGTTGATTATTGAGTAATTTCCAAAGTTCACATGGTTTATTTTTGTTTTCCTCAGTTTTGTCATTGATGAAATTTTTTTTTGCAGTTTTTATCATGGAGTTTACGTCATTTCTTTGTCTGTTTGAGTTCAGTCACGTGGGCTTGGAGTTCACTGCTCGTGCTTTTGGTAAGCTGTTCAAGATGGATTTCGGTTTGCCTCGACTAGTAGACGAGAGTAGCCGAGTGAAGCCGGGGGAGGAGTTAAGAGGGCGGACACTGCCGATTTCACGAGAGCCTCTCGCCTAGTCTCGCGCGGCAGATACGCTTTCACGTCACCACACACACATTACACACCTGTCCAGCTCATTATAATGCGATGGCCGTGTGCAAAATTAGATCAGATTCAAATGTACAGCACACCATATACTGCTACAGTGGAATATACTATTCATATACCATAATGTATACCATCTTGTTGCGCGCTCCTGGCCGCACGCACACACAACACACTGCTGTATGTGTGTGTGTGTGTGTGTGTGTCTGACAGCTTGAAGTTTATCATGATGATATGATGATAAATTGATAACGCATAACATAATAAAGTTTTCAATCAATCAAACGTCTCATAACTCCCTGGCTGTCACATGGCTGGTGACTGACAACTTTTCTGAACCAATTGGCGCTTTGTGCGACCGTAGCAAGTCGCTTCCCAGCCGGGAGCAGCCGGCAGCAGCCGGCTGAGAGGTACTGTGGAGCCTCGCTCTGAAGGCTGCGCGCGGCTCGCTCCCGCGGGAGTTCCGCGCCTCGCCTCGTCAGACTTTCAGAGCAAATCGGACAACATTCTAACCGTCATGCAACACGCTTGGCGAGGCCGTAGTAAAACCTGCGCAGATCTGCGTCCGCCTATCCCATCTTGAACAAGCCACCTACTCCCTCCTCGAAAACTGCTGCCGTAGCGCGACTCGCCTATATCTTTGGACAGCTGGGTGACGTCACCCTATAGTTCACTCCGAATTCCAACAGGTGTACCGACATTTTATCATCTACAAATACATTCGGATGATATTGTTTAAGATATATCAACAAGACTCAACAAGACGTTCGTCAGCAAGGTGGCAGAATATTGTAGAGTGAACGATTGTGGGTCATGCGCATGCGTGCGCAAGCACAGGAGCGCTGTCAGCAGAATTCAGCAGAGTAGTTGTTATTAATCTAATTGTTAATACATATATATCGCTATCAAAGAATGCTCCCACTACAGAATCATTTTATATGACCTCACTACTCACTCCATGTATACTGTATGCATATGGTGAGCATATTTTTATACTCCATCATAACATTTTTATGTAAGATTTCTGGGGTAAGGTATTTCAATACACCAATATATCACTATCAAATAAACTCAGAATTCAGGGAACAAAACTTTTTATCATCTACTTTATACATGCTTTATACATTCTGCTGCAAAGCCAATTACATGCAAATATTTACATGCTTATACAGTAATAAGTTATGTATGTACAAATATGCGGTCCACCTGTTCTCCATTGCTATACAGACCAGGGTCGGGATAAGTATTATTAACACACAAGTGATTTTTGATGCATAAAAAGTGATATTATTAACACACAAGTGATTTTTGATGCATACAAAAGTGATTTTAAAACAAGATAACGCTAAACTCAGGCCTATATCTTTTTACAGCTGCGTGTTACAGCTGGATGTCGTCAGCTGGGAGTCACATCGTCACATTTTGGTGTACGACATTTTATCATCTACTTTATACATGCTTTATACATTCTGCTGCAAAGCCAATTACATGCGAATATTTACATGCTTATACAGTAATAAGTTATGTATGTACAAATATGTTTTAAGATATTGCTCACCATCAACAAGTCAAACAATACGTTCGGCTGCAGAATATTGTGGCTGAAAACGAGTGGAAAAGGATTGTGGGTCATGCGCATGCGTGCGCAAGCGCAGGAGCGCTCGGCAGTAGAATTCCGCAGGGAGTAGGATTTTGCAGAACACCGGCGATATCAGAGTCTTCTAAGAGTTCCTACCTATAAAACTAGAACTAGTGGTCAAATGAGCACAAATGTCATAAAACCATGTAATAAAATGAACGTTAAGCATTATGTATTACAAGTTAAAACGTAAATGAGTTACATTTAGCAGAAACGAGTGAAATAAGGAGCTATATTTCAAACTGAAGCACCTCCCCTCAGCAGAGAGCGTGGCGATAGAACGCCAGGTAGTTTGCAGGCTGTTTGACGAGGAAATGGGCAAAGACACTATACAACTGTACAAGCAAAACTGTACATTGGAATATTGACAAAACCATACTTGGTCATTTACTGTACATTGGACGGGGTTGGGTTAGGACATTTACAGGGGCCAGTTTCGAATTGCAGTCTCCCGTAGGTGTTCTTTGAGAGTGGTTTTGAAAGTGGGTAGTGATTCACATTCCTTTACCTCTTTGGGTAGGGCGTTCTGTTGAGCATATTTTGTATTGGTGGACAAAGGCATGTGTCAAAGTACTTCCCAGGGGTCGGTGAATACCACGATCACAACACTTGTTTATACAGTGTGTCTCCCCCCCCCCCCCCAACCACCTCCAATGTAAATTACCCAGTATGGTTGTCAATATCCCAATGTACCCAACCCCCCCCACCCAACCTCCTCCAATGTACAGTTTCTACGTCAAATGTATATACTCCCTTTTCTTGACTCCTTCTGTATCACAAACAGTACTGTATTTGCAAATCTGGTATGTCATAAATGTATAGATGTAGCAGTACTGACTATCTGTATGTCATGTATGTCATATATGTCCTGATGAATTGAAAATGGGGGACCCTGATGTAAACAAGACAAAAGTCTTTCTCTGGTCTGCATCCCCTTAACAATTGTGTGTATTGAGCTGTACTGTATTGTACCCATTCTGCAATCTGTTAATAAAGTTTTCAATCAATCAATCAATCAAACCAGAGGGAGCTCCACAGATCATGTTGGGCCCAGATTCGGCTCAAACAAAGGACTGGACACGTTTCGCAATTATGCCACATCAATGTGGAACGCCCTACCCAAAGCTGTAAAGGAATGTGAATCACTACCCACTTTCAAAAACACTCTCAAAAAACACCTACGGGAGACTGCAATTCGAAACTGGCCCCTACAAATGTCCTAACCCAGTTGTACAGTAAATGACCATGTATGGCTTTGTCAGTATTCCAATGTACAGTGTACAGTGTCCCCCCCCCCCTACCCAACCCCCCCCCCACCTCCAATGTACAGCCCCCAGCCACCCACCCAACCTCACCCCACCCACCCAACCTCCTCCAATGTACAGTTTCTACGTCAAATGTATATACACTCTTTTTCTGGACACTTTTGTATCACAAACAGTACTGTATTTGCAAATCTGATATGTCATAAATGTATAGCTGTAGCAGTACTGTCTATCTGTATGTCATGTATGTCATATATGTTATGATGAATTGAAAATGGGGGACCCTGATGTAAACAAGACGAAAGTCTTTCTCTGGTCTGCATCCCCTTAACAATTGTATGTATTGAGCTGTACTGTACTGTACCCATTCTGCAATCTGTTAATAAACTTTTCAATCAATCAATCAATCAATCTGCTCCTGTATGACATCACTGTGTGCATGCGTACAACAGACAAGGTGTTTTGATATAAAAGAGCATGCGCACTAAATAAACGCCCCTTAGCCTAGATGAAACTCAGTCCATGTGGTCGTGTCTATTTCTTCATGTCGAATGCTAATTACTTTGGTTGACTGCACACGTGGAGACTTCTGCTGACAAAAATGTCTCACGCAACATGTTATGGGCCCAGTCAAAGTGGCCAAAAGTGGTTTAGACTGTTATTCGACGGCGACGAGAAAAACTTCGAGTTATGGGAGACGAGGTTTTTGGCGCACATGGAACTGCGAGGGCTCAGTGGAATTATCCTGGAAGAGCCGGAGATTCACCATGACGACGAAGAAGCACTTGAAGAAGACGCAGCAAAGAATGCAGAAGCATATGCTGAATTAGTGCAGTGTCTGGATAATAAAAGCTTATCTCTAGTAATGAGAGACGCGACACGGGATGGAAGAAGAGCGTTGGCGTTACTCCGTGAGCACTACGCAGGCAGAGACAAACCACGTGTCGTGAGTCTATACTGTGAACTCTCCTCCCTCCACAAAGCAAGCAACGAGACGGTCACTGCATGACTACGTTATTCGAGCAGAGACTATATTCACGTCTTTGAGAAGGGCCGAAGAAAATATCAGTGACGGGTTGCAGATTGCCATGGTGTTGAAGGGGTTACCGGACTCATTCAAACCGTTTGTCGTGCACGTCACCCAGCCTCCTCTACAGCCCTGCAGGTAACACACACACAGCCTCTACAGCCCTGCAGGTAACACACACCCAGCCTCCTCTACAGCCCTGCAGGTAACACACACACACAGCCTCTACAGCCCTGCAGGTAACACACACACAGCCTCTACAACCCTGCAGGTAACACACACACAGCCTCTACAGCCCTGCAGGTAACACACACACAGCCTCTACAGCCCTGCAGGTAACACACACACAGCCTCTACAACCCTGCAGGTAACACACACACAGCCTCTACAGCCCTGCAGGTAACACACACACAGACTCCTCTACAGCCCTGCAGGTAACACACACACAGCCTCTACAACCCTGCAGGTAACACACACACAGACTCCTCTACAGCCCTGCAGGTAACACACACACAGCCTCTACAACCCTGCAGGTAACACACACACAGCCTCTACAACCCTGCAGGTAACACACACACAGCCTCTACAGCCCTGCAGGTAACACACACACAGCCTCTACAGCCCTGCAGGTAACACACACACAGCCTCTACAGCCCTGCAGGTAACACACACACAGCCTCTACAACCCTGCAGGTAACACACACACAGCCTCTACAACCCTGCAGGTAACACACACACAGCCTCTACAACCCTGCAGGTAACACACACAGCCTCCTCTTTAGAACCAAACTCCTGAGTACTGATAAATACAAGACGAGGGACGTGGACGAGGACAACGTCATGTTGACCAGCGGGGCAATGTCGAGGACACGAGGACATGGACGGGAGAAGAAGATGGACCTAGCCGACGTTGAATGCTACTCGTGCGGCAAGAAGGTGCATATGGCCCGAACATGCCCTAACGAGCCCCGAGCTAGGCGAGAGGAGAGACGATGGGACACGCCACGCCGAGGAAGGGGGCGAGGCCGAGGGCGATACCGCGACCAGGTAAAGAAGGCTGACGGCGGCACGGAGGATGACACCACTACGTCATTCTTTTTCAAGATAAGTGACTGTCAGACTGGAAATAAGAAGGGTCTTATGGTCGACTGCGGCGCCACGACCCACATGATTAATGACCGTGCAAAGTTCAAGACAGTCGATAAGGACTTTCGACCAGAGGACCACGTGATAGAGCTGGCTGATGGGACAAAAGCGACCGGGATGGCGAAGATGAGGGGAGACGCCGAAGTGACTTTGCTTGACAGCGAGGGACCGCGAGTAAAGACGAGGCTCAAACGAGCGCTTTACATCCCATCTTTCCCACAAGAAATTTTTTCGGTGAAAGCGGCGACATCTAGTGGAGCTGTGGTGCATTTCAAAGATGGTGATGACTGGCTGGTTCATCCCGATGGTACCAAATTCAAAATGGATGTGTATGGTAGGCTATAATATTACCTTAGTACAGTAGATGATGAAGATACTGATGAATGCAATGGTTGTCATGACATCCAGACATGGCATAAAATACTTGGTCACTGTAATTTTGAGGATGTGTCAAAATTAGAGAAAGTGGTTGAAGGGATGTCTATCAAAGGGAAACATGATAAGTCTAATCATAACTGTGAAGTATGTACACAGGGCAAGTTCACTCAAAGCAGGAACAGACTGCTGAGGCGGTGCTAGAGCTTGTACATATGGACCTATGCGGTCCAATAGAACCAGCAGATAACGACGGATATAGATATGCCATACCATTTACTGATGATAGTGGGATGATTTTTCCCTACTTTATCAAAGCAAAGAGCGATACACCAAAAGCTACTGAAAGATTCATAGCGGATATTGCTCCCTATGGGAAAATTAAGTGCATAAGATCAGACAATGGCGGTGAATACACCGGGCATGAGTTCCAAACCTTACTTAGGAGGAACGGGATAAGGCACGAGACAAGTGCACCCTACTCACCTCACCAGAACGGAACTGCCCAGAGAGGTTGGAGGACATTATTTGAGATGTCTCGCTGCATGCTATTGGAGAGTAACCTCCCCAAGCAGCAATGGACACATGCTGTACAGACAGCAGCACAGATCCGTAACAGGTGTTACTGTAGGCGTCTAGAGCAGACCCCATACCGTGTTTTTACTGGCAAAACACCCAACTTGTCCAACATGGTGATATTTGGCTCCGAATGCTATGTGTATAAGCAGGATAAGAAGAAGCTAGACTCTAGATGTGCAAAGGGTATTTTTGTGGGATACGACAAATATAGTCCAGCATACAGAGTATTTTATCCTGAGACAGGGACGGTCCTGAAACACAGACTGGTGAAATGTATCACCAAGGGTAGCACAGATAGTCAGACTCAGACAGGTTGTAGCATGGAGGATGACAGTTATGGGGACATTTTTCCAGCAACACCAACAGAGACACCAGCAGAGCCAAAGAGGGTCAACCATAGTCGGAGAGAGTCTGATGTGGGTATACAGCCCGAGAGTGTAGAACCTGTTGAGGCTAGTCAGACCAAGACAGACGGTACTCAAAAAGAACAGGGGGAGAGTGCACCACGCTATCCCACTAGACAAAGGAATCCTCCAGGATACTTAGGGGAGTATCAGTGCAAGGCTGAGTGTAAAGATGAGAACGAAAATGTAGATGACTTCTACAGGGTTGCTTATGGCGTACCTAAATCATACAGGGAGGCTGTGGGTTCTAAGAAGTCCAAAAAGTGGGCTGATGCGATGAAAGAGGAGATGAACTCTTTAACAGAGAATGAGACCTTCAGTCTGACCACACTGCCGAAGGATAAACAAGCAGTGGGGGGTCGTTGGGTATATACAGTAAAAGAAAGCCCAGATGGATCTGAGACTTTTAAGGCCAGATATGTAGCAAAGGGCTACGGTCAAGTAGAAGGTATCGATTACAAGGAGACTTTTTCACCGACTGCCAATATGACTTCTGTACGAGCAGTGATTCAGGCAGCTGTACAGGGGGATTTTCTCTTACACCAAATGGATGTAAAAACCGCTTATCTCCATGATGCACCAATAGACTGCGAGGTGTACATGGAACAGCCCGCAGGTTTTGAGGTGAAATCAAAAACAGGAGAACAATTGGTGTGTAAACTCAATAAGTCATTGTATGGCTTAAAGCAATCGGGGCGAAACTGGAACAAGTTATTGCATGATCACCTTACAGAGAATGGTTTTGTGCAAAATGATGCTGACCACTGTGTCTACAACAGAGAGTCTGAAAACGAAAGGGTCATTCTGTTGATTTGGGTAGATGACCTACTTATAGCGGCAAATAACACCAGTTCGCTTAGTAACGTCAAAGAGATGCTGAAGAGGATGTTTAAAATGAAAGATTTGGGTGAAATCAAACACTTCCTAGGTATCGACTTCACACGGAGAGAAGGGGAGATCAAAATGAGCCAAAACAGACACATAGCAAAGATGCTAGAGCGGTTTGGCATGTCAGAGTGCAAACCGAGATCAACCCCATGCGAGCAAAAGCTGCATTTTGACAACGAGGGAGAAGTTATGGATTCAACAGGATACAGAGAGATAGTAGGTAGCTTGATATACATTATGACATGTACTAGGCCTGATCTGAGCTGGGTGGTGAGTAAACTGTCACAACACTCAGCAGAACCAAAACAGCAGCATTGGGCCGCAGCAAAACACCTGTTGAGGTATCTGAAGGGTACTATAGATCAAGAGCTACACTACAGGAAAAGTGAGGAAAGCCTAAAGCTTGAGGGATACAGTGATGCTGATTGGGCAGCCGATCAAGATGATAGGAGAAGCACAACTGGATATTGTTTCAGCTTAACTAAAACTGGTCCAGTTATATCCTGGAAAGGCAGGAAGCAGCCAACAGTGGCGCTTTCAACCTGCGAAGCGGAGTACATGGCATTAGCGGCTACTACTCAAGAGAGCATGTACCTTGTACAGTTATTAAAAGGGGTAGACCGTAATAGCCCACATTACATTAGACAGTAAAGATATACGAGGACAACCAAGGAGCTATAGCTCTATCCAAAAACCCTGTGTGCAGACAGAGAAGCAAGCATGTGGACATCAAGTATCACTTTATGCGGTCTGCACATGCTGAGGGGAAGATATCTATAGAATATTGTCCTACTGAGGAAATGGTAGCTGATGTCCTAACCAAGCCTCTGACAAAGGCTAAACTTGACAAGTTCAAAGGATATCTGTTCGAGGGAGAAATGTAAATTGCAGGTGTAAATTGAACAACGCCAGAGTTATTCTTATTGATGTTGTTGATGGTGTTGTTGTGTATTTTTTTTTAATCTTGTGTAACACTGTAGAGAGAGAGCAATCAACATGTCTTTGAGTGGGAGTGTTGAGCATATTTTTTATTGGTGGACAAAGTCATGTGTCTGCTCCTGTATGACATCACTGTGTGCATGCGTACAACAGACAATGTGTTTTGATATAAAAGAGCATGCGCACTAAATAAACGCCCCTTAGCCTAGATGAAACTCAGTCCATGTGGTCGTGTCTATTTCTTCATGTCGAATGCTAATTACTTTGGTTGACTGCACACGTGGAGACTTCTGCTGACAAAAATGTCTCACGCAACACGTTCCACATTGATGTGGCATAATTGCGAAACGTGTTTAGTCCCTTGTTTGAGCCGAATCTGGGTTTAACATGATTTGTGGAGCTCCCTCTGGTGTTGTGATCGTGGTATCCACTGACCTTTGGGAAGTATTTTGACATGTACATGCACTGGCGCCTACGTAATAGAGCATGGGGAGCATCTGCTCCACCAGTATTGAACTTGGGGGTGCAAACGTGTGCTTTTGCACCCCCACTTTTTGATCATATGAAAAATATGATATATCCCCCCCCCCCCCAATATATAAATCTAACCATAATTACGTAATTTCAATCAAATTAATAATACGCAATGACACTTAATAGCAATTTTTAAGTTTCCAAAGATTGCGACCCCCCCCCCCCCCTGCCCCCCCCATATGGTTTGATCCAGTGCCTCCCACCCCCAGCAGACAGTGGCGCACGGCGCTGCAGGTAGGCTGAGTGTAAATATCAAAGGCCACCGAGTGTGTCATTGGTGGCAGGCAGGCTTTTCCAGTAAATTGTTCAAACAAATGATTATGTTAGACATGTCTTTACTATTGAGTGGTAGAACTTCTACCACGCAATACAATAAAAGTGTTTCACGGTCCCGAAATGCCATCTGGTCATACCATAAATCCTCTAATAATAATAATAATAACGTTTCCCTCTGGTTGGCGTTAGCTTTAGCGCTAGCCGCTAGCTAATGTTGTCATATTATCTAGATATGTGGTGTCAGCTGGATGACGTTGACTTCGTTTGCAAACGTTAACGTTCGCTATCTATATGGCAGACGAGGCTGGCATTGTCCAGTTGACACATTACAGATGCTATGATGTGCTATTATAATAATAATAATAATAATAATAATAATAATAATAATAATAATAATAATAATAATAATAATAATAATAATAATAATAATGCAATAAAAGTCTGAAAATGAAGGGATTATGTCCATGAGTGTCATTTTTAGAAATTAAGGCCTGCCTCTTATAAGCCTCTCTAATAAAGGCCTGGTGCTCTTTGCAGCTGAGGTAAATAGAAGACCCGTCCTATATTTGGGATTTACGGTAAATCAAGGTTTTCAATTATCTTAAGGTACAATACCTGAAATGAAAATGTGTGTGTGTGTGTGTGTCCAGCCAACCAGGTAACATGGCAGAAAAAAGAAAGAATACAGACATCAGAGCATTTTTCAGTACACCAAAACGCAAAGTAAGAACCCTAGTAGCCTAATAGCTCAAAGACTTAAAGGGCGGGCTCCACAAATAATGGATTGCACGGTGTTAATTGCACCCTTACTTACAATTCATTATGAATTGTAAATGGGGGACCCTGATGTAAACAAGACAAAAGTCTTTCTCTGGTCTGCATCCCCATGGGGACCGGCCACGTATATATACGGGTTTCGGTGCCATGCGTTGTGGACCAGAGGCACGTATATAGCCGTGGCAAGTTGTTATTGTTTTATTCCATATTAATAACCGGATCAAGATCCCCGACCGGCTCTGCAGATCTACCCTTGTCTGTGGAATTGAGAACATGCAATACCGGCCAGATCCTCTTAGGGGCGCCATCGCTCCACTGCAGTATACCATGTGGGCGAATGGAGAAAAAAAATGTGTACCTTCCAATGGCGTTTCATATTACCCTGATCCCGAACCAACAGCATGCACCGTTGATTACGTTTCGAATCGCAGATTTCACCATGGAATAAGGGGATTTATCATCAACCAATGGGCATATCGATCTACCAGATGCCGATCGATAACGGGGAAATGCTGGGGGGTATCCCACGGGCTGACGGTAAGACCCTTTTCACCTAAATTACAGCCGGATCGGACCTTGCTGTGTAACGCAAGCAGCCGATCGGTGAATGTGGCAGTTACACGGACACTGTTATTGGTGATCAATAATACTAAACGACCTCCCCCGCCGCCCCCCTTTCATCCATACATGCTTTGGGAGAGCCCGGATCATATGCAGTTTGTGTTATTTCTTTAGCATATATATAACGGAAATGCCGTTGAATATAACGTAAAACGTATATAACGAATATAACGTAAAAAAATCTGCCGTGGCGGGGCTCATGCCGGACCCCCTCCAAACCACCCCTTGCCTGTCCCAATATATTTAAAAAAATGTAATACATTTTTTTTTAAATAAAATATATATATATATATAAAAAAAAAGAATTATTGCACCCCCACATTCAACTATAACTAGGCGGCCATGTGTCGTGTAGTGCAGTGATTCCCAACCTGGGGTCCGCGGACCCCCTGGGGGTCCGCCAGGGGGCGCAGGGGGTCCGCCAGACCACAGATGATTTGAGTTTTTTTTCTTTTTTTTTTTCTTTTTTCAGAGAAATATTTAATTAGCATATTTTTAACATCAGAAGCATGAATAGTCTCTCCACTACAATAAAAAATAAAGATAAATAAATAAACATCTAGACATGATTTTTGAACGTTAACAGTAGGCTACCGGGTAGCCGCTAAAACGCGAATCAGTTGACTGTATCACTTTCTGTAGCTAGCCTAGCACGCTAGTTAACTTTCTCGGCTCGTCTGCAGTCAGCCGCCAGAGGCGAAAATGTGTGACAAACGAAAAGGAGATGACGGCAGCTCATCTGCAAAAAAAGTTAGGACCTACAGCAATCGCGAAAATTACATCACCATGGGCTTCACTGAGGGACCAGACAAACGACCTGAGTGTGTGATTTGTGGAGAAAAGTTGGCAAACTCGAGCCTGAAGCCCAGCAAGCTGAAGAGACATCAGGCGTCTAAGCACCCAGAAACCGTTGGGAAGGATCCGGACTTTTTTCGGAGGAAAGAACAGTCTCTCAAGGCGAACAAGCCTGTTGATGTTAAGAGTAGCGTGGAGCAGGGGTGGCAGTGATTTACAGAAGGCTACCGAAGCCTCCTTTGAGTGTTCGCTTTTAATTGCAAAAGCAAAGAAACCGCACAATATTGGCGAGCAGCTCATCAAACCAGCCTGCATCAAAATGGTTTAGAAACTGTGCGGCCCACAGGTGGCGGATAAACTAAAATCAGTACCACTCTCGAACAATGTAGTGAAAGACCGAATTGATAAGATGTCAAGTGATTGCGAGCAGCAGCTGTCAGAAAAGCTTAGAAAGGGTCCATTTGCCATACAACTTGATGAAACTACAACTGTCGCAGACGAGGCTGTGCTCATCGTTTATGTGCAATATATCGAAAATGAGGATCTGAAGCACGACATTCTCATGTCAGTCAACCTTACTACCACCACTCGAGGTGAGGATATTTTTACTGCAGTGGATTCTTACTTCATTCATAAATGCAAACCGTTCACCATTAGGGCCTGATTTGAGAGGATGAATACAGGATTTGAATATTGGCCAAAATTTTGAAATACATATGGTGCAAGATTAGATTTGTTGATTGAAGGCACAAGTCAAAGAAGCATAGTGGGTCTAATTATGATGCATATGCCTGTGTATAAGCAGTTTGTTATTAAAATGACAAAAAAAAGGTATTAAACCCAGCTAGGACAGATTCTCTCTGCTACTGATTGGAATTTCCTGTCTCATATTTAGTTTAATAATTTGTTGCATTGATTTGTTCCATAAATGCAAACCGTTCACCATTAGGGACTGATTTGAGAGGATGAATACAGGATTTGAATATTGGCCAAACATTTTGAAATGCATATGGTGCAAGATGAGATTTGTTGATTGATTTCGTAATATCGCAAAAATACGCCCCATTTTAACTCTGGCTGATGCTGAAACCCTGATTCATGCTTTTGTCTCATCACGTCTGGACTACTGTAATGCACTTTTTTCAGGCTTACCTAATTCAAGCATCAAAAATCTTCAACTCGTGCAAAATGCGGCTGCACGGATACTAACTAGAACTAGAAAATTTGATCACATCACACCAGTTCTGTCCGCCCTACATTGGCTTCCTATCCAAGCCCGCTCTGACTTTAAAGTGCTACTCCTCACCTACAAAATTTTAAATGGGCTTGCACCGCTCTATCTATCTGATCTCATCTCCCGATACTCGCCCGCTCGTGCTCTGCGCTCACAAAATGCGGGGCTTCTATCGACCCCTAGGGTTAAAAAGAAATCCGCCGGCCACAGAGCCTTTGTCTACCGCGCTCCCTACCTGTGGAACAAATTACCTGCCGTCATCAGGGGCGCCTGCTCTGTCGAAGCTTTTAAATCCCTGCTTAAGACTCATCTTTTCTCTCTCTCCTTCAACCTACCTTGATCTCACCTGGTCGGGGACTGACCTTTAGATTAATCTGTGTAGTTTAGTTATGGTACAGGGTACTACATGGTACCACTGGGTAGTTTACTATAGGGTAGTTTAGTTAGGGTACAGGGTACTACATGGTACCACAGAGTACTACTTGGTACTGCATGGCATTACAGGGTACTACACGGCTTACATAGCTCTACATGGCACCACAGGGTACTACATGGCACTACAGGGTACTACAGGATACTACGGGGTACTACATGGCACTATGGGGTACTATAGGGTACTACATGGCACTACGGGGTACTACATGGCACTACAGGGTACTACATGTCTGCTCCTTTGCAGCACCACAAACATGGGAACTCTCTAACTCTTCCCCCCCCCCCTCTCCCCCCCCCCCCCCCCCCTCCCTCCCCCTTCTCTCTGAGTACCCGTCTCCTGGCGCTGACCAAGGTGATGGATGCCTCGGGGTCCTGGCCAAGCTTGTAGTGACTGCTCTACATGCACCTTCGAGGCATTGGATCAGTTATTCACCGCCGTCTGTCCGTGGTCCTGTCAACTGATTAACAGACTGTTAACAGATTAACAGTCAACGCGGTTTCATTGCTGGGTTAAGTACTTCTATTCTATTCACATAATACGCTTACTTCATATATCTACTCCATTCACATATATGCCTACCACTTGTATCTATTGCTATGTCCGCCTACTACAATCTCATGAGCTGTCTAACGCCTGTCCCGTCTCCCTGTCTTCCTATGACTTGCTGTCCTGGAGTGTTGACCGGAGTGTTGGACGTCCCGTGACGAAGGCCGGGAGATTGCGACCCCCTCTGCGTGCCCCCCTGTCTTCGGAGGTCTCGTAGTGGTGACCGGAGTGCCGGATGTCCCGCGATGATGTCGGGAGTTCGCGACCCTCTCTGCGCCATCCCCCTTCCCCCTGTCTCCGGCTGTCCCTGAGCAACGACCGGAGTGTTGAATGTCCCGTGACTAAGACGGGGAGGACGTGACCCTCTTGCGCCGCCCCTGTGCCTCAAATAGATCCGCTATCAACTCTATCTTTAATCTTTCAAAATGTTCAGTTGCTATCGCTATTAGCTCTATCTTTAATTTTTCAAAATGTACAGTTGCTATTGCATGCACTCATCTGTGTCTCACCACACACATGAGTGCATGCTTACCAACTGTCCGTCTGCAACACTACTATCACCGACATCTAAGAAGGGAGATCCCCCCTTGAACGGCCCTTCTAAGGTTTCTCTCCTCCACATTGCCTGTGGAGCTTTTTTTCCCTATTGTTAGGTTTTAGTGAGTTTTTCCTTACCTTCGCGTGGGGTATGTCTGGGAGTGCTTGCATTCTTTCATTTATTTGCATTCATCTAAAAAATGTTTGGACCCTATAGTGTTCTTGTTCTGTTCTTGACTTATTGTTATGTTGTCTTCTTGACTTGTTTAAAGAAGACCTGTACGGCCCATGGGGACATTAACGTGTGTTGTCGGGCCCTATAAATAAATTTGATTTGATTTGATTTAAGGCACAAGTTAAAGAAGCATAGTGGGTCTAATTGTGATGCATATGCCTGTGTATAAGCAGTTTGTTATTAAAATGACAAAAAAAAGGTATTAAACCCAGCTAGGACAGATTCTCTCTGCTACTGATTGGAATTTCCTGTCTCATATTTAGTTTAATTTGTTGCATTGATTTGTTCCATAAATGCAAACCGTTCACCATTAGGGCCTGATTTGAGAGGATGAATACAGCATTTGAATATTGGCCAAACATTTTGAAATGCATATGGTGCAAGATGAGATTTGTTGATTGAAGGCACAAGTCAAAGAAGCATAGTGGGTCTAATTGTGATGCATATGCCTGTGTATAAGCAGTTTGTTATTAAAATGAAAAAAAAAAAAGTATTTTATGGTATCTTATTAGGAGGGGGTCCGCGAATTTCATCAGAGATGTTTGGGGGTCCCTGGGGGAAAAAAGGTTGGGAACCACTGGTGTAGTGTATCTTGTAGACCAGGCCCATTGCAAGTTGCTGTACTCTGTCGTCTACTCTAAACCATCCTAGGTTGTCAAAGTGGGCAGGGGTGAGGTGGGTTCTAGGAGTAAGGTCAAGCAGTAGTCTGACCAGTTTGTTTTGAGATGTTTGTAATTTTGTTTTTAGCGCCTTTGAGGTGCTTTGGTACCATGAGGTGCAAGCATAGTCGTAGTACCCTTGAATGAGTGCTCCTGCCAGAGTCTTCAGGGTATTCTTGTTTACCAGAGAGGAGATCCGGTACAAGAATTGAGTTTGTTGGTTGACTTTTTTTATTACATTGGATGCCATTTTGTCACAGGAAAGATTAGCCTCTAGGATGGAACCCAGGTAGGTAATTTCATCTTTCCTTGTTACTGTATGTACTGTGTGGATTGATTGAACACTTTATTAAATGGGCCTGGTCTACAAGATACACTACAACACTAAGGTACCCATGTACATGTCGAAATACTTCCCAAAGGTCAGTGAATACCACGCCCACAACACCAGAGGGAGCTCCACAAATCATGTTCAACCCAGATTCGGCTCAAACAAGGGACTAAACACGTTTAGCAATTATGCCACAACAATGTGGAACGCCCTAACCACAGCCGTAAAGGAATGTGAATCACTACCCACCTTCGAAACCGCCCTCAAAGAGTACCTACGGGAGACTGCAATTAGAAACTGGCCACTGTAAATGTCCAATCCCCCCACCCACCCCCTTCTAATGTACAGTCTCCTCCCCACCGTATGTATATATTTTCTTTTAGGATCTCTGGGTAACAGTACTGTATATTTGCATATCGTATATGTCACAAATGTAACAGTACTATATACCTGTATGTCCCTATGTCATAAATATCATGAATTGAAAATGGGGGACCCTGATGTAAACAAGACGAAAGTCTTTCTCTGGTCTGCATCCCCTTAACAATTGTGTGTATTGAGCTGTACTGTATTGTACCCATTCTGCAATCTGTTATAATAATAAAGTTTTCATTCATTCATACTACTGAGCAATAGTGCTAATCAGATGTATGTACAGAGTTGTTGTATTAATATGTATCTATCCATATATATTGTGACATCCTCCAGGCATGACGCAGTATACAAGTAGATTTCTTGAACTGATTTTAATGAAGCTTGTCCATTCTCCATCCAAACCGTAAATACATACACAATACATACAAATGATACCATTAGCAATTGAAAGCCCATCAAAAACGTAGCTAACATCAACCGTCAACATATAACGAAAATCATCATCCATAGCAATCAATACCTTATTGGCTGCGTGCCAGACAATATAAGAGAACATCGATTGTGTTGCGTCTTTGTCCTTTTTCTTGTTATATTGTCTTGTGTTAGACAACTATTTTACTTGCTTGAATTGACCGCAAAGTCAAGACAGCCATCCATCAAGTCATGTCGGGTCTCAAAGAAAGGCGGAAACACGTCACCGGATATTAAGTGGGAAACAAGTCTTGTGAGACTAAATAATTGCACAAGCAAAAAGAAATCATGCGCCACTCATATTATCTATATAAACCCATATGAAATACAATCCTGAGTATTATTATTAATATGCAAAAATAAACGTATAAAATTGTAAGCGAATATAACTATATTAACCAACTGTTAACCATAGCTGCATTTACATTAGGGATGTCCGATATTATCGGCCGACCGATATTATCGGCCGATATCGGCAGTAAAATGTGATATCGGAAAATATCGGTATCGGTTTAAAAAAAATAAAAAACAATAACAATATTTGTTATATATATCCAGTGAAATTATTAGTTACCTGAAATTATTCAGTTTTTTGGACGGGGAAACCCTGCATATATCGGTATCGGTTGATATCGGTTGATATCGGTATCGGAAATTAAGAGTTGGACAATATCGGAATATCGGTATCGGTAAAAAAGCCAATATCGAGCATCCCTAATTTACATATATCCACATCTGTCTGTACATACCTGCATATAATCCTTTGTATATCTGTAGATACTAGCCTCTATCTATCTATACATTTTGTACATGTCCCTTACCTACTCTTACTAGTTACACTGCTGGCCAGTATGACTTACTACCATAGTGTCTTTATACCTGTATCACTGTACATGTTAATACTATATCTATATCTGTACATATCCCTTACCTACTCTTACAAGTTACTAGGGGTGTAAAGGTACACGTATCCGTACCGAACCGTTTCAGTGTGTACCATACCGTACCGAACGGCTGTGTACCACCACTAACGAATATAGATAGAATATTTGTTGACAGCCCTACAAGTACAATTAGTTACTGCACACTACACCCCTGAGTGGAACATGGAAAGCCAAACTTTCCCCCACTGTCCCGAAAACCCGTACCGAACCGTGACTTCAAAACCGAGGTACGTACCGAACCGTGGTTTTTGTGTACCGTTACACCCCTAATATATATATAAATATTTATCAGGTCGGTGCTCCATGCTCAATTCTGTACCCCTTCCTAGATGCCAGCAAAAGCAGGAGATGTTCAGGTCAATACAGGCAAAGGCAAGGCAAGGCAAATGTATTTATGTAGTACCATTCATACATAGAGGCAAATTTTTTTTGTATCCACTTTTTCTCCCCATTTTCAATTTTTCTCCCATCCCCTGATTCCAATTCTTCCCTCCCCTGTCTTGAACGTTGCTTGACTATGCCTCCCACTGGTCGGCTGTAGTGAGGATAGAAGCCTTGCATCACGTGTCCCCTCCGGTACACGAGGAGGGAGCCTGTCGCATCTTTTCACCGCAGCAGCTCGAACTCTCAGTGGCGAGGAGTAACGCGTGGGAGGCTCACGCTGCCCCCGATACTTCCTGTTTCCGCCGCACCGGCATCACCAAACCGACTTGTAGGAGTCGCTGTCCACAACGTCCAATCCCCACCCACCGGCTTTCCCACCCTCTAACACTTGCCAATTGTGTTAGTATGACGACCGGCCAAGCCGGTAGCAACGCCGAGAGCTGGGCTCGATACCAGCATATCCTGCGTTAGTGGCGAGCGCCTTGCCCACTGCGCCACTCAGCCGTGCCACATAGAGGCAATTTCAACTTGCTTTACGTACATTGAAAAAGGTTACATCATTATGGAATAGTTGATTTAAAAAGAATAAAGGAAAGGAAGGGGGAAAAAACGAACAAAGAACAAACACATTTTAAGCTGCTTTTATCAGTAGTCAATGCTGGGACACATTAAACAGTATATTATGTTATATACTATATGTATGATATATTCAGTATATGTGAAGGTCACCACCCACAGGCTGGCTGAATTAAGGGGCCTCCTTCTGTGTGGTGAACAACATGAAAACATAAGGAAGGATTACATAATAAACATAGATGATGAAGTAAGGTTTAGTCGATATTCCAATGTACAGTTTTGCTTGTACAGTTTCCCCCACCCACCTCCAATGTACAGTTCCCCCCCCCCCCCCACCTACCCAACCTCCTCCAATGTACAATTTCTACGTCAAATGTATATACTCTCTTTTTTAGACTCTTTTTGTATCACAAACAGTACTGTATTTGTAAATCTGGTATGTCATAAATGTATAGATGTAGCAGTACTGTCTATCTGTATGTTGTGTATGTCATATATGTTATGATGAATTGAAAATGGGGGACCCTGATGTAAACAAGATGAAAGTCTTTCTCTGGTCTGCATCCCCTTAACAATTATGTGTATTGAGCTGTACTGTATTGTACCCATTCTGCAATCTGTTAATAAAGTTTTCGATCAATCAATCAATCAATCATACACGGCACACTGAGGCCTACAACAAACTGACCGGATCTTCCTTTATTCATTACGTTGATTGTACTGTAGCACTATTTTACTCTGTCCATTCTATTGCATAATGTTACTATCTATTCTACTATTCTTTTTTTGTATTTTATTTTTTTTATAATTTTTTAAACAAACATATAAACAAACATGACAACACACGATAAGATATACAAGCATTAATTGTCAGGGCACATCCAATGAGATCACCTTTTGGTTAGTTGTTTTATATAAGATATACCCATAATACCTGTTATCTAAAAAAAAAACCTACACACATATGCTCAGCTCGAACCCCCCCCTCCCGGACCCCACCTTGAGAAGTACCTCCACTATCCCTCGCACCTAACCAGACACTACCATTATAAGCTAGCTTTTATTCTCTCCACCACTTCTAACCACATTGACATTTTGGATTCATTGAGACCCAGAATTCTTGCTGTAGATATTTCATGGTAAATTACATCGAGATATGTAAGAAACCAAACTTTACGGCACATTTTTTCCGGTTGAAACCAGCGTGATGCGATCAGCTTTTTGGCTACTGTGATACCCGATAAAACCAATCTCTTTAGCTGTGGATTCACTGCAAACTCAAAAACATCATTCAACAGCAATACCGAGGGGTGTACAGGTATATTCCAAGATACGAGTTTTGATATTTGTTGGGTCACATCTTTCCAGAATGCCTTAACTGGTGAGCAGTCCCAATACATGTGCATAAATGTCCCTTCGTCCCCATTTGTACATTGGGTGCATTTGGAATCTTGTTTGAGCCCCATTCGGCACAGTCTTATAGGAGTCAAGTATGTCCTGTGAATATAGTTAAGATTGATTTGTTGATGATCCGGGTTCCTTGATGTAAGTCGGACATTTGCCCAGGCTCCTTGCCAATCAAAGTCATTTTCCAGGTCTGGTATATCCCTCCTCCAGACAGAGTCAAGTTGGAGGGTTTCATACGAGGACGTTAGTAATTGATGATAAAATTCTGAAACAAAACCTCTCGATGTCTCTCTTGAGTAGAAGAATTTGTGGTATCTGTGGTGTTCAATTGGTCTGTCTAATGGAACACCGTGAGACTTCAAACATAGCTCTAACTGTTTGTGAAAAAGCCATGTGGACTTGGTGAGATTACATTTTTTGCGTATTTCTTTATCACTACAAAAACCCTGTTTGTTAAAAACATCCCCTAATGAGTGTATGCCTTGCTCTTCCCATATAGGGAATCTTATAGGTCGTTTTCCAATTAAGAGAGCATTGTTATTGAATAAGGGAGTATGATTGTGCCATTCTTGTGGGTTAGGATTTTTTTTTTGTGATTCACGCCATATCCGGATCGCATGAGTAATTATGGGGCCAAATTTTCGTTCACAGTGCTTGATTGGTAGTTTAGTGTATGCTATGTCCTTCAGTCTATGTGGGGCTACTATGTTTTCTTCTATTTTTCTCCAAGATGCTAATGCTTGGGAGTCAAACCATGTTGTCAATGGACTTAATGAGTACGCCTTAAAATATAGGAAAAAATCTGGAAATGCCATGCCACCATCTGCTTTATTTCTCTGTGCGGTGGATCTTTTTATACGTGGTGGTTTGTTATTCCAAATAAATTTGTATGTGGAGGAGTGTAATCTTTTCCAGTAACCCTCTGGAGGGGGTAACGGTAGCATTGAACAGAAGAAGTTGATTTTAGGTAGTACATCCATCTTAACTATTGATATCCGTGCTTGTACTGTGTTCTTAAGTTTTGCCCATCTATCAAGGTCGTCTTTGATTTTGTTTTGGATTTTTGTGTAGTTGTGCTTCACCGTTTGTCTTATGGTAGGGAATATTTCCACTCCCAAGCATCTGAAATGTTTTACCATCGGTATCTGTCCTGGGAGGGTTGTATCTTTTTTTGCAGGGGTGTTAAGTGGAAGGAAAGCCGACTTCGGCCAATTTATCTTAAATCCCGATAAATCACCAAAGTCCTCAATCAACTTGAGCAGATGAGGCAATGTGGTGTTGGGGTTTTTCATGAACAATATTACATCGTCCGCATATAAACAATTTTTTTGTTGTGTGCCCTTGATTACGATAGGTTCTATGGATTGGGATTGTCTTATATATTGTGCTAAAGGCTCTAATGATAGATTGAACAGTCCGGGACTAAGAGGACAACCCTGTCTGGCAGAGCGTGATACCGGAAATATTTCAGAGATGATTGTGCCTGTTGTAATCATGGCCGATGGGTCTTTGTATAATACTTTAATCATATCGATGAATCCTTTTCCTAACCCCATCCTTTCTAGCACTGCCCACAGATACAACCATTCCAGCCTGTCAAAGGCCTTCATAGCATCCAGGGACAGCATCGCCTTAGGTATGGTGTCCTCCTTGTCGGCATCAAGTACGTGCAGTATACGTCTTATGTTCTCAGTGATCAGGCGGCCTCCTATGAAGCCAGTTTGGTCCGGGTGAACTAAAGACGTCATATGCTTTTGTAATCTGATGGCTAATACCTTAGAGCACAGTTTGATATCTGTTCCGAGGAGGCTTACAGGTCTATAACTACCGCACTCGTTGGGGTCTTTGTCTTTTTTAAGGAGGACTGTTATGAGTGCAATATTGTCAATTTTATGGAAGTTCCCCTCCTTGACTGAGTATAAGATCATATTTAGTAATAAGGGGCCAATTATGTCCCAACAAGAAAGGTACATTTCTGATGGGAAACCGTCTCTTCCTGGAGCCTTACCACTTTTCATTGCGGTTATGGCCTTCTTGAGTTCCTCTAGTGTGATCGGTATTTCTAACTGTTTAGCGTCATCCTCTGAAAGTTTAGGGAGAATAATTTGATTAAGAAATGTGTCCATTTTGTTTTGATCGAAGGTCATTTCTGATTTATATAAGTCGGAGTAGAATACTTTGAATGTATCGTTTATTTTTACAGGATCTGTTACAAGTACTTGTTGTGCTCTAATGGTAGTTATATCTGCAAATGTTGCATTAATTCTTAATCGCATGGCTAATAGGTGGCTGGGTTTGGAACCATGGGAGTACTGCTGTTGTCTTGTGCTGCGTATTTGTATTTCCGATTGTTGTCTGTATATGGCATTGATCTCTATTTTTAGTACGTTAACTTGATTTTCTAGTCGAGTTGAGTTGTTGTATTTCAGAGAATTAAATAACGTTGAGTAAAGCGTTTCCAGCTCATCCAGTTTTGTGCTTTGATTCTTGCGCATTTTGGAGGAAAAGCTATCCGTGAAGTCTTTGATCATTCCCTTTACCGACATCCATATTATTCTGGGGTCTTGCACCGAGTTTGCATTCTCCCGTTGGAATACTATAAGAGCTTCTTTGAGTTGTGTAATGAATTCCTTGTTGTTAAGCAGCAACGAGTTAAATCGCCATCTTGGGGCTCGGGAGGATAGTATACCAAATGTACCTTTAAGGAGTAAATAACAGTGATCTGATAGTGCGTTGGGTATCATTTCCACTTCATAATTATCAAATAGTCTCTGTGATGCAAAGACATAATCTATTCTGGATAGTGTCTTATGTCTCGCAGATCGACAAGAGTACTTTCGGGTCGTGGGATTAAGTAACCGCCATAAGTCCTTTACACCTGTAATCTTTGACCAATCCTTTAATGCCTTCGATGAATTCTTTTGTTCGCTGGAAAAGGCGAGGTAAGATTTGTCTATCCTTGGGTTCCAGATGGCATTAAAATCCGCTCCTATTATAAATGAGTAATCGGGAATGTCTAACATTGCATTGGTTAGTGTAGTGAAGAAATCTTCTTCGTACAAATTTGGGGCGTATACCGCTATCAACGCTATTTTCCTGTTCTTATGTTCAATCTTAGCTATAGTTATCCGACCTTCTACATCAGACCATACTCCCTTTAGTACAATATTCAACTTACGTTTAACGACTATTGCTACACCCCGAGTTCTCGTACCAATAGAGGAGTGACTGATATTATGGTATATGTTGTCCGCTAATTTACCTATGTCTTTCCCTAGAATGTGTGTTTCGCTTAGCAGAGCAATGTCCACATGTTCTTTTTTCATCAGTGTGAGCACGCTTTTGCGTTTGAGTTGGTTATTTATTCCCCCGGTGTTCCATATCATTATATTCAAACTAGCCATAGTCTATACATGTTGCATTGTAATTTTTGGTAATGCTTCTAGAGTGCGAGGCAATAATAGATATACATCCCACTAGTGAGGTCCCGTTGAGAGCCGAGCTTAAAAACATACATATATACAAATAAAAATCCCCTACCCTTCCCTCCCACCGAGAGTCGTACAGGATTGTGTTCCATGAACACAACCTTTGCGTATGACTCTCTCCCTTGCACCACCGGATATCCCAGAATGATCCAATTATCCTTAACATTCCTATGTATACCATAGGATCTAACACTCTAAATTCTACCATAAGTAGAATGTCGACTGTGGCTTGGCCACTTACCCGTAAAAAAAAAATAAATAAAAATTTAAATGAGATAAACTAAAAATAAAGACCAAAAATAAGCTTCAATTGTCATGCCCTAATCACTACATTTTATATGAACTTGTAATTTATAGTAATTTATAGTAACCCATGAATAATATGAAGGTATTGAACTGAAGAGAGCCTCAATAAATCAGAGAGAGCGGATGAAAAAGAAAAAAAAAAAACAAGTAAGAGGAAGAGAACATTAACTTAGATCTTAAAAGAGCATTGCTATGCTTAAACATCTAAAGTATTAATTGGAGAAGTAGTGAAATTATTTCCCATTAATAAAAAACTGTTTTTAAATACGTATATGCAGCATTTCCCCTGACCGGGGTGGGCGATGATCGTTGTGTAGAGTGATCTTCAGCCGGCCGGCTATGATGGCTCTGTGGTTCTGCATCTAGATAGCTGTTGATTATTCCCCCGAGGGGCTTCTGGTAGAGTGAATGACCACGTATTGCTGATATTCCAGAATGCTCCATATATCAAAGAATGCTTCGATGTTCTAGATTATTCCAATATGTCATTTTTACATTGTCTGAATGTTCCAGTATGTTCTGGAGTGTTCCAATCTTAAATCCAATATGTCCGCAATAATATAAACACGTCGGGGAAAGCATTCAAAAACTCTGAGCACGTAGGTCTCTCTGTCCCAAATCCTCGGTTATTAAAGGTTGTACTATATGGTGACCTTGCATAACTGAGATTTAAAAGGCCATTTATACACTATTCTGCGTGTTGTTCAGACAGGAATTTGGCTGCATCTTCAGGCGAGTTGAGGAGAACCTTTGCTCCTTGTTTGTCGACGATGCGAAGTATTGCAGGGTATATTAGTAGGGGTCTGTATTTCCCCAGGTATAGTTGAGACATCACCGTCTTGAACTTGGCACGCAGTTCCACTACATCACGACAATAATCTTCAAAGCAGTGTATTGGTACCTCCATGTATTTCAGATTGCCTTTCATCCTGCGAGTTTCACGCATAATCATTTCTTTTATTCTGACTTGGCGCAGTATAACTAATATCACTCTGGGCTTAGCGTTATTGCCAATGGAGCGGGGACCCAATCTGAAGCACTGATCCACCTCCGGTATTTTAGGAAGGATTCCTGTTCCCAAGATTTTCTGTAATTCTGTGGCAAACTCTTCAGGGTTTTCACATCTCACTGATTCGTCCAGACCGACAATACGAATATTCAGCTTGCGTTTTTGATATTCCATCTCGAATATTTTGGCTTTCTGTTCTTTATTGATTCGCGTGAGCTCCAACTTTATTTCGCTGAGCTCCGTCTTGATTTCATTGTAGTTCCCCTTCATCTCAGCAGTTAGGTTAACTTTGTTAACCTCTACTTCATTGTAGATGCGAACGAAATTTTGTTGGTGTGCTTCCAAGCCAATTTCCAGTGCCACGGTGCGCTTAATATGTGCCTCGGCATCCACCCTTAGCGCTTCTATTTAGCCTTCGATAGATTCTTTGATAGCATCTACTTTTTCGGTTATTGTTTCGGTTATTGACTTCTCCATTTTTTTCATTTCATTTTTCATTTCCCGGATGATATATTCCGAGTCTGAGGAGGTGATTATAGGGGTTGAACTTGGGGTGGACATCCCGTCAATATCCTCTGCGATTTTGCGAACGTGTCCCGCGGCCATAGGGGGGTCTTCTGCGCTTGGTTTTGGAAGCGTTTTATGATCTTTCCTTGTTGTTGGCATCTCGAATCTTTCAGTCAATATAGTTAGTTGATAATCTCAGTTGATATATGCGTCAAGTTTTAAACGCATTGGTGGTCTATAAATATGTTTTTAAAACGGAAAAAAAAATAACGGGTGAGCAGCTGTGTCACATGCGACTTACTCCATTCTATAGCTGACCGGAAGTCCACTATTCTACTATTCTATTATTGCACTGTATTATTTTACTCTGTCTATTGCTTTTTATTACAGGTTCAAAACTGTCAGGTATTAAACTGTGTGGGTATCAAACAAGAGACTGTCAGGCTTTAAAACTGTGTAGGAACCAGGCCTAGAACTGCACCCTGAGAGAGGGAACTGCACCCTGAGAGGGAACTGCACCCTGAGAGAGGGAACTGCACCCTGAGAGGGAACTGCACCCTGAGAGAGGGAACTGCACCCTGAGAGAGAGAACTGCACTCTGAAAGGGAACTGCACCCTGAGAGAGGGAACTGCACCCTGAGAGAGGGAACTGCACCCTGAGAGAGAGAACTGCACTCTGAGAGAGGGAACTGCACTCTGAGAGGGAACTGCACCCTGAGAGAGGGAACTGCACCCTGAGAGGGAACTGCACTCTGAGAGGGAACTGCACTCTGAGAGGGAACTGCACCCTGAGAGGGAACTGCACCCTGAGAGGGAGGTTCGAAGGGTCAAAGTGGGTATAAGACAGGAGGGAAGACTGTCAAGTTTTAAACTGTGGATACCAAACAGAGAAGGTAAAGACGACTTTGAACTGTTGAACAGAAATCCAGAACTATTTTATTGCACTGTAAAAAAAGATTATAATAATAATTTGCATGGAATAGCGCACAAACTAAAGTATGTCGAAATTAACTGGTTAGTCAGTCTTGGACTATAAACAATGCCTGTCAAATGAACCATACTATTGTCTCCATAGCTATAATACAGAACACACGATGGGTCCGCAAACATCGCTAAAATGGTCAATAACGCTGGCGCCATTGAGTAAAGATGGGAAAAGAGCGTGGCGGTCAATGAGTCAACAGGGACGGGGTTGAATGTGAACTAGATGAGGAAGGGAGGGACGTGAGTTTGTTTCTTCTCTGGTGTGAATCCTCATGTGTGTCTTTATATATGCCTTCCGAGTAAATCCTTTCCCACAAACTTCACGACTAAATGTTTTTTCCCCCCGAGTATGAGTTCTGATATGTACTTTTAAGTCACGTTTTGCACAAAATATTTTATCACAGGGTGCAACTATAGGGCTTTTCCCCAGTATGGCTTCTTATGTGTCTATTCAGGTGTCCCTGTGTAGTATATATTTTAGGACACAGGGTGCAACTATAGGGCTTTTCCCCAGTATGGCTTCTCATGTGAATATTCAGCTCTCCCTGTGTAATATATCTTTTAGGACACAGGGTGCAACTATAGGGCTTTTCCCCAGTATGGCTTCTCATGTGAATATTCAGCTCTCCCAGTCTACTATATCTTTTAGGACACAGTGTACAACTATAGGGCTTTTCCCCAGTGTGGCTTCTTATGTGAATATTCAGCTCTCCCTGTCTACTATATCTTTTAGGACACAGGGTGCAACTATAGGGCTTTTCCCCAGTATGGCTTCTCATGTGAATATTCAGCACTCCCAGTGTAATATATCTTTTAGGACACAGGGTGCAACTATAGGGCTTTTCCCCAGTATGGCTTCTCATGTGAATATTCAGCTCTCCCAGTGTAGTATATCTTTTAGGACACAGGGTGCAACTATAGGGCTTTTCCCCAGTATGGCTTCTCATGTGAATATTCAGCACTCCCAGTGTAATATATCTTTTAAGACACAGGGTGCAACTATAGGGCTTTTCCCCAGTATGGCTTCTCATGTGTCTATTCAGGTCTCCTTGTGTAATATATCTTTTAAGACACAGGGTGCAACTATTGGGCTTTTCCCCAGTATGGCTTCTCTTGTGAATATTCAGGTTTCCCAGTGTATTATATCTTTTAGGACACAGTGTGCAACTATAGGGCTTTTCCCCAGTATGGCTTCTCATGTGAATATTCAGGTGTCCCCGTCTAATATATCTTTTAGGACACAGTGTGCAACTATAGGGCTTTTCCCGAGTATGGCGTCTTATATGTTCATCTAGGTGAGATTTTCGACTATATCTTTTAGGACACAGTGTGCAACTATAGGGCTTTTCCCCAGTATGGCTTCTCATATGTTCTTCCAAGTGTGTAATGCCAGTATATTTCTTGCCACAAACAGTACATGTGCTGTGAGTTTGAAGGTGAAGTTTCAAGCTCTCTGTGGGTTCTAAATGTTTTCCACACAAACCACAGTCACTAGAATGGGCTTTAAGATGGGCCATTAAAGCGTTCCTATTAGGAAAACATTTCCCACACACTTTACAGCTCCAGGTCTCACATGGTATTTGGTTTGATAATTTCACCTCATGGGATGAAACCACAGAGCTCTTGAACTGGTTGCTGTTAGACAAACTCTGTCCTTTGTTTTTCTGTGTCTTCTTTGATGTCAGTGAGTTTAAACCAGGATGAGGTTCACTAGTCTCCAGCCAATCATCACTGTCATCAGTATCCCTTCCAGAAGAGTCTGAAGAGAGGAGCTGGCCATCTGTAGTTGGTTCTAAATCACCAGCAAAGTTACTGACTGGTTCTGATAATCCACAGTCCTCTCCATCAGGTTCTGTTTTCATCTGTTCTGTTGAGGTGCTGGCTAGAGGCTCTGTCTCTCTGTTTTCCTCAGTCTGGGTTTGGTTAAACCATGAGGACTGAGGTTTCTCTTCATCATGTTCACTCTTCACAGGGACAGGGTTGAAAGTGAACTTGATATCAGCCTCCTCCAGACCTTGAAGCTGCTCTCCCTCCTGACTGGTCCAGAGTTCCTCCTGTTCCTCTTTAATCTGTAGGAGCTCTGGGTCCTGGGTTTGGTTAAACCATGAGGACTGAGGTTTCTCTTCATCATCTTCACTCTTCACAGGGACAGGGCTGAAAGTGAACTTGATATCAGCCTCCTCCAGACCTTGAAGCTGCTCTCCCCCCTGACTGGTCCAGAGTTCCTCCTGTTCCTCTTTCATCTGTAGGAGCTCTGTCTGCTCCTGGCTCAGACTGGGGCTCCTCTCCTGCTGCTCAGGGGGAACCTCCTCTTCACAGACAGAGAGCTGTGGGGGGTCTGGAGGGAGGCAGAATAATAACATGAATAGTTGTAATTGCTGTCACCATTGGAAAGCCACCCATTTTAAGAATTCACACATGTTCTTCCTGTGCCCCGGGACAGTTCAGTCAGTATGTTCTTCCTGTGCCCCGGGACAGTTCAGTCAGTGACAAAACTGAGGAAAACAAAAATAAACCACGTGAACTTTGGAAATTACTCAATTTGCAGTAAAAAACTTAAAACCAGGTTCTCAAACATAAACATAAAGACGGACAACACGCTCATCACAGACAAACTGGATGTAGCCAATTACTTAAACACTTTCTTCACAAACATAGCCACAACACTGGTAAACAAACTACCCTCCCACTCAGGGCAGTATGGGGTAGAACACATAGTAGCATACTACAAGAACCTAGGCGTCCACAAAGACGACTTCAAACTGGAAATGGTAACTACAGATGAGGTACTCAAAAAACTGAGCGCCCTCCAACCGAACAAGGCCACTGGCCATGACAACATCCCCTCCAAATTCCTCAGAGACTGAGCAGCCGCCATCACCCCAGTCATGCCCCGATCACGTTTTTTTGCCACCGATACCGATCACCGATCGTCGTGAGCCATATCGGCCGATACCGATCCGATCGCTTTTGATTAAAAAAAATTAAATTATTTTATATCATTTTTATATTTTTTTATAAAATATATATATTATATAATTAATTAGACTTGTACTTGTATTATCTGCAAGACATCGCCACCACGCAACAAGCTCCACTGTCTGTGTGTACTCTAGTAGCCTCCAGCCAGGGAGCGAAATTTACTTTTTGACTCACCGGCCAGTGGCGGGTAGATGGGAAGAATCTACCCGCCAAGCATATTTCTTACCCGCCAACTTTTTTTTGATAAAAAAAAAATTATTATTATTTTATATAAACACTTTTTTTTTTAATAAAATATATATATTATATAATCATACTTGTGATTGTGTTATCTGCGAGACTTCGCCACCTCGCTGTCTGAAAACAGCTCCACTGTCTGTGTGTATACTCGAGTGGCCTCCAGCTCCAGCAAGGATTCTCCGGCGCTGCAGCTGGAGAACGCTGCCCACGGAATTATAAACGCCCCCTCGCCCATCCGGTCAACATCAGATGACGTGTAGTAACTTCTAGAAGTACGTCTAGTTGGAATTTTTTATATCGCGCTGATTGCCATCAAACTGTATTTCATCATCAATATAATGCATTTGGGGCTATATATCACGTTCTGGAGAAAGCTGCAGAAAGAGATGAAAACATACTTATACATTAGACCATACTTTACTATGAATATGTGAATGAAAAAGTTTAACGTTGCTACACAATGAACAATACATATAGGACTTTGAATGGGCCCTAATAATGGCAATGTAGCAATAGAATTTAAAAAGTTATAGCCCTGCAAAGAAGGGGACTTTCTCCATAGACAAATAGCGCTGGCAATCTATGGTATATCATTAATCAGTGTGCAACTATAGGGCTTTTCCCCAGTATGGCTTCTCATGTGAAAATTCAGGCGTCCCAGTGTAATATATCTTTTAGGACACAGTGTGCAACTATAGGGCTTTTCCCCAGTATGGCTTCTCATGTGAATATTCAGGTGTTCCTGTCTACTATATATTTTAGGACACAGTGTGCAACTATAGGGCTTTTCCCCAGTATGGCATCTCATGTGACTATTCAGGTTTCCCTGTGTAATAAATCTTTTAGGACACAGGGTGCAACTATAGGGCTTTTCCCCAGTATGGCTTCTTATGTGTCTATTCAGGTCTCCCTGTGTAGTAGATCTTTTAGGACACAGGGTGCAACTATAGGGCTTTTCCCCAGTATGGCTTCTCATGTGTCTATTCAGGTTTCCCTGTGTAATATATCTTTTAGGACACAGGGTGCAACTATAGGGCTTTTCCCCAGTATGGCATCTCATGTGAATATTCAGGTCTCCCAGTGTAATATATCTTTTAGGACACAGTGTGCAACTATAGGGCTTTTCCCCAGTATGGCTTCTCATATGTGCTTCCAAGAGTGTAATGGCAGTATATTTCTTGCCACAAACAGTACATGTGCTGTGAGTTTGAAGGTGAAGTTTCAAGCTCTCTGTGGGTTCTAAATGTTTTCCACACAAACCACAGTCACTAGAATGGGCTTTAAGATGGCGCATTAAAGCGTTCCTATTAGGAAAACATTTCCCACACACTTTACAGCTCCAGGTCTCACATGGTATTTGGTTTGATAATTTCACCTCATGGGATGAAACCACAGAGCTCTTGAACTGGTTGCTGTTAGACAAACTCTGTCCTTTGTTTTTCTGTGTCTTCTTTGATGTCAGTGAGTTTAAACCAGGATGAGGTTCACTAGTCTCCAGCCAATCATCACTGTCATCAGTTCCAGAACAGTCTGAAGAGAGGAGCTGGCCATCTGTAGTTGGTTCTAAATCACCAGCTAAGTTACTGACTGGTTCTGATAATCCACAGTCCTCTCTATCAGGTTCTGTTTTCATCTGTTCTGTTGAGGTGCTGGCTAGAGGCTCTGTCTCTCTGTTTTCCTCAGTCTGGGTTTGGTTAAACCATGAGGACTGAGGTTTCTCTTCATCATCTTCACTCTTCACAGGGACAGGGTTGAAAGTGAACTTGATATCAGCCTCCTCCAGACCTTGAAGCTGCTCTCCCTCCTGACTGGTCCAGAGTTCCTCCTGTTCCTCTTTAATCTGTAGGAGCTCTGGGTCCTGGGTTTGGTTAAACCATGAGGACTGAGGTTTCTCTTCATCATCTTCACTCTTCACAGGGACAGGGCTGAAAGTGAACTTGATATCAGCCTCCTCCAGACCTTGAAGCTGCTCTCCCTCCTGACTGGTCCAGAGTTCCTCCTGTTCCTCTTTCATCTGTAGGAGCTCTGTCTGCTCCTGGCTCAGACTGGGGCTCCTCTCCTGCTGCTCAGGGGGAACCTCCTCTTCACAGACAGAGAGCTGTGGGGGGTCTGGAGGGAGGCAGAATAATAACATGAATAGTTGTAATTGCTGTCACCATTGGAAAGCCACCCATTTTAAGAATTCACACATGTTCTTCCTGTGCCCCAGGACAGTTCAGTCAGTATGTTCTTCCTGTGCCCCAGGACAGTTCAGTCAGTGACAAAACTGAGGAAAACAAAAATAAACCATGTGAACTTTGGAAATTACTCAATTTGCAGTAAAAAACTTAAAACCAGGTTCTCAAACATAAACATAAAGACGGACAACACGCTCATCACAGACAAACTGGATGTAGCCAATTACTTAAACACTTTCTTCACAAACATAGCCACAACACTGGTAAACAAACTACCCTCCCACTCAGGGCAGTATGGGGTAGAACACATAGTAGCATACTACAAGAACCTAGGCGTCCACAAAGACGACTTCAAACTGGAAATGGTAACTACAGATGAGGTACTCAAAAAACTGAGCGCCCTCCAACCGAACAAGGCCACTGGCCATGACAACATCCCCTCCAAATTCCTCAGAGACTCAGCAGCCGCCATCACCCCAGTCATGCCCCGATCACGTTTTTTTGCCACCGATACCGATCACCGATCGTCGTGAGCCATATCGGCCGATACCGATCCGATCGTTTTTGATTAAATTTTTTTTAAATAATTTTATATAATTTTTATATTTTTTTATAAAATATATATATTATATAATTAGACTTGTACTTGTATTATCTGCAAGACATCGCCACCACGCAACAAGCTCCACTGTCTGTGTGTACTCTAGTAGCCTCCAGCCAGGGAGCGAAATTTACTTTTTGACTCACCGGCCAGTGGCGGGTAGATGGGAAGAATCTACCCGCCAAGCATATTTCTTACCCGCCAACTTTTTTTTCGATAAAAGAAAAATTATTATTATTTTATATAAACTTTTTTTTTTAATAAAATATATATATTATATAATCATACTTGTGATTGTGTTATCTGCGAGACTTCGCCACCTCGCTGTCTGAAAACAGCTCCACTGTCTGTGTGTATACTCGAGTGGCCTCCAGCTCCAGCAAGGATTCTCCGGCGCTGCAGCTGGGCCCTAAACGCTACATTCAGCATGCAAAAGGATTCTCCTGAGCTACAGCTGGACCCTATTCAGCAGCCCTCATGCGATGTAAGCCAGGGACTCGAATACGCATGTTGTTGTAGGACATTGATGTCAGGAGCTATAGCTACTGCTGGATGGCGTTGGGACAGCGCCTCAGTGAACTATTTAGTTTACTGCGACATTTCGTAGTGACTAGTGAGCTACCTAGCCAACGGAGGTATTATGCACTGGACTATTGCTGGAGCATTTGTTGATGTCGGGAGCTATCAGTAGCTAGCCGGCTGGATAACGTTACACAATGCCTCATGTATTAAACTAAGTGAATAGTTGACCAGGGACGCGGGAAGGGGGGGTGCGGGGGGTGCTGCAGCACCCCCTCTCAATTATTGCAAAAAAATTTTTTTTTTATGGCAGTATTTATATATTTGTATATACTGTAACTGTATAACTGTAACACTGTATATTATAAGTTTATCCTGCTCAAAGCACGTCACCATTTTAATATTGTGTGTATTGAGCCGTACTGTATTGTAGCCATTCTCCAATCTGTTAAATAAAGTTTTCATTCATTCATTACACTACTGTATGTACACAATCATACGTGTAAAACCGAGTAGATTTTCGAGTGATGACAGACTGTCACAGACTGATTGAATGACAGGTGAAACAACTAATTGTATTCACCTCCCGTCTCCCGCCCTTCCCACGCGCCACGAACCACTGAGCTAATGTGATACAGTGCTTGCGCAGTCAGTCGATTTGAGCTAGTAGTCAGACTTTGCTAGCACAGAATGTCTCACTCGCAGAAAAGAAAAATATCAGATTTATTTTCGAAACGTCCTGCCGGTCCCAGTGACAGTCCCACTAAATCTGATAAACGTCAGAGAGAGACAGAGACGACAGGTTCAGCCTCAGCATCAGGTATTGAAGAGTTAACTGAGTCTGTTCCCCTATACCCCCCCTCGGGCGCCAGGGGCTTCCACTGAGGGGTGATGCAAATAGGGATGGGGTGTTATGGCAGCTCATGATGGAAAGAGTGCGCACCGAGTCTGATCCCGAGTTGAAGAATTGGCTCCAAAAGAGAGACAACTGGATGTCCAACAACATCCAAAACGAAATCTTACAGCTGCTTGCCCATGATATTCAGCGACAAATTAGAGGCAAAGCATCCAAAAGCCCAATCTTTGGCTTGAGCGCTGACGGAACCACTGATGTCACTCACTGGAAAAGAACAATTCTCGTGTAATATACAGTTAGCCGATGACAACTTGGAAGCTCAGAACTTCTTTTGGGGTTTTTACAATGCCCGGCCCAGACACAACAGCCGAGACGCTGTTTTTGTGTATAAAATACTTTTACGCCTCGACCTGCCCATGGAGAGGCTGATAGGATACTGTTTTGACGGGGCCAGCAACATGTCTGGGGGGTACAGGCTAGACCAGGGGTTCCCAAATTTTTCAGGCCGCGACCCAAAAAAAACTGTGTCAGAGAGCCGCGACCCCCATTATTATAGGAGGTAAAAAAAAATTATTTTAAATGGAAATGTATGGTTGAAACATGCAAACGTTCAAACGCACACACACTAATAAGCATTGGAGGCTTTTAACCAGGGCCGGACTGGGGAAATCATTCAGGCCAGGAAATATAGCCCCAGTCAGGCCACTTTTTAAGCAGGGGGTCTGGGGGTCCCCCACCAGGATTTTTTTTGTTACAAAGACTTAATTTCCTGCATTCTGGTGCAGGCATTTTTTTTATTTGTACCCTTTAAATGCCAGTGTTTGTGATGGCATCACAACTTATTGTTAAAAAACAGGCTAGCATATGTATGATTAGCAACAACACAGGTTTTTTGTAATTGATAAATACAATATTTTATTCAACTTCAGCCCTGATCATAACACCACATATTCATTTTATAATTCTAACCCTTTAAATGCCAGTGTGTGTGATGGCATATATTTGCAATATATCAAATGCAAAGTACATTTTTCTGGGGGGGATTATTACAGGCTAGCATGTGTCAATGATTAGCAGTTTTTCGTAAGGATCCCGCCTCCACCAATCACATGCGGCTCCCTTTGTGTGTGTGTGAGAGCAAGAGAGAGAGAGAGAGAGATAGTTCTCCAACTTGTGTGAGTTGCAGTGATCTCTTGGTTGTTCCCCATCTAGGTTATCTAACTATTGCGCTGGTGCAAATAGAAACACTGGCCTGGCCTGCTTCTAAGTTCAGTGGCCTGACCGAGATTTATTTTTTTTTTTTTCATCTGGCGACCCCCCAGCACCCCCTGCCGTTTTATAGTTCCCGCGGCCCTGTAGTTGACTGGGTCATTTTGTAATGGTAGCTAACGTTATCTCACGAAGGTCCCACACTGACTAGACTAACGCCTATGGAAGCAAATGAGTGCCAGAAGTATTTGAATTTTACCAGACACCGGTGACTGTCGGAGGCAATAGCCTCTGTTTACATGCAGCATACAGAAACAGGTGGGGAGGGGTAGGAGCAGCAATGCGCTGCGTGTCTGTGCTGAGACAGCGAGTGAGAACTCCGCTAAAGAATTGGATCATGATTTTCGGTTTTCACATGACTATTTGATTGCCCGCCACAGGGCGGGCAGACCTCTCAGTGGGAGGCGCCAAACATAAAAACTGAGCGCCAATGGCGGGTGGCGACCTCTAGTTTCGCCCCCTGCCTCCAGCTACGGCCAGGATTCTCCGGAGCTGCAGCTGGACCCTATACTCGAGTAGCCTGCAGCTACGGCCAGGATTCTCCGGAGCTGCAGCTGGACCCTATTGATCACATTCAACAACATACCCTGAGCTCGAATACGCATCGAATGAGTGTTATAAAACATTGATATCAGGAGCTATCTGTGGCTACTGCTGGCCGGCTATATAACGTTGATACAGCGCCTCAGTGAACTATTTAGTTCAGTGGGACATTTCGTTTTGAACAGTGAGCTGGCGTCAGCTAACGTGAGCTAGCGGAGGTATCATACAGACTTGCTGGAGCGTTTGTTGATGTCAGGAGCTATCAGTAGCTGGCCGGCTAGATACCGCTCGGTTAGACAATGCCTCATCATGTATTGGACTGGAAGTGAATGGTTGACTGGGTCATTTTGTAACGGTAGCTAACGTTAGCTCAGGGAGACGCGTACATGCAGTTGTTGAGGTAGATAACCGTGATTATGTTTATTTATTTAGACTAGACTACACCGTGTTTGCGTGCGGGAGGGGCCGGAGGGAGGAGCAGACCACTGTGTGGGAGTGTGTGCAGCTCCCGGTGTCTGAGACAGAACTCAGCGAGTGAGATCGGTTTTGACGATCGGCGGAAATAAAGCATTATCACCGATCACCGATCGCATATTTATAGTGATTATCGGCCGATTGATCGGGGCATCCCTAGTCATCACACACATAATAAACCTCTCCATAAAACAGGGACACGTCCCCAAGGACTTCAAAATTGCGAGAGTAACACCCCTGCACAAAAAGGGCAGCAAATTAGACCCAGGCAACTACCGCCCTGTTTCTATCCTTACATCCATCTCGAAAGTCATGGAAAAAATAGTATACGAACAGGTCGAAAAGTACCTTGCGGAAAAAAATCGAATCTACGAATTCCAATCTGGCTTCAGAACATCCCACTCGACTGACACATGCCTTCTCTATTTGAACGGGCAAATACTGCGGCATGGTCATGCTGGACCTACAAAAGGCCTTCGACACTGTCAATCACACCATTCTGATTGACAAGCTAAAAGCAATTGGTTTTGATAGTTTATCAGTGAGCTGGATACAATCCTACCTGGAGGGGAGAGAACAGATCGTGGAGGTAAACGGTACCCTATCCCCCCCCCTCACAGTGAACTATGGTGTTCCACAAGGAAGCATACTAGGACCGCTACTGTTCCTAATTTATGCAAATGGCATGTCGTCAGCTTGTGACTGCAACTTGTTCCTGTTTGCGGACGACTCAGCCCTGCTGGTCTCTGACAAGAACAAGTTACAGGTTGAAAAAACCCTCAGCTCGGAACTAGGCAAAATCTGCATATGGCTCGCAGACAACAAACTATCATTACACATGGGCAAAACAGAGTCCATTCTCTTCGGTTCAAATAACAAACTCAGCAAGACCGACGGCTTCTCAGTTACAGTGGGTGACAATATTGTCACAAGGAAAGATGAAATTACCTACCTGGGTTCCATCCTAGAGGCTAATCTCTCCTGTGACAAAATGGCATCCAATGTAGTAAAAAAAGTCAACCAACGAACTCGATTCTTGTACCGGATCTCCTCTCTGGTAATCAAGAATACCCTGAAGACTCTGGCAGGAGCACTCATTCAAGGGTACTACGACTATGCTTGCACCTCATGGTACCAAAGCACCTCAAAGGCACTAAAAACCAAATTACAAACATCTCAAAACAAACTAGTCAGACTACTGCTTGACCTGACTCCTAGAACCCACCTCACCCCTGCCCACTTTGCCAACCTAGGATGGCTTAGAGTAGACGACAGAGTACAGCAACTTGCAATGGGCCTGGTCTACAAGATACACTACACAATGTACATGTCAAAATACTTCCCAAAGGTCAGTGAGTTGGTGGATATTTTCAATGTTTTAGCTAATTTTGATTTAAATTGTATAATTCCCATTTTAAAATGTTTTACCATGGTATGTTTGGTATCCTTTTTTTCAGCACAGCCTAACATATATGACCTGACAGTTAGTTTTCATATTGTATAATACTGTATATACTGTATACTGCATAATGTACAACACAAAACACAAAATCGGATTGAGAAAATGTGTTATTTTTACTATGAACCAATGCAAACATATTCAATCAAGCATATAAAACTGTGGAAATGCACCCTAGCATATTTACATAAACAAAAGAGAACAGAACAGAATTCAATTTACAAATCATTATTTTCTCCATACACAGGTAATAAACACAGACGAAAATTTGATTCTCAATCACCAGCATGCCTTTTTTTTTTTTTTTTCAAAAAGTCAGTAAAAGTAAGTTTTTTTTACAAAAAAAAGTTAAAAAAAATAAGTTTTACAGTAAAAAAGTAAAAAATAAGTAAAGTGGGATATTCAATATACATATATACAGTACACATATGACTAGAGTGCAGTCATATAGAGTGCAGGATGCCTGAGGTGTATCCAAAAGAAATATATACACTACACTCATGTGTACGTACGTGTGTGTGTGTGTGAGAGACACTGCTCAATTGTGCCACGCAGTAAAACAGTTTCTGTCTATGAAGAGAGTTATAACTAAACAAAAGCACTAATAATAATAATAATAATAATAATAATAATAATAATAATAATAATAATAATAAGTCTCTCACCTGATTGATTGATTGATTGATTGAAAAGTTTATTAACAGATTGCAGAATGGGTACAGTACAGTACAGATCAGTACATACAATTGTTAAGGGGATGCAGACCAGAGAAAGACTTTCGTCTTGTTTACATCAGGGTCCCCCATTTTCAATTCATCATAACATATATGACATACATGACATACAGATAGACAGTACTGCTACATCTATACATTTATGACATACCTGTCTTGGTTAGCCCTCCTTCCATGTCTCGCCTGCACTGAACTGGTTGAAGGCAGGTCATCTGCTCCTTGCTCCTCACTGTAGAAAATAAAAAGCACATTATTTTCAACATTCAACAAGGAATCTCTTATCTTATACAGCACACAGCACAGCACATATACACATATTTACAATCCAAAGAGTGTTCTTTGCAAACCCAACAAGTACAGTAAGAGTGTGACTGACTAAACATAAGCAATACATCTCCAAAATAAGTGCCTTTACCTTGTGTTGTTGTCATCTACAAAAGATGAAGATTCTTCTACTTCTACTTCTACTACTACTACTACTACTACTACTACTACTACTACTACTACTACTACTACTACTACTACTACTACTGTTATAAGTCGAACTACTAAAGCTAAAGTTTTGCTGGCTGGAAAAACGTGTGTTCTGCAGAAATGATCTTGTAAACAACGGATCGCTCACTTACATTCTTCTTCTACTGTTATTTTCTGGCAGTCAACTTCCGCCTCCTTCAGCACTTTCTCTCACTTTTTTCGGCTTGATTCTAGCACAACAAATGGCCAAGATGAGAGTCTTCTAAGAGTTCCTACCTATAAAACTAGAACTAGTGGTCAAATGAGCACTAATGTCATAAAACCATGTAATAAAATGAACGTTAAACAATATCATCCGAATGTATTTGTAGATGATAAAATGTCGGTACACCTGTTGGAATTCGGAGTGAACTATAGGGTGACGTCACCCAGCTGTCCAAAGATATAGGCGATTCGCGCAGTTTTCGAGGAGGGAGTAGGATTCCGCAGAACACCGGCGCGATAGAATGACGTCGTTGTTTGACGTGATCTGCCTGGGAAATGTAGTCTATTTCCGGGGTTTTTCGACGTAGCATTATGACGTGCCTTGAAACTACACGCTACTTTTTATTTGGTGTTGATAAAACAATAAATAACTGAACCAGGATCATTTCAATTCGATGCTTCAATTCGATGCTAAATAAACCTATACGCATGCGTAAAATGTGCCAGATTTAATTTGACAGGCGTTACATTTTTATCAATATCTTGGCCATTTGTTGTGCTAGAATCAAGCCGAAAAAAGTGAGAGAAGTGCTGAAGGAGGCGGAAGTTGACTGCCAGAAAATAACAGTAGAAGAAGAATGTAAGTGAGCGATCCGTTGTTTACAAGATCATTTCTGCAGAACACACGTTTTTCCAGCCAGCAAAACTTTAGCTTTAGTAGTTCGACTTATAACAGTAGTAGTAGTAGTAGTAGTAGTCTAGTAGTAGTAGTAGTAGTAGTAGTAATTCGTCGTAATTCCACCAAATGGAGCGGTTTACGGCTTGAACGGAGCGAGTGACGTCATCTAAGATGGCCGCGCGTCGCTGTTAAACCAGCAGCTAACGTTTCTACAGCCAGACTGTTTACATTGAGGAGCTTTTAACTCGCTTCTCTGCTACAAAACCCTGATCAAAGGACCCGTTAAACACAACACAATGTGTTATCGGTCACCGTCAACTCCTCCGTGCAAACATGACTGACGTTGAACCCGATTGTGAAGCAGATTTGTTGTGAGTCGGAGCAGAGACATTAAACGAGTCTCTTGCTAACGTCTTTGTGGCAGAACTGTACTGGATCAAAACGTAAGTACAGTTATATTCACATTGTTTTCCTCTTATCGCTCATTTCTTGCAGCAGCAGCAGAAAGGAACCGTTGACACAGAACAACATAGTTCTCTAGGATGGCTGACAGTAGACTAAAAACCAAATTACAAACATCTCAAAACAAACTAGTCAGACTACTGCTTGACCTGACTCCTAGAACCCACCTCACCCCTGCACACTTTGCCAACCTAGGATGGCTTAGAGTAGACAACAGAGTACAGCAACTTGCAATGGGCCTGGTCTACAAGATACACTACACGACCAAGGTACCCATGTACATGTCAAAATACTTCCCAAAGGTCAGTGAATACCACGATCACAACACCAGAGGGAGCTCCACAAATCATGTAAAACCCAGATTCGGCTCAAACAAGGGACTAAACACGTTTCGCAATTATGCCACAACAATGTGGAACGCCCTACCCAAAGCTGTAAAGGAATGTAAATCACTACCCACCTTCAAAAACACTCTCAAAGAACACCTACGGGAGACTGCAATTGAAAACTGGCCCCTACAAATGTCCTAACCCAGTTGTACAATAAAGACCAAGCATGGCTTTGTCAGTATTCCAATGTACAGCCCCACCCAACCCCACCCCACCTACCCAACCTCCTCCAATGTACAGTTTCCATGTCAAATGTATGTCAGTATTCCAATGTACAGTGCCCAACCCCCCCCCCCCCCCCCCACCTCCAATGTACAGCCCCACCCCACCTACCCAACCTCCCCCAATGCACAGTTTCTATGTCAAATGTATATACTCTTCTTCTGGATTTTTTTAGTATCACAAACAGTACTGTATTTGAAAATCTGGTATGTCATAAATGTATAGATGTAGCAGTACTGTCTATCTGTATGTCATGTGTGTCATGATGAATTGAAAATGGGGGACCCTGATGGAAACAAGACGAAAGTCTTTCTCAGGTCTGCATCCTCTTAACAATTGTATGTATTGAGCTGTACTGTACTGTACCCATTCTGCAATCTGTTAATAAACTTTTCAATCAATCAATCAAGTAGTAGTAGCAGTAGCAGTAGAAGTAGAAGAATCTTCATCGTTTGTAGATGACAACAACACAAGGTAAAGGCACTTATTTTGGAGATTTATTGCTTATGTTTAGTCAGTCACACTCTTACTGTACTTGTTGGGTTTGCAAAGAACACTCTTTGGATTGTAAATATGTGTATATGTGCTGTGCTGTGTGCTGTATAAGATAAGAGATTCCTTGTTGAATGTTGAAAATAATGTGCTTTTTATTTTCTACAGTGAGGAGCAAGGAGCAGATGACCTGCCTTCAACCAGTTCAGTGCAGGCGAGACATGGAAGGAGGGCTAACCAAGACAGGTGAGAGACTTATTATTATTATTATTATTATTATTATTATTATTATTATTATTATTATTATTATTATTATTATTATTATTATTATTATTATTATTATTATTATTATTATTATTATTATTATTATTATTATTATTATTATTATTATTATTATTATTATTATTATTGTTGTGAAGGATCAGATTAAACCGAATATATATATTTATTTATGGATATATATTGAATAGTATTTGTATATCGTTTGATATCCCTTGTATATTCCTTGTACATATACACGGAATATCCCTTTAGTCTACTATAGCCCATAATAGTTCATTCTCTTATTGGACAAGGACCTGGCGCCAGGAGACAAGCCCCTTGGAGCCAAGTTCAATGGTACCGACGAAACATGTCCCTACTAGCCCCGGCTCTGCGCAGGAATACGGCTACCGAAAAGAGAGTGGCACTATTTGTTCACCGTGCATATAAATATGGCGCAAGTAAATGTAGAAGTCCTCTTATCCCTTAGTCCTTTACCCTTCTACCCAACTAAGTAACAGAACGTGAAGCCTCACCCCACGATACCGCGTGCGGTGTAGTATGGCCTGTTTGGCCTTAGAATAGCATTGAGACCTCGTGCGAATTAATAGCTGAATTGTCAGAGTTTGGCACCGTATTTCTATTAAGTAATAATAGTCTATTGTGTATGGTGCATCGTGCGGTTAGAGTTCTAAAGTGAGCAGCACCCCCATCGCTTCCTCGTGTTATCTAGAGTCTTAACCAGGTTGGGCAGACCACACGTGGTGCTTTCATCCGAGGAGTTCTAGGCGAGGACCGAGTGGACCTGTACATTGGATTACCTACCCGACGACTGCTGAGCCCTATGCGGCATGGAATATATATTTGCTTTGGTACTTTGATTTGTGGAGCGGATAATCGCCAACACCGGTGAGTGTTGGATTTACCCCGAGAGGAGTCAAGGTGAGACGGCGCTCAGACCAGACTGAGGTCGCCTCGCTTATTCTTCACTGTGGAGCTACAGCTACAGCTACAGCCTACAAGAGAGCCAAGGTGTATTCATCTGTGGATCAAGATTCTACTGCACTGTCTTCTGTACGTGAAGTCTCCCTAGACATCGTTGACCAGACGGGATACTGCCGACGGCTCTCCTACCCCCCCTACCGGCTTACAACCGGGAGGACCCCTACAGTATATCCAGCTATAATCATTAATTGTGCCATCGTTATAATTCCCTAAGAGCCAGGTTGTATACTTGCTTCCTGCGTAACCAGAGATTGGACATTCAGTGTTGATTTGCCTACGAGTACTCATTTGCCTTACAAGTGCATTCAAATCATAAACGTAATAGTGAATGTTATATGTACCCTTTGCTATATATTAAATATTTGATTATTACCTTTGTGTGGACCCGATTTCATTGTGGGAAAGTGTTCATCATATTTAGATATCGTGTACTGTATGGCCAGTAGTTAAAGTACATAAAGCGGTAGTGGTTTAATGATACCATACTTATCAATACAGTCAGGGAATTGTACCCCTCAGTTACAATTGGTCCTTCGAGCCGGAGGGTAATTAGTGTAATATTAATATAGTGGTATTAATATTGAAATGGCCTATGATGAACACTCCACGAAACGGTCCTCCTAAAGTAGAACGCCCGCAGCGTAGACGACAGCCACCTTAGTACTTAGAGGATTACGCTGCCAGTATACCACCTAGCCTTCTACAAACGGTAAACGCGGTAAAAGTAGAAAGTAAAATTATGTCCGACCCTATCAACCAGGATACCCCGACCACAGAGGCCCTAGTGGGTTCTAATGTAACTGACCAAGCTCACGGTGGGGACCAGGAGGGAACTGACACGACTTTACCCCCCGCCAAGACCGAAGAAGTAGTCCCCCAAGAGCTCCGGGAGGAAGACAACCCTTCAGAGATGGAACTCTGCACGGAACAAGATGAGGAGAGCGCCGAGGAGATAGAACTCCAGGACTCCCCGCAGGGGAACGCATCCCCGACCGGTACTGCCAGGAGCGGATCACCTCAACAAGCGTCTTCCCCAAGCGAGGCAGAGAGGATGCTGTCACAGGCGTTCCTCGCCACCCTGGCAGCCTCTACCGAACGCGATCGACTTCAGGGTGAACGCGATCGACTTCAGGGTGAACGCGATCGACTCCAAACACAGCAACGGAGCGAAGAAGAGCACATACGTCTGGAGCTGAGAGCCCGACCGCCAGAGAGAGTTCACACTTTCTCCGAACTCCTTCCCCGACCGGTCCAAGTGAGACCCAGCTACAAGGAAGGAACAGCGGACACCGCGGAGAGGCTAAATAGACGACTACAGGATCTAGAAGACCTGGCAGAGGAAGAAGAGGGAGAAGAGGAGAGTCAAGCCCGACAGCAGCACATTACTCCACAGGACCAGGAGGTCCAGTACAGCCCAGGCTATACCCCCGCGGCTCTGCGCTACAGACCCCCGACTCGATTCACGGGTGAGCATGACGCACGACCAGTCCCGAGGAATAGCACCTGGACCAGCGGGCCATGGTACCCTGCCAGTACCAGCCCACCGAGAGGCGTAAGAGGAGACTCGCCCAGGAGGCCTCTCTTCCAACGCTCACCGATGTGCCAGCCATCCACGGCGTCATACATTGGCACACCGACGTTTCCAGACTTCACCCATGAGAACCGAGCACAGTACACGGAGCTACGGATGTGCTTAGAGACAATGATGGTGGATGTAGCTGATGAACGCCACAAGTATGCGATCCTATTGAAGCACCTGAAAGTGCCCAGAGCGCACAACATAGCGCTGGCCTATGCCACCTCTACTACCCCATACACAGCGGCTCTAGCAGCACTAGACCAAAGATATGGACGTATATGGGATTACGTAATACAAGAGATAAGGCATATTGACCGCCTACCCCCAGCAACAGACAATCGCTCACTAGACGACCTGTCTATCAAAGTACAATCCCTGGTAGGGATGCTGGGGGCGCAACGAGAAAAGGGTATGCACGAACTATACGCAAACTCGAACGTCGAGAGGATTTTAGAGAAGCTGCCGCCCGCCCGACAGGAGCGCTTCAGGCGGCAAAGAGACCACCGTGATCCTAACGGTCCCGAGCCATCCCTCCTAGACCTAGCCGACTTCCTGGCGAGAGAAGTCAGCAGCCTACGGCTGGATAAGTTCGTGCGGAGCACACCAAGCTCCAGAGAGGGACCTAGGAGAGTAAACGATGGCCGAAGATCGGTGACTGTCATGCACCAATCAGAATCAGTACCGAGCAGCAAGAACCACAGTACCCCTTCGATGAAAGAGAAGTGGAAGATGGTGTGCCCGTACTGCGAGAAGGAACACTGGTTGTCACAATGTGACCAGTTCAAGAAGATGACCGCTGAAGAAGTGAGTCACTGGATAAAGTCCAACAGGCGCTGTTACCGATGTGCGCGCAGTCACATGGCAGCCGAGTGCCGCCTCAAGAAGAGGTGTAGTCGGTGTGACGGAGCCCACCTAGATGTCCTACACGACAGTAACAAAAGAAAGCCTGCACCATCCAGCAGCACAAAGGCAAGTGTTATGTACATTGACCCCGCTAGCAGCAGCGGCGCCCAGGTGCTCTTAAAGGTGGTCCGTGTAACACTGAGTTACCAAGATAAGGTCATGGACACTTACGCCGTCCTTGATGACGGGTCAGAGAAGACCCTTCTCCTCGCGTCCGCTGCGGCCCAGCTGGGGCTGCGGGGGAGCGAGAACCAGATGACGATTCGGACAATAAGAAGAGATCTAAAGACGATAAAGGGCGAGAATGTATCCTTCACTATCGCAGCAAGCGGGCAGCCCGAGAGACGGTATAGGATTACTAATGCTTTCACCAGCCAAGAAATAGGACTATCGCAGTACACCTACCCCATCGCCAAGCTGATGGATAAATATGTGCACCTGCGTCAACTCCCTATCCCGCTCATAGACGGTGCCACCCCGACCCTGCTGATAGGCTCCGACCATGCAGACCTCATAGTCCCGATAGACCGGGTCCATACAGGACCCCGAGGTTGCCCTGCAGCAGTCGAGACCCGCCTAGGATGGACATTACAAGGCCCCCTCGCCAAGTCTCTTAACCGAACAGCAGCCACTAGCTGCCTCCACTCCAGAGCGACAGAAGGAGACACCACACTCCTGCAGCATGTCGAGAGGCTATGGACACTAGAGACAATGCCCTTTAAGAACGAAAAGAAAGACATTCGTTCTAAGGAAGATATCTACGCTATAGCCCTCCTCGAGCACGGGACAAAGAGAGTCAACGTCAACGGAGTGATGAGATACGCAACTCCACTCCTGAGGCGAGAGGGAATGCCCACCTTTCACGCCACAAAAGAGGCGACGGAGCGGTATCTATTGAACACAGAGCGGCGCCTAGCCAAAGACCCCGCTCAAGAAGCTGTGTACCGCGCTGAGATTACCAAACTAATCACAGCGGGACACATAAAGAAAATTGACATTAAAGAGGCCGATCAGACGACCGAATCATGGTACGTGCCGCACCACAAGGTCCACCACAACGGCAAGGACCGCATTGTGTTTAACTGCAGCTACCAGATCGGATCACAAAATCTGAATAAAGAACTCTTGGCCGGCCCAACACTCGGCCCCTCCCTACTAGGCGTGCTACTACGCTTCCGCCAGGACAAGGTGGCTATCAGCGGCGACATCAAAGGGATGTTCCTGCAGGTGAGACTAGTGGAGGAGGACAAGCCCCTGCTGCGGTTCCTATGGAGAGAGAGGATCGGAGATGAGCACCCAGCCATCTATCAATGGGAAGTCCTCCCTTTCGGAACCACATGCAGCCCATGCTGTGCTACGTTTGCACTACAAAAACACGTCGCAGAGGACCCAGCAGCAGATGAAGAGGTCCAACAAAGTGTGACAAATAGTTTCTACGTGGACAACTGTTTACAAAGCGTCTCGATGCCAGAAGAAGCCGAGGCTCTCCTACTCAAGCTCCGCGCCTCCCTGATCAAAGGCGGCTTTGATCTCAGGCAGTGGGCCAGCAGCGACCCGCAAGTACTGCGCAGCCTCTCCCCCGAGGACAAGGCAGCGAGCAGCGACACCTGGATGGCGACCATCCCAGGAGAAGCCCAAGAAATTACACTAGGACTAGTCTGGCGCTTCAAAACAGACTCGCTCCATTATAGACACAAACCCCTGACCAAGGAGCAGGGAAGGTCGACGGCAATACCGACCACCAGACGGAGTGTATACCGAACACTCGCCAGACAATATGACCCGTTGGGATGTATTCTACCTTACACCACCAGGGCAAAGATGATTGTAAGAGCGCTATGGGACAAGGACCAGGGCTGGGACGATCCCATACCCGAACACCTTGCATCCACATGGAGAGAGTGGGAGACGGAACTCCGCTCACTCCCAGGTGTTAATATACGCCGCAGCTACTTCCCACCCACAGTGAGGCCAGAGACATGCAAGATCGACCTGCACGTATTCAGCGACGCCTCCGAAGTAGCCTATGGTTCAGTGGCCTACTTGCGTGCCCGAGAGGAGGGAGGAGAAATACATACTGCTTTCATCCTGGCTCGCTCAAGAATAGCCCCACGAAAGCAACAATCTATCCCGCGTCTAGAGCTCTGCGCAGCCCTAGCAGGAGCGCAGCTCGCCACGTTAATCCAACGTGAACTCACCAACCCGGTGCAAAGAACAATCTTGTGGTCAGACTCCACGACCGTACTCACATGGATCCGGTCTGATTCATGCAGATACAAGGTCTTCGTGGGAGTCGGAGTCACCGAGATTCAAGAGTTAACAGAAGTAGCGAGCTGGAGGTATGTGGACACCAAACACAACCCAGCTGACGTCATCACCCGGGGAATGTCCCTGGATGACCTCACCCGTCACAACCTCTACAGTGACGGACCAGAGTTTCTCAAGCTCCCCGAAGAAGAGTGGCCTACACCCACCCCACGGGAGGCGAGTAAAGAGGAGGCAGAGAACAAGAAACCTATGTTCTGTGGGTTGACACACACACTCGTCCCCACAGACCCCGATCTAGACGATTGCCTCACCCTAGAGAGTGCGCAGCTAAAGACATTTCTGTGGCACCACCCAGAGGTTCAGCCCACAACTGACATTTCAGCAGCTGACTACGAAGAAGCAGAACTTCTTCTACTACAACGAGCCCAGAGAGACTCGTTCCCCGATGAGCTAGCCTGTCTACAGGGAGCAAAACCCGTCCCATCAGACAGCCGACTGCTCCACCTAGCCCCCGAGAGCGACGCCCATAATCTCATCAGAGTGGGTGGTCGTCTGCGGAGAGCCCCAGACTTACCGGATGACGTCAAGTACCCGATAGTCTTGAACAGCCGACACAAGGTCACAGAGCTGATTATAAAGAAATACGACGAGGATGTGCACCACGCAGGGGCAGAGAGAGTCTTCGCGGAGATCAGACGTCGTTATTGGATACTGCAAGGGAGAGAAGCAGTGCGGCGCTTCCAGCGAACCTGTCTAGACTGTCGTAAGTGGCGAGCCCAGCCCAGTATACCCCGGATGGCTGACCTACCTCCCTGTCGCCTCCGACTCGGCGACAAGCCTTTTCACTCCACCGGTATGGACTGTTTCGGCCCGCTGTATATAAAGAAAGGAAGAGGAACCGAGAAGCGGTGGGGTATTGTATTCAAATGCATGACCACCAGAGCGATACATATCGAACTCCTCCCAACCATGAGCACAGACTCATTCCTTATGGCCTTCCGAAGATTCACATCACGGAAGGGCAAACCGTCTACATTGTTGTCTGATCACGGGACAAACTTCAAAGGCGGAGAAAGAGAGCTGAGGGAGAGCTTCCAAGCTATGGGCCCAGAACTTAAGACCCACCTCGCTCCATCCCAGATTGACTTCCAGTTTAATCCCCCGAACGCACCTCACTTCGGTGGAACCTGGGAACGAGAAGTACGTTCCATAAAGACAGCCCTGTACGCCGTGCTTGGGGCCCAGACCGTGGCGGAAGAAGTCCTAATGACAGTCCTCACGGAGATCGAGGGAGTATTGAACTCAAAGCCCCTCGGTTACGTCTCAAGTGATGTAGCGGATGTCGACCCAGTCACCCCCAACACACTCTTAATGGGGCGGCTGGACCCCGCGCTACCCCAGACAATGTACAGGCCGGAAGAAGCGAACGGCCGAAGAATGTGGAGGTACAGTCAAGTACTGGCTGACAAGTTTTGGAACAGCTTCCTACTCCACTACCTACCGTCTCTACAGACCCGCCAGAAATGGGTGAAAGAGAGAGACAATTTGACAGAAGGAACAGTCGTCATGATTATCGACCAGTCACTACCCCGAGCTATGTGGCCGGCTGGCCGCGTAAGCAAAGTGATCACCGGTGCCGATGGAAAGGTCCGAGCAGCTGAAGTGCTCGTCCAAGGGCGGACTTACACCCGACCCGTGGCGAGGCTAATAGAACTGCCAAGGCTCCCCGATACTATCGATGACGACCATGACCCCATGACTTTGTGAACTGACTGACCCTTACAGCGGACATTGAGTAGTGGACAGTGCGGTTAATCTGTCTCTGCTTAGCTAATTAGGTGGGACTAATTAGGGGGCGGCTGTTACGAAAGATCAGATTAAACCGAATATATATATTTATTTATGGATATATATTGAATAGTATTTGTATATCGTTTGATATCCCTTGTATATTCCTTGTACATATACACGGAATATCCCTTTAGTCTACTATAGCCCATAATAGTTCATTCTCTTATTGGACAAGGACCTGGCGCCAGGAGACAAGCCCCTTGGAGCCAAGTTCAATGGTACCGACGAAACATGTCCCTACTAGCCCCGGCTCTGCGCAGGAATACGGCTACCGAAAAGAGAGTGGCACTATTTGTTCACCGTGCATATAAATATGGCGCAAGTAAATGTAGAAGTCCTCTTATCCCTTAGTCCTTTACCCTTCTACCCAACTAAGTAACAGAACGTGAAGCCTCACCCCACGATACCGCGTGCGGTGTAGTATGGCCTGTTTGGCCTTAGAATAGCATTGAGACCTCGTGCGAATTAATAGCTGAATTGTCAGAGTTTGGCACCGTATTTCTATTAAGTAATAATAGTCTATTGTGTATGGTGCATCGTGCGGTTAGAGTTCTAAAGTGAGCAGCACCCCCATCGCTTCCTCGTGTTATCTAGAGTCTTAACCAGGTTGGGCAGACCACACGTGGTGCTTTCATCCGAGGAGTTCTAGGCGAGGACCGAGTGGACCTGTACATTGGATTACCTACCCGACGACTGCTGAGCCCTATGCGCCATGGAATATATATTTGCTTTGGTACTTTGATTTGTGGAGCGGATAATCGCCAACACCGGTGAGTGTTGGATTTACCCCGAGAGGAGTCAAGGTGAGACGGCGCTCAGACCAGACTGAGGTCGCCTCGCTTCTTCTTCACTGTGGAGCTACAGCTACAGCTACAGCCTACAAGAGAGCCAAGGTGTATTCATCTGTGGATCAAGATTCTACTGCACTGTCTTCTGTACGTGAAGTCTCCCTAGACATCGTTGACCAGACGGGATACTGCCGACGGCTCTCCTACCCCCCCTACCGGCTTACAACCGGGAGGACCCCTACAGTATATCCAGCTATAATCATTAATTGTGCCATCGTTATAATTCCCTAAGAGCCAGGTTGTATACTTGCTTCCTGCGTAACCAGAGATTGGACATTCAGTGTTGATTTGCCTACGAGTACTCATTTGCCTTACAAGTGCATTCAAATCATAAACGTAATAGTGAATGTTATATGTACCCTTTGCTATATATTAAATATTTGATTATTACCTTTGTGTGGACCCGATTTCATTGTGGGAAAGTGTTCATCATATTTAGATATCGTGTACTGTATGGCCAGTAGTTAAAGTACATAAAGCGGTAGTGGTTTAATGATACCATACTTATCAATACAGTCAGGGAATTGTACCCCTCAGTTACAATTATTATTATTATTATTATTATTATTATTATTATTATTATTATTATTATTATTATTATTATTATTATTATTAGTGCTTTTGTTTAGTTATAACTCTGTTCATAGACAGAAACTGTTTTACTGCGTGGCACAATTGAGCAGTGTCTCTCACACACACACACACACACACACGTACGTACACATGAGTGTAGTGTATATATTTCTTTTGGATACACCTCAGGCATCCTGCACTCTATATGACTGCACTCTAGTCATATGTGTACTGTATATATGTATATTGAATATCCCACTTTACTTATTTTTTACTTTTTTACTGTAAAACTTATTTTTTTAACTTTCTTTTGTAAAAAACGTACTTTTACTGACTTTTTGTAAAAAAAAAAGAAGCATGCTGGTGATTGAGAATCAAATTTTCGTCTGTTTATTACCTGTGTATGGAGAAAATAATTATTTGTAAATTGAATTCTGTTCTGTTCTCTTTTGTTTATGTAAATATGCTACCTAGGGTGCATTTCCACAGTTTTATATGCTTGATTGAATATGTTTGCATTGGTTCATAGTAAAAATAACACATTTTCTCAATCCGATTTTGTGTTTTGTGTTGTACATTATGCAGTATACAGTATATACAGTATTATACAATATGAAAACTAACTTTCAGGTCATATATGTGAGGCTGTGCTGAAAAAAAGGATACCAAACATACCATGGTAAAACATTTTAAAATGGGAATTATACAATTTAAATCAAAATTAGCTAAAACATTGAAAATATCCACCAACTCACTGACCTTTGGGAAGTATTTTGACATGTACATTGTGTAGTGTATCTTGTAGACCAGGCCCATTGCAAGTTGCTGTACTCTGTCGTCTACTCTAAGCCATCCTAGGTTGGCAAAGTGGGCAGGGGTGAGGTGGGTTCTAGGAGTCGGGTCAAGCAGTAGTCTGACTAGTTTGTTTTGAGATGTTTGTAATTTGGTTTTTAGTGCCTTTGAGGTGCTTTGGTACCATGAGGTGCAAGCATAGTCGTAGTACCCTTGAATGAGTGCTCCTGCCAGAGTCTTCAGGGTATTCTTGTTTACCAGAGAGGAGATCCGGTACAAGAATCGAGTTTGTTGGTTGACTTTTTTTACTACATTGGATGCCATTTTGTCACAGGAGAGATTAGCCTCTAGGATGGAACCCAGATAGGTAATTTCATCTTTCCTTGTGACAATATTGTCACCCACTGTAACTGAGAAGCCGTCGGTCTAGCTGAGTTTGTTATTTGAACCGAAGAGAATGGACTCTGTTTTGCCCATGTGTAATGATAGTTTGTTGTCTGCGAGCCATATGCAGATTTTGCCTAGTTCCGAGCTGAGGGTTTTTTCAACCTGTAACTTGTTCTTGTCAGAGACCAGCAGGGCTGAGTCGTCCGCAAACAGGAACAAGTTGCAGTCACAAGCTGACGACATGCCATTTGCATAAATTAGGAACAGTAGTGGTCCTAGTATGCTTCCTTGTGGAACACCACAGTTCACTGTAAGGGGGGGGAATGGGTACCGTTTACCTCCACCATCTGTTCTCTCCCCTCCAGGTAGGATTGTATCCAGCTCACTGATAAACTATCAAAACCAATTGCTTTTAGCTTGTCAATCAGAATGGTGTGATTGACAGTGTCGAAGGCCTTTTGTAGGTCCAGCATGACCATGCCGCAGTATTTGCCTGTTCAAATAGAGAAGGCATGTGTCAGTCGAGTGGGATGTTCTGAAGCCAGATTGGAATTCGTAGATTCGATTTTTTTCCGCAAAGTACTTTTCGACCTGTTCGTATACTATTTTTTCCATGACTTTCGAGATGGATGTAAGGATAGAAACAGGGCGGTAGTTGCCTGGGTCTAATTTGCTGCCCTTTTTGTGCAGGGGTGTTACTCTCGCAATTTTGAAGTCCTTGGGGACGTGTCCCTGTTTTATGGAGAGGTTTATTATGTGTGTGATGACTAGGGATGCCCCGATCGATCGGCCACCGATCGTTATCGGCCGATAATCACTATAAATATGCGATCGGTGATCGGTGATAATGCTTTATTTCCGCCGATCGTCAAAACCGATCTCACTCGCTGAGTTCTGTCTCAGACACCGGGAGCTGCACACACTCCCACACAGTGGTGCGGCGTCTGCTCCTCCCTCCGGCCCCTTCCGCACGCAAACACGGTGTAGTCTAGTTTAAATAAATAAACATAATCACGGTTATCTACCTCAACAACTGCATGTACGCGTCTCCCTGAGCTAACGTTAGCTACCGTTACAAAATGACCCAGTCAACCATTCACTTCCAGTCCAATACATGATGAGGCATTGTCTAACCGAGCGGTATCTAGCCGGCCAGCTACTGATAGGTCCTGACATCAACAAACGCTCCAGCAAGTCTGTATGATACCTCCGCTAGCTCACGTTAGCTGACGCCAGCTCACTGTTCAAAACGAAATGTCCCACTGAACTAAATAGTTCACTGAGGCGCTGTATCAACGTTATATAGCCGGCCAGCAGTAGCCACAGATAGCTCCTGATATCAATGTTTTATAACACTCATTCGATGCGTATTCAAGCTCAGTGTATGTTGTTGAATGTGATCAATAGGGTCCAGCTGCAGCTCCGGAGAATCCTGGCCGTAGCTGCAGGCTACTCGAGTATAGGGTCCAGCTGCAGCTCCGGAGAATCCTGGCCGTAGCTGGAGGCAGGGGGCAAAACTAGAGGCCGCCACCCGCCATTGGCGCTCAGTTTTTATGTTTGGCGCCTCCCACTGAGAGGTCTGCCCGCCCTGTGGCGGGCAATCAAATAGTCATGTGAAAACCGAAAATCATGATCCAATTCTTTAGCGGAGTTCTCACTCGCTGTCTCAGCACAGACACGCAGCGCATTGCTGCTCCTACCCCTCCCCACCTGTTTCTGTATGCTGCATGTAAACGGAGGCTATTGCCTCCGAGTGTCTGGTAAAATTCAAATACTTCTGGCACTCATTTGCTTCCATAGACGTTAGTCTAGTCAGTGTGGGACCTTCGTGAGATAACGTTAGCTACCGTTACAAAATGACCCAGTCAACTATTCACTTAGTTTAATACATGAGGCATTGTGTAACGTTATCCAGCCGGCTAGCTACTGATAGCTCCCGACATCAACAAATGCTCCAGCAATAGTCCAGTGCATAATACCTCCGTTGGCTAGGTAGCTCACTAGTCACTACGAAATGTCGCAGTAAACTAAATAGTTCACTGAGGCGCTGTCCCAACGCCATCCAGCAGTAGCTATAGCTCCTGACATCAATATCCTACAACAACATGCGTATTCGAGTCCCTGGCTTACATCGCATGAGGGCTGCTGAATAGGGTCCAGCTGTAGCTCAGGAGAATCCTTTTGCATGCTGAATGTAGCGTTTAGGGTCCAGCTGCAGCGCCGGTGAATCCTTGCTGGAGCTGGAGGCCACTCGAGTATACACACAGACAGTGGAGCTGTTTTCAGACAGCGAGGTGGCGAAGTCTCGCAGATAACACAATCACAAGTATGATTATATAATATAGATATTTTATTAAAAAAAATGTTTATACAAAATAATAATAATTTTTTTTTTATCAAAAAAAAGTTGGCGGGTAAGAAATATGCTTGGCGGGTAGATTCTTCCCATCTACCCGCCACTGGCCGGTGAGTCAAAAAGTTAATTTCGCTCCCTGGCTGGAGGCTACTAGAGTACACACAGACAGTGGAGCTTGTTGCGTGGTGGCGATGTCTCGCAGATAATACAAGTACAAGTCTAATTATATAATATATATATTTTATAAAAATTATATAAAATAATTTAAAAAATGTTTAATCAAAAACGATCGGATCGGTATCGGCCGATATGGCTCACGACGATCGGTGATCGGTATCGGTGGCAAAAAAACGTGATCGGGGCATGACTGGGGTGATGGCGGCTGCTGAGTCTCTGAGGAATTTGGAGGGGATGTTGTCATGGCCAGTGGCCTTGTTCGGTTGGAGGGCGCTCAGTTTTTTGAGTACCTCATCTGTAGTTACCATTTCCAGTTTGAAGTCGTCTTTGTGGACGCCTAGGTTCTTGTAGTATGCTACTATGTGTTCTACCCCATACTGCCCTGAGTGGGAGGGTAGTTTGTTTACCAGTGTTAACTTGTGGCTATGTTTGTGAAGAAAGTGTTTTAAGTAATTGGCTACATCCAGTTTGTCTGTGATGAGCGTGTTGTCCGTCTTTATGTTTATGTTTGAGAACCTGGTTTTAAGTTTTTTACTTCAAATTGAGTAATTTCCAAAGTTCACGTGGTTTATTTTTGTTTTCCTCAGTTTTGTCACTGACTGAACTGTCCTGGGGCACAGGAAGAACATACTGACTGAACTGTCCCGGGGCACAGGAAGAACATACTGACTGAACTGTCCTGGGGCACAGGAAGAACATACTGACTGAACTGTCCCGGGGCACAGGAAGAACATGTGTGAATTCTTAAAATGGGTGGCTTTCCAATGGTGACAGCAATTACAACTATTCATGTTATTATTCTGCCTCCCTCCAGACCCCCCACAGCTCTCTGTCTGTGAAGAGGAGGTTCCCCCTGAGCAGCAGGAGAGGAGCCCCAGTCTGAGCCAGGAGCAGACAGAGCTCCTACAGATGAAAGAGGAACAGGAGGAACTCTGGACCAGTCAGGAGGGAGAGCAGCTTCAAGGTCTGGAGGAGGCTGGTATCATCAAGTTCACATTCAGCCCTGTCCCTGTGAAGAGTGAACATGATGAAGAGAAACCTCAGTCCTCATGGTTTAACCAAACCCAGGACCCAGAGCTCCTACAGATTAAAGAGGAACAGGAGGAACTCTGGACCAGTCAGGAGGGAGAGCAGCTTCAAGGTCTGGAGGCTGATATCAAGTTCACTTTCAACCCTGTCCCTGTGAAGAGTGAAGATGATGAAGAGAAACCTCAGTCCTCATGGTTTAACCAAACCCAGACTGAGGAAAACAGAGAGACAGAGCCTCTAGCCAGCACCTCAACAGAACGGATGAAAACAGAACCTGATGGAGAGGACCGTGGATTATCAGAACCAGTCAGTAACTTAGCTGGTGATTTAGAACCAACTACAGATGGCCAGCTCCTCTCTTCAGACTGTTCTGGAACTGATGACAGTGATGATTGGCTGGAGACTAGTGAACCTCATCCTGGTTTAAACTCACTGACATCAAAGAAGACACAGAAAAACAAAGGACAGAGTTTGTCTAACAGCAACCAGTTCAAGAGCTCTGTGGTTTCATCCCATGAGGTGAAATTATCAAACCAAATACCATGTGAGACCTGGAGCTGTAAAGTGTGTGGGAAATGTTTTCCTAATAGGAACGCTTTAATGCTCCATCTTAAAGCCCATTCTAGTGACTGTGGTTTGTGTGGAAAACATTTAGAACCCACAGAGAGCTTGAAACTTCACCTTCAAACTCACAGCACATGTACTGTTTGTGGCAAGAAATATACTGGCATTACACTCTTGGAAGCACATATGAGAAGCCATACTGGGGAAAAGCCCTATAGTTGCACCCTGTGTCCTAAAAGATATATTAGACTGGGACACCTGAATATTCACATGAGAAGCCATACTGGGGAAAAGCGGCAAAAGCCCTATAGTTGCACACTGTGTCCTAAAAGATATATTACACTGGGAGAGCTGAATATTCACAAGAGAAGCCATACTGGGGAAAAGCCCAATAGTTGCACCCTGTGTCTTAAAAGATATATTACACAAGGAGACCTGAATAGACACATGAGAAGCCATACTGGGGAAAAGCCCTATAGTTGCACACTGTGTCCTAAAAGATATATTACACGGAGATACCTGAATATTCACATGAGAAGCCATACTGGGGAAAAGCCCTATAGTTGCACACTGTGTCCTAAAAGATATATTACACAGCAAAACCTGAATAAACATATGAGAAGCCATACTGGGGAAAAGCCCTATAGTTGCACACTGTGTCCTAAAAGATTTAGTGGAAAATCTAGCCTAAAAGAACATATAAGAAGCCATACTGGGGAAAAGCCCTATAGTTGCACACTGTGTCCTAAAAGATATATTACACAGCAAAACCTGAATAAACATATAAGAAGCCATACTGGGGAAAAGCCCTATAGTTGCACCCTGTGTCCTAAAAGATATATTACACAGCAAAACCTGAATAAACATATAAGAAGCCATACTGGGGAAAAGCCCTATAGTTGCACACTGTGTCCTAAAAGATATATTACACAGCAAAACCTGAATAAACATATAAGAAGCCATACTGGGGAAAAGCCCTATAGTTGCACACTGTGTCCTAAAAGATTTAGTAAAAAATCTAGCCTAAAAGAACATATAAGAAGCCATACTGGGGAAAAGCCCTATAGTTGCACCCTGTGTCCTAAAAGATATAGTCAAAAATCTCACCTAAACGAACATATAAGAAGCCATACTGGGGAAAAGCCCTATAGTTGCACCCTGTGTCCTAAAAGATATAGTCAAAAATCTCACCTAAACGAACATATAAGACGTCATGGGGAAAAGCTCTATATTTGCACACTGTGTCCTAAAAGATTTATTACACAGGGAGACCTGAATAAACACAAGAGAAGCCATACTGGGGAAAAGCCCTATAGTTGCACCCTGTGATAAAATATTTGGTGCAAAACGTGACTTAAAAGTACATATCAGAACTCATACTCGGGGAAAAAACATTTAGTTGTGAAGTTTGTGGGAAAGGATTTACTCTGAAGGCATATATAAATACACACATGAGGATTCACACCAGAGAAGAAACAAACTCACGTCCCTCCCTCCCTCATCTAGTTCACATTCAACCCCGTCCCTGTTGACTCATTGACCACCACGCTCTTTTCCCATCTTTACTCAATGGCGCCAGCGTTATTGACCATTTTAGCGATGTTTGCGGACCCATCGTGTGTTCTGTATTATAGCTATGGAGACAATAGTATGGCTCATTTGACAGGCATTGTTTATAGTCCAAGACTGACTAACCAGTTAATTTCGACATACTTTAGTTTGTGCGCTATTCCATGCAAATTATTATTATTATAATTTTTTTACAGTGCAATAAAATAGTTCTGGATTACTGTTCAACAGTTCAAAGTCGTCTTTACCTTCTCTGTTTGGTATCCACAGTTTAAAACTTGACAGTCTTCCCTCCTGTCTTATACCCACTTTGACCCTTCGAACCTCCCTCTCAGGGTGCAGTTCCCTCTCAGGGTGCAGTTCCCTCTCAGGGTGCAGTTCCCTCTCAGGGTGCAGTTCCCTCTCAGAGTGCAGTTCCCTCTCAGGGTGCAGTTCCCTCTCAGGGTGCAGTTCCCTCTCTCAGGGTGCAGTTCCCTCTCAGGGTGCAGTTCCCTCTCAGGGTGCAGTTCTCTCTCAGGGTGCAGTTCCCTCTCAGGGTGCAGTTCCCTCTCAGAGTGCAGTTCCCTCTCAGGGTGCAGTTCCCTCTCAGGGTGCAGTTCCCTCTCAGGGTGCAGTTCTCTTTCAGGGTGCAGTTCCCTCTCAGGGTGCAGTTCCCTCTCAGAGTGCAGTTCCCTCTCAGGGTGCAGTTCCCTCTCAGGGTGCAGTTCCCTCTCAGGGTGCAGTTCCCTCTCAGGGCACAGTTCCCTCTCAGGGCACAGTTCCCTCTCAGGGCGCAGTTCCCTCTCAGGGTGCAGTTCCCTCTCAGGGTGCAGTTCCCTCTCAGGGCACAGTTCCCTCTCAGGGCGCAGTTCCCCCTCTCAGGGTGCAGTTCCCCCTCTCAGGGTGCAGTTCCCTCTCAGGGTGCAGTTCCCTCTCAGGGTGCAGTTCCCTCTCAGAGTGCAGTTCCCTCTCAGAGTGCAGTTCCCTCTCAGGGTGCAGTTCCCTCTCAGGGTGCAGTTCCCTCTCTCAGGGTGCAGTTCCCTCTCAGGGTGCAGTTCCCTCTCAGGGTGCAGTTCTAGGCCTGGGTCCTACACAGTTTTAAAGCCTGACAGTCTCTTGTTTGATACCCACACAATTTAATACCTGACAGTTTTGAACCTGTAATAAAAAGCAATAGACAGTAAAATAATACAGTGCAATAATAGAATAGAATAGAATAGATAGTAACATTATGCAATAGAATGGACAGAGTAAAATAGTGCTACAGTACAATCAACAATAATGAATAAAGGAAGATCCGGTCAGTTTGTTGTAGGCCTCAGTGTGCCGTGTATTATTGAGTGATTGATTGATTGAAAACTTTATTAACAGATTGCAGAATGGGTACAATACAGTACAGCTCAATACACATAATTGTTAAGGGGATGCAGACCAGAGAAAGACTTTCATCTTGTTTACATCAGGGTCCCCCATTTTCAATTCATCATAACATATTATGACATACAGGGCGGCTAGGTGGTGTAGTGGGCAAGGCACTCGCCACCAGTGTGGAGACGCTAGGATTCGCGTGTTCGAATCCAGCTCTCCACATTGTTTTCAGTTTAGCTGGTCGTCCGCAGTAATACACATTGGCCGTATTACGGGGAGGGAAAACTGAAGGGTGGGGATCGAACGTTGTGAACAAGCGACTCCTACAAGTCGGTTGGTGCGCCTGCGCAGTAGAATCAGGAAGTGTCGGGGGCAGCGTGAGCCTCCCACGCGTTACTCCTCGACACTGAGAGATCGAGCTGCGCAGGTGAAAAGATGCGACTGCTGTTACCTCAAGTACCGGAGGGGACTTGTGCTATGTATGACTTAGTCCACATTGCAGCCGGCTTGTGGGAGGCAAGAAACAGCGTTCGTGACAGGGGAGGGTTGAATTGGATGATACGAAATTGGGATGGGAGAAAATATAGAAAAATGGGAGAAAAAGTGGATAAAAAAAAACAACATATTATGACATACACAACATACAGATACAGTACTGCTACATCTATACATTTATGACATACCAGATTTACAAATACAGTGCTGTTTGTGATACAAAAAGAGTCTAAAAAAGAGAGTATATACATTTGACGTAGAAATTGTACATTGGAGGAGGTTGGGTAGGTGGGGGGGGAAACTGTACATTGGAGGTGGGTGGGGGAAAATGTACAAGCAAAACTGTACATTGGAATATCGACTAAACCTTACTTCATCATCTATGTTTATTATGTAATCCTTCCTTATGTTTTCATGTTGTTCACCAAACAGAAGGAGGCCCCTTACTTCAGCCTGACTGTGGGTGGTGACCTTCACATATACTGAATATATCATACATATAGTATATAACATAATATACTGTTTAATGTGTCCCAGCATTGACTACTGATAAAAGCAGCTTAAAATGTGTTTGTTCTTTTAGTTTTTTTCCCCTTCCTTTCCTTTAATAATAATACTCAGGATTGTATTTCATATGGGTTTATATAGATAATATGAGTGGCGCATGATTTCTTTTTGCTTGTGCAATTATTTAGTCTCACAAGACTTGTTTCCCACTTAATATCCGGTGACGTGTTTCCGCCTTTCTTTGAGACCCGACATGACTTGATGGATGGCTGTCTTGACTTTGCGATCAATTCAAGCAAGTAAAATAGTTGTCTAACACAAGACAATATAACAAGAAAAAGGACAAAGACACAACACAATCGATGTTCTCTTATACTGGCACGCAGCCAATAAGGTATTGATTGCTATGGATGATGATTTTCGTTATATGTTGACGGTTGATGTTAGCTACTTTTTTGATGGGCTTTCAATTGCTAATGGTATCATTTGTATTTATTGTGTATGTATTTACGGTTTGGATGGAGAATGGACAAGCTTCATTAAAATCAGTTCAAGAAATCTACTTGTATACTGCGTCGTGCCTGGAGGATGTCACAATATATATGGATAGATACATATTAATACAACAACTCTGTACATACATCTGATTAGCACTATTGCTCAGTAGTATGAATGAATGAAAACTTTATTATTATAACAGATTGCAGAATGGGTACAATACAGTACGGCTCAATACACAATTGTTAAGGGGATGCAGACCAGAGAAAGACTTTCGTCTTGTTTACATCAGGGTCCCCCATTTTCAATTCATGATATTTATGACATAGGGACATACAGGTATATAGTACTGTTACATTTGTGACCTATACGATATGCAAATATACAGTACTGTTACCCAGAGATCCTAAAAGAAAATATATACATACGGTGGGGAGGAGACTGTACATTAGGAGGGGGTGGGTGGGTGGGGGGGTTTGGACATTTACAGTGGCCAGTTTCTAATTGCAGTCTCCCGTAGGTGCTCTTTGAGGGCGGTTTTGAAGGTGGGTAGTGATTCACATTCCTTAACGGCTGTGGGTAGGGCGTTCCACATTGTTGTGGCATAATTGCGGAACGTGTTTAGTCCCTTGTTTGAGCCGAATCTGGGTTGAACATGATTTGTGGAGCTCCCTCTGGTGTTGTGGGCGTGGTATTCACTGACCTTTGGGAAGTATTTCGACATGTACATGGGTACCTTAGTGGTGTAGTGTATCTTGTAGACCAGGCCCATTTAATAAAGTGTTCAATCAATCCACACAGTACATACAGTAACAAGGAAAGATGAAATTACCTACCTGGGTTCCATCCTAGAGGCTAATCTTTCCTGTGACAAAATGGCATCCAATGTAATAAAAAAAAAGTCAACCAACGAATTCGATTCTTGTACCGGATCTCCTCTCTGGTAAACAAGAATACCCTGAAGACTCTGGTAGGAGCACTCATTCAAGGGTACTACGACTATGCTTGCACCTCATGGTACCAAAGGCGCTAAAAACTAAATTACAAACATCTCAAAACAAACTGGCCAGACTACTGCTTGACCTTACTCCTAGAACCCACCTCACCCCTGCCCACTTTGACAACCTAGGATGGCTTAGAGTAGACAACAGAGTACAGCAACTTGCAATGGGCCTGGTCTACAAGATACACTACACGACACATGGCCGCCTAGTTATAGTTGAATGTGGGGGTGCAATAATACCTTTTTTTAATATATATATATATCTTTTTAAGTTTTTAATTTTTTTTAATTATTTTTTTATATTTTGGGACAGGCAAGGAAGGGGTGGTTTGGAGGGGGTCCGGCACGACCCCTCCATGGCATTTTCTTTTTAAATTTAATGAACCTGTACGTGCAATTTCCTGCAATATCCTTCAATCTTGACCAATAAAGCTGCTCTTTTCACCATAAAACTCAGTTTATATTGCAGTATGATAGCCAATTACTAGGGATGTTATCGTACACTTTAAGCTGTCTGATATTTCCATTACCTGTAACTCTTGGGTCTCTTTCTCTCCTTCTCTGCCTCCTCCCTGAGTCTGCACAGTCACCATACATTAAGGAGAGCAATACACTTATGAATACTGTATTTGCAAATCTGGTATGTCATAAATGTATAGATGTAGCAGTACTGACTATCTGTATGTCATGTATGTCATATATGTCCTGATGAATTGAAAATGGGGGACCCTGGTGTAAACAAGACGAAAGTCTTTCTCTGGTCTGCATCCCCTTAACAATTGTGTGTATTGAGCTGTACTGTATTGTACCCATTCTGCAATCTGTTAATAAAGTTTTCAATCAATCAATCAATCAATACACTGAACCGGTTTGAATACACAATCTTTATGCCACTCTGTAAAGAAAGGGAGAGAGGGGGGGGGGGGATATATAATCCAAGTATTTGTGTCTTAATTTGTTATGTTATCCTACACTTTAAGCTGACTGTCTGATATTTCCATTACCTGTAACTCTTGGGTCTCTTTCTCTCCTTCCTGAGTCTGTACAGTCACCATATCATTCTACATTAAGGAGAGCAATACACTGAACATCATTATGAAACATTTCTATTGCACCCTTAATTACAATTCATTATGAATTGAAAATGGGGGAACCTGATGTAAACAAGACGAAAGTCTTTCTCTGGTCTGCATCCCCTTAACAATTGTGTGTATTGAGCCGTACTGTATTGTACCCATTCTGCAATCTGTTATTGATTGATTAAAAATGTTATTAACATATTGCAGAATGGGTACAATATAGTACGGCTCAATACACACAATTGTTAAGGGGATGCAGACTAGAGAAAGACTTTTGTCTTGTTTACATCAGGGTCCTCCATTTACAATTCATAATGAATTGTAAGTAAGGGTGCAATTAACACCGTGCAATCCATTATTTGTGGAGCCCGCCCTTTAAGTCTTTGAGCTATTAGGCTACTAGGGTTCTTACTTTGCGTTTTGGTGTACTGACAAATGCTCTGATGTCTGTATTCTTTCTTTTATCTGCCATGTTACCTGGTTGGCTGGACACACACGCACGCACGCTTACTACCATAGTGTCAAATAACAAACTCAGCAAGACCGACGGCTTCTCAGTTACAGTGGGTGACAATATTGTCACAAGGAAAGATGAAATTACCTACCTGGGTTCCATCCTAGAGGCTAATCTCTCCTGTGACAAAATGGCATCCAATGTAATAAAAAAAGTCAACCAACGAACTCGATTCTTGTACCGGATCTCCTCTCTGGTAAACAAGAATACCCTGAAGACTCTGGCAGGAGCACTCATTCAGGGGTACTACGACTATGCTTGCACCTCATGGTACCAAAGCACCTCAAAGGCGCTAAAAACAAAATTACAAACATCTCAAAACAAACTGGTCAGACTACTGCTTGACCTTACTCCTAGAACCCACCTCACCCCTGCCCACTTTGACAACCTAGGATGGCTTAGAGTAGACGACAAAGTACAGCAACTTGCAATGGGCCTGGTCTACAAGATACACTACACGACCAAGGTACCCATGTACATGTCAAAATACTTCCCAAAGGTCAGTGAATACCACGATCACAACACCAGAGGGAGCTCCACAAATCATGTTAAACCCAGATTCGGCTCAAATAAGGGACTAAACACGTTTCGCAATTATGCCACATCAATGTGGAACGCCCTACCCAAAGCTGTAAAGGAATGTGGATCACTACCCACTTTCAAAACCTCTCTCAAGGGACACCTACGGGAGACTGCAATTCAACACTGGCCCCTGTAAATATCCTAACCCAACCCCCTCCAATGTACAGTCATTTACCTAGTATGGTTTTGTCAATAGTCCAATGTACAATTTTGTTTGTTTGTACAGTGTGTGTCCCCCCCCCCTCAATGTACAGTTTTGCTTGTATATACAGTGTGCCCCCCCCCCCCCCCCAACCACCTCCAATGTAGATTACCCAGTATGGTTGTCAATATCCCAGTGTACCCAACCCCCCCCCACCCAACCTCCTCCAATGTACAGTTTCTACGTCAAATGTATATACTCCCTTTTCCTGACTCCTTCTGTATCACAAACAGTACTGTATTTGCAAATCTGGTATGTCATAAATGTATAGATGTAGCAGTACTGACTATCTGTATGTCATGTATGTCATATATGTCCTGATGAATTGAAAATGGGGGACCCTGATGTAAACAAGACGAAAGTCTTTCTCTGGTCTGCATCCCCTTAACAATTGTGTGTATTGAGCTGTACTGTATTGTACCCATTCTGCAATCTGTTAATAAAGTTTTCAATCAATCAATCAATCAGTCTTTATACCTATCACTGTACATATTAATACTACAACTCTGTACATAGATCTGATTAGCACTATTACTCAGTAGTACTAATCTATATATTTTATACCCAGTTTAATCACCTGTATATTGTATATTACTATTGCACTTTGCTGTTACATTTGCACTCTGGTTGGATGTGTGAGGATTGGGTCATTCCCCGCCACACGCTTCTTAAGGTACTGTGATGATTGGTCCATTCCCCGCCACACGCTCCGCTCCTTTAAGGTACTGTGTTGATTGGTGCATTCCCCGCCACACGCTTTTGGAGCAAGTATCAATTCCAGCACGCACCTGTCATAGTTTTTGATTAGCGCCCCAGAGGCTTTTTATACTGGGACTTCCCTTCAATCGATGTCGGGTCGTTTTGAATACTTCTGTATCTGCCTGTTGTTCCCCGTTGCTGTGCCTCGTCTACTCTCCCTCCAGGACATCTGTGGATTGCCGCTGGTGAAGACCTTGTCCCCCCGTTTTGAGCTGCGCCTCGTTTACCCGCTTTACTCTTGCGCTTTGGTGAGTTTGAACCAAACCCCTTTTTGGACTATTCTGTTTTGTGTGTTTTGAAGAACACTGAAGAGTTCTATTTTTGCTTACACTTGATTCAGCTAAGTTGTGTGTTAAAGGAGACACTGAAGATTATCATTTTGCTTGCACTGGACTCAGCTGGGGTGTGTGTTTAGAAGAGACACTGAAGATTATCGTTTTCGTTTTGCACTGACCCTCAGCTAAATTGTGTGTTGTGGTGAACACTGAAGATATCGTTTTGTTTGTTCTGGACTCAGCTAAGGGAGGAGGAGACCGCACTGCCTCTGTGTGATGTGGACTGTTATTGATCTCTCTCTCTCTCTCTTTTCCACCTCGAGTTCAAGCTGGGAGTATCTGCTGAGCCGCTTCGGCGTCAACACCGTTTCCCCACCTCGAACACCAAGAGGATCTGCAGAGCCACAGATAACTCTGCTGAAGGCAGTCTCCCTTTGTTTCAAGATTGTTACTTGCTCCTTTTTGACTCTGAAAATAAATACGCCCTAGTATTTGGCTAACTCTGAACTACCTGTCTGTGCCGTGCGTTTGAGGTCGGTTTCAAACCCTAACATTACGACCAGACCATGACGACCTCAGCCGACACAGACAGGGTCAGGGCAGCGTTGGCGGTCCAGATCGAGTTGGTCAACGACCACACCCAACAGTTGGGTGCGGCTGCGGCTGCTTTACAGGACCTCCGGGCCGAGGTCCAGCTTATTCTGGATGCCATTGACACTCTGGCCACCCAGCAGACTACCCAGGGGTATCAGCAGGCTGTTGTTCTGCACCAGCTACAGGCTCTCAGTACAGCATTAAACACTCTTAAGCTTTTAACCCCACCTGTCCCAGGAGTCTCAGCCAGCTCACCACCCGCGGCAGACCTCGCACCTCGGGAGCCCCGTCTCTCCGAACCACGTCTGTTCGAGGGTAACCTCGAGGATTGTGCCACATTCATCATGCAGTGTGAGTTGGTCTTCCTTCATCAACCCAGCCGTTTTTCGTCAGAGGGAGCCCGAGTAGCCTACATGACTAACCTGCTCACGGGCCGAGCAGCACAGTGGGTCACTGCTTCCTGGGCTATGAGGGCCGATTTTTGTTTCTCCTACCCAGACTTCGTGGCAGAGCTCCGAAGGGTTTTCCACCACCCAGCTCGTGGCCAGGACCCAGGAGCTCGGTTGGGCACCTTCCGGCAGGACATTGGCAGTGTCAGAGACTACGCGCTGGAGTTCAGACTGGCCGCAACGGAGAGCGGTTGGAACGATCAAGCGCTTCGTCTCACCTTCCTGAGGGGGCTCAACGACGCAGTAAGGGACCAGCTCGCGACCCAAGAGGAGCCCGATTCTCTCAAGGGCCTGATCAGCCTCGCTATCCGCATCGACGGACGCCTCCGGGAGAGAAGGCGTGAGCGAGCACGACTAGGACCCCCAGACGTTCCCCAGACCCCCCGTCCTCGGGACCGTTCTGCTGACCGTCCTGCCCCCTCCGTGACTGGTGGGTTTCTTCCCTCCCGAGCTGTGACCGAGGAGGAACCTATGCAGCTGGGATGCACCCGCCTTAGCCCGGCCGAACGGGAGTCCAGGCTCAGGTCCGGCCTTTGCCTCTACTGCGGCCGGGATGGACACCGTGTCTCCAATTGCCCTACCCGGCCAAGACGACCAGGCTCGCCGGGACCCCGGGAGATCCTGGTGAGCCGTTTTTCCTGTTCCCACACCCTACCATATAGGGTATATACACAGCCTACCATACACATCCATTTTGAATTTGGTACCATCGTGATGAACCAGCCAGTCATCACCATCTTTGAAATGCACCACAGCTCCACTAGATGTCGCCGCTTTCACCGAAAAAATTTCTTGTGGGAAAGATGGGATGTAAAGCGCTCGTTTGAGCCTCGTCTTTACTCGCCGTCCCTCGCTGTCAAGCAAAGTCACTTCAGCGTCTCCCCTCATCTTCGCCATCCCGGTCGCTTTTGTCCCATCAGCCAGCTCTATCACGTGGTCCTCTGGTCGAAAGTCCTTATCGACTGTCTTGAACTTCGCACAGTCATTAATCATGTGGGTCGTGGCGCCGCAGTCGACCATAAGACCCTTCTTATTTCCAGTCTGACAGTCACTTATCTTGAAAAAGAATGACGTAGTGGTGTCATCCTCTGTGCCGCTGTCAGCCTTCTTTACCTGGTCGCGGTATCGACCTCGGCCTCGCCCCCTTCCTCGGCGTGGCGTGTCCCATCGTCTCTCCTCTCGCCTAGCTCGGGGCTCGTTACGGCATGTTCGGGCCATATGCACCTCCTTGCTGCACGTGTAGCATTCAACGTCGGCTAGGTCCATCTTCTTCTCCCGTCCATGTCCTCGTGTCCTCGACGTTGCCCCGCTGGTCCTCATGACGTTGTCCTCGTCCACGTCCCTCGTCTTGTATTTATCAGTACTCTCATAACTTCGGAGTTTGGTTCTAAAGAGGAGGCTGTGTGTGTGTTACCTGCAGGGCTGTAGAGGCTGTGTGTGTGTTACCTGCAGGGTTGTAGAGGCTGTGTGTGTGTTACCTGCAGGGCTGTAGAGGCTGTGTGTGTGTTACCTGGAGGGCTGTAGAGGCTATGTGTGTGTGTTACCTGCAGGGATGTAGAGGCTGTGTGTGTGTTACCTGCAGGGTTGTAGAGGCTGTGTGTGTGTTACCTGCAGGGCTGTAGAGGCTGTGTGTGTGTTACCTGCATGGCTGTAGAGGCTGTGTGTGTGTTAATAATAATAATAATAATAATGGATTGGATTTATATAGCGCTCTTTGTGACACCCCAGAGACCCCAGAGCGCTTACAGAGTCCATTATTCGTTCATACACAGTCATACCGGTGGTGGTAAGCTACAATTGCAGCCAGAGCTGCCTTGAGGCAGACTCACGGAAGCGTGGCGAATAATCAACGCCTACGGCCCCTCCGACCACCACCAACATTCATTCACATGCATACACATTCATACGAGGCAAGTAGGTTAAGTGTCTTGCCCAAGGACACAACGGCAGTGGGATGGACATGGGCTTGAGCGGGATTCGAACCACCAACCCTTCGATCATTGGACGACCCGCTCTACCCCTGAGCCACGCCGCCCTGCAGGGATGTAGAGGCTGTGTGTGTGTTACCTGCAGGGTTGTAGAGGCTGTGTGTGTGTTACCTGCAGGGCTGTAGAGGCTGTGTGTGTGTTACCTGCAGGGCTGTAGAGGCTGTGTGTGTGTTACCTGCAGGGCTGTAGAGGCTGTGTGTGTGTTACCTGCAGGGCTGTAGAGGAGGCTGGGTGTGTGTTACCTGCAGGGCTGTAGAGGAGTCTGGGTGACGTGCACGACAAACGGTTTGAATGAGTCCGGTAACCCCTTCAACACCATGGCAATCTGCAACCCGTCACTGATATTTTCTTCGGCCCTTCTCAAAGACGTGAATATAGTCTCTGCTCGAATAACGTAGTCATGCAGTGACCGTCTCGTTGCTTGCTTTGTGGAGGGAGGAGAGTTCACAGTATAGACTCACGACACGTGGTTTGTCTCTGCCTGCGTAGTGCTCACGGAGTAACGCCAACGCTCTTCTTCCATCCCGTGTCGCGTCTCTCATTACTAGAGATAAACTTTTATTATCCAGACACTGCACTAATTCAGCATATGCTTCTGCATTCTTTGCTGCGTCTTCTTCAAGTGCTTCTTCGTCGTCATGGTGAATCTCCGGCTCTTCCAGGATAATTCCACTGAGCCCTCGCAGTTCCATGTGCGCCGAAAACCTCGTCTCCCATAACTCGAAGTTTTTCTCGTCGCCTTCGAATAACAGTCTAAACCACTTTTGGCCACTTTGACTGGGCCCATAACCTGTTGCGTGAGACATTTTTGTCAGCAGAAGTCTCCACGTGTGCAGTCAACCAAAGTAATTAGCATTCGACATGAAGAAAGAGACACGACCACATGGACTGAGTTTCATCTAGGCTAAGGGGCGTTTATTTAGTGCGCATGCTCTTTTATATCAAAACACCTTGTCTGTTGTACGCATGCACACAGTGATGTCATACAGGAGCAGATTGATTGATTGATTGATTGAAAAGTTTATTAACAGATTGCAGAATGGGTACAGTACAGTACAGCTCAATACATACAATTGTTAAGGGGATGCAGACCAGAGAAAGACTTTCATCTTGTTTACATCAGGGTCCCCCATTTTCAATTCATCATAACATATGACATACATGACATACAGATAGACAGTACTGCTACATCTATACATTTATGACATATCAGATTTGCAAATACAGTACTGTTTGTGATACAAAAGTGTTAGGGTTTGTAACCGACCCCAAGCGCAACGGCACAGAGAGAGTTGTTTCAGGTACCCATGTACATGTCAAAATACTTCCCAAAGGTCAGTGAATACCACGATCACAACACCAGAGGGAGCTCCACAAATCATGTAAAACCCAGATTCGGCTCAAACAAGGGACTAAACACGTTTCGCAATTATGCCACATCAATGTGGAACGCCCTACCTAAAGCTGTAAAGGAATGTGAATCACTACCCACTTTCAAAAACACTCTCAAAAAACACCTACGTGAGACTGCAATTCGAAACTGGCCCCTACAAATGTCCTAACCTAGTTGTACAGTAAATTACCAAGTAAGGCTTTGTCAGTATTCCAATGTACAGTGTAAAATGTGTGTGTGTCCCCTACCCAACCCCCCCCCCCCCCCACCTCCAATGTACAGCCCTCACCCAACCCACCCAACCCCACCCCACCCATCCAACCTCCTCCAATGTACAGTTTCTACGCCAAATGTATATACACTCCTTTTCTGGACACTTTTGTATCACAAACAGTACTGTATTTGCAAATCTGATATGTCAGAAATGTATAGATGTAGCAGTACCGTCTATCTGTATGTCATGTATGTCATATATGTTATGATGAATTGAAAATGGGGGACCCTGATGTAAACAAGACGAAAGTCTTTCTCTGGTCTGCATCCCCTTAACAATTGTATGTATTGAGCTGTACTGTACTGTACCCATTCTGCAATCTGTTAATAAACTTTTCAATCAATCAATAAATCAATCAGAGTTAGCCAAAGCAAGGGCGTATTTATTCTCAGAGTCACAAGATAGAATTAGGTTGAGCAACAGAACAAACGGGGAATCTGGCATGTGAAGAATGTTGCGGCTCTGCAGATTCTCCCAGTAGGTGGTGGTGAGGAATTAGCTTGTGACGTCTGAGCCGCTCTGCAGATCCTCCCAGCATACACTCCAGGTGGAAACGGAGGGAGAGAGAGAAATCCCAGTTAGCCCAGCGCACAACAGAAACAGAGAGGTGACTGATCCAAATAAATATCCAAGTGACTTGATCTTCGGTGTGATACACACAGTTAGCAGAGTCCAGAGAAAAAACAATAAGGTAATCCAAGGTGTAAATCCAACAACAAAAATTAGGTGAGAACAGTATAACAAAAACGGGATCTCTTCGGTGTTTCACAAACACACAAAAAACGGGTGATCCAAAAAGAACTGTTTCCAAAACTCACCAGAGCGCAACGCGAAAAGCGGGCAGATAAACGAGGCGCAGCTTCGTACGGGGAATCAGGTTCTCCACAGGGATACTTCACGAAAGTCCTGGGGAGCAACAGACAGGGAACAGCGACGGGAAAGACAGGCAGATGCAGGGAATATTCAAAACGATCCAACATCGATACTAGGGGAATCAGGGTATATAAAGCCACAGGGCGCTGATGACAAGCTGTGACAGCTGCGGGATGAAATTGATCATTGCTCCAGAAGCGTGTGGTGGGAAGAGCACCAATCAACACGGCATCTTACAGGAAAGAAGCGTGTGGCGGGGAATGCAATTAATTAACAAAATACCTTAAAGGAACGGAGCGAGTGGGTGGGGAGCGGACCAAACCTCACAGTACCCCCCCCTCCACGGGAGCCACCCGGCGACCAGGCCGACCCGGCTCGCCCGGATGGGCACGATGGAAATCGGTGATCAGGCCGGGATCTACGATGAGCCGGCGGGAGACCCAGCTCCGTTCCTCCGGACCGTACCCCTCCCAGTCCACCAGGTACTGGAACCCCCGACCCCGCCGTCGAACGCCCATCAACCGGCGGACCTGCCACTGGGGGTGACCGTCCACCATCTTGGGAGGAGGTGGTTCCGGAGCAGGAGGCATCAGGGGACTGAGAGAGACAGGCTTAACCCGGGACACATGGAAAACGGGGTGAATGTGCATGGACGCAGGAAGCTTAAGACGCACCGCCGCCGGACTGAGTACCTTCAGAGCCTCGAAAGGTCCGACGAACCGGGGGTTACGTTTCTTGGCCGAGGACCGAAGTGGGAGGTCCCTCGCGGAAAGCCACACCCTCTGCCCAGGGTGGTACGTCGGCGCAGGATTCCGGCGCCGGTCAGCCCCACGACAGGCGCGCTCCGATGACCGGAGTAGCGCGGTCCTGGCGATCTCCCAGACCCGACGGCACCGGTCGAGGTGGTCCTGTACGGAGGGAACTGCCACCTCCGTCTCCTGTGCAGGGAAAAGAGGGGGTTGGTAGCCCAGGGATACCTCAAAGGGTGAGAGGCCGGTGGCGGAACTGACCATGGAGTTGATGGAGTACTCGACCCAGGGAAGGAAACGGCTCCAAGAAGCTGGTCTCTCGGCAGCCACACACCGAAGAGCAGACTCCACGCTCTGGTTCATCCTCTCCGTTTGTCCGTTAGTCTGGGGATGATAACCAGAGGAAAGACTGACCGTTGCCCCCAATCCCTTGCAAAAAGCCCGCCATACCTGGGAAGTGAACTGGGGCCCCCGGTCCAAGACGACATCCTGGGGAAAACCATGGAGGTGAAACACGTGGTGTGTCAGGAGGTCCGCCGTCTCGGCCGCCGAGGGAAGTTTGGGAAGGGCCACGAGGTGAACCCCCTTGCTGAACCGATCCACCACGGTCAGAAGGCACGTGTTCCCCTGGGAGGAGGGAAGACCCGTGACGAAGTCCAGCGCCACATGTGACCAAGGACGGCTCGGAATGGGAAGCGGCTGTAATAGCCCGGAGGGTGCCTGGTGGGAGGCCTTGCTGCGGGCGCAGACTGCGCAGGCCAGTACGAACTCCTTGACGTGGTTCCTCATGGTGGGCCACCAGAATCGACAAGCCAGGAAGGAGAACGTGCGATGAACGCCCGACCGAGTCGGGGACGAAGAGACGATGAACCGGTACATTGCCTGGAGCGCGATGGAAGCGTAGGGCACGCCTTACCACCCCCTCGATGCCCAAGGTGACGACTCCTACCACCCTGGCCTCTGGGAGGATGGGAGTCGGGTCCTCAGTGGTTGGAGCCCCCTTGGAGTGTAACCGGGACAGGGAGTCGGCCTTCGTGTTGCGGGAGCCAGGGCGAAACGTCAGCGAGAAGTCGAACCGACTGAGGAAGCTGGCCCATCTTGCCTGCCGGCCATTGAGGGGCTTGGAAGCACGGATGTACGTCAGGTTCTTGTGGTCCGTCCAAATGGTAAACGGCTCCTCGGCCCCCTCTAGCCAATGACGCCACTCCTCCAAGGCAGCCACAACCGCCAGCAGCTCCCGATTGCCGATGTCATAGTTCCTCTCGGCAGGGAGGAACCGACGCGAGTAGAAGGCGCACGGATGTACCTTCTGGTCCGTTGCCGACCGCTGGGATAAGATAGCTCCCAGTCCAGTATCCGAGGCGTCCACCTCAACGATGAACTGTCTCTTGGGGTCTGGATGGAGCAAGATCGGGGCGGAAGTGAACCTCTTCTTGAGGGAGCGGAACGCAGCACACGCCGCTGGGGACCAGTCGAACGGCAGGGCAGGAGAGGTCAGTCTGGTAAGCGGTTCCGCCACTTGACTGTAGTTCCGGATGAACCTTCGGTAGAAGTTGGCGAACCCGAGGAAGCTCTGTAACTCCTTCCGAGAGGTGGGTTCCGGCCATTCCTCCACGGCCTGGATCTTGCGAGGATCAGCTCGGGTCAAACCTTTCTCCACGATGAAGCCCAGGTAATCGACGGAGTCGGAGTGGAATCGGCACTTCTCCGCCTTGACGAAGAGCCGATTGTGGAGGAGGCGCTCCAGCACACGGCGGACATGCTGGATGTGTTCCTCGAGGGTCTTGGAGAAGATGAGGATGTCGTCTAGGTATACTACCACAAACTCCTCCAGCATGTCACGAAGGACGTCGTTCATGAGCGCCTGGAATACCGCCGGAGCGTTGGTGAGGCCGAACGGCATCACCAGGTACTCGTAGTGGCCCCTGGGAGTCTTGAAGGCGGTCTTCCATTCATCGCCCTCTCGGATACGGACTAGATGGTAGGCACTCCGGAGGTCCAGCTTGGTAAAGACGGTAGCCTGGGTGAGAGGCTCGAAGGTGGAGTTCATGAGAGGTAGAGGATACTTGTTCTTAATGGTGATCTCGTTGAGCTGGCGATAGTCGATGCAGGGTCGAAGGTCTCCGTCCTTCTTCCCAACAAAGAAGAAACCGGCCGCCACAGGAGAGGAGGAAGGCCGAATGAGTCCTGCTTCCAAGGACTCAGAGATGTATTGATCCATCGCTGCCTTCTCCGGGACGGTCAAACTGTAGAGGCGGCTGCCGGGAAGGGGAGCCCCTGAGCGGAGGTCGATGGCACAGTCGTAAGGCCGGTGAGGCGGAAGGGCCTGAGCCCTGGACTTACTGAAAACCTCCATGAGGTCGTGGTACTCGGGGGGTATGGTCGAGAGGTCCGGAGGCGGCTCACCAACGGATCTCCGGGGCGGGGGACAGGACGCCGCCTGAAGACACTGGGCATGACAGGAGGAGCTCCAACCCTTGATGGTACCGGAGGACCAGGCGATGTGGGGCTCGTGCAGCGCGAGCCAGGGCCGGCCCAGGACTACTGGGACAAGAGGGGATCTGGTGATAAGGAACTGGAGTCTCTCAACGTGGTTACCAGCAATGGTGAGCAGGACAGGGCAGGTGCGTTGAGTGATGTCAGCCAGGCGGTGTTGGTCCAATGCGAATACCTCCAATGGCCTCACTAGGTCCTCAAGTGGAATGTTGGCCCGGGTAGCAAACTCGAAGTCTAGGAAACTCTCGTCAGCCCCCGAGTCAATGAGTGCCTCCACCGTGGCCCGTTGGTCCGCCCAGGCCAGAGTGACGCTCATCAGATGGCCAGGTGGTGCACGGCTCTGGGAACGAGAAAAACGGCTCACCAGGATCTCCCGGGGTCCCGGCGAGCCTGGTCTTTTGGCCGGGTGGGGCAGTTGGCGATACGGTGTCCCTCCCGACCGCAGTAGAGGCAAAGGCCGGACCTGAACCTCGCCTCCCGTTCAGCTTGGCTAAGATGAGAATGTCCCAGCTGCATGGGTTCCTCCTCGGGTACCGAACGGGAGGGAAAAAAGCCACCAGTCGTGTTGGGAGCAGGGCGACCAGCAGTACCGTCACGAGTACGGGGGGTCCGGAGTACCTCTGGAGGTCCCTGTCGGGTTCTCTCACGTCTTCTCTCCTGGAGGCGTCCGTCGATGCGAATGGCGAGGCTGAACAGGTCCTCGAGGGACTCAGGTTCCTCACGGGTCGCGAGCTGGTCCCTGACTGCGTCGTTGAGCCCCCTCATGAAGGTAAGACGAAGTGCTTGATCGTTCCAACCGCTCTCCGTAGCCGCCAGTCTGAACTCCAGCACGTAGTCGGTAACCCCGCCGCTGCCCTGCCGGAAGGTACCCAACCGGGCTCCAGGGTCCTGACCACGGGCTGGATGGTGGAAAACCCTGCGGAGCTCAGCCACGAAGTCTGGGTAGGAGAAACAGAAGTCTGCCTCCATTGCCCAGGAGGCAGTGACCCACTGGGCTGCCCGGCCTGAGAGCAAGTTAGTCATGTAGGCCACTCGGGCTCCCCTTGAAGTGAAACGACTGGGTTGATGACGAAAAACCAACTCACATTGCATGATGAATGTGGCACAATCCTCGAAGTTACCGTCGAACAGCCGTGGTTCGGAGAGACGGGGCTCCCGAGGTGCGGGATCGGGAGGCGCGGGCCCTGCCAGGGCTGCGGGTGATGCTCCGGCCAAGGCTCCTGAAGGAAGTGGGGTTACAAGCAAGGTGTTAACGGTTTCACTCAGCGTGTGTAAGTGGAGGAGAATACTAGACTGCTGGCTAGCCAGAGAGCCCAGGGACCCCTGAATAGGCAGGACCTGCTCTCGGAGTTCCTGTACAGCAGCCGCAGCCGCATCTAGCAGTAGGCTGTGGCCCTTGGTTAACTCTATCTGGCCTGCCAATGCTGTTCTGACTCTCTCTGTGTCGGCTGGGGTCATCATGGTTGGATCGTAATGTTAGGGTTTGTAACCGACCCCAAGCGCAACGGCACAGAGAGAGTTGTTTCAGAGTTAGCCAAAGCAACTCAGAGTCACAAGATAGAATTAGGTTGAGCAACAGAACAAACGGGGAATCTGGCATGTGAAGAATGTTGCGGCTCTGCAGATTCTCCCAGTAGGTGGTGGTGAGGAATTAGCTTGTGACGTCTGAGCCGCTCTGCAGATCCTCCCAGCATACACTCCAGGTGGAAACGGAGGGAGAGAGAGAAATCCCAGTTAGCCCAGCGCACAACAGAAACAGAGAGGTGACTGATCCAAATAAATATCCAAGTGACTTGATCTTCGGTGTGATACACACAGTTAGCAGAGTCCAGAGAAAAAACAATAAGGTAATCCAAGGTGTAAATCCAACAACAAAAATTAGGTGAGAACAGTATAACAAAAACGGGATCTCTTCGGTGTTTCACAAACACACAAAAAACGGGTGATCCAAAAAGAACTGTTTCCAAAACTCACCAGAGCGCAACGCGAAAAGCAGGCAGATAAACGAGGCGCAGCTTCGTACGGGAATCAGGTTCTCCACAGGGATACTTCACGAAAGTCCTGGGGAGCAACAGACAGGGAACAGCGACGGGAAAGACAGGCAGATGCAGGGAATATTCAAAACGATCCAACATCGATACTAGGGGAATCAGGGTATATAAAGCCACAGGGCGCTGATGACAAGCTGTGACAGCTGCGGGATGAAATTGATCATTGCTCCAGAAGCGTGTGGTGGGAAGAGCACCAATCAACACGGCATCTTACAGGAAAGAAGCGTGTGGCGGGGAATGCAATTAATTAACAAAATACCTTAAAGGAACAGAGCGAGTGGGTGGGGAGCGGACCAAACCTCACAAAAAGTGTCCAGAAAAAGAGTGTATATACATTTGACGTAGAAACTGTACATTGGAGGAGGTTGGGTGGGTGGGGTGGGGTTGGATGGGTGGCTGGGGGCTGTACATTGGAGGTGGGGGGGGGGGGGGGGTTGGGTAGGGGGGGACACACTGTACACTGTACATTGGAATACTGACAAAGCCATACATGGTCATTGTTACATCCCAATGTATATATTCCCCAGTGTGTGTCTCCATGTGTGTGTGTTCTCCATTTTGTTTCCTCCCTCCAGCCATTGTTCCCTTCACCATTGGTCCCTGCCAGGCCAATCCTTCCATTATAGCAACACAGCACCGATTGGTGGATGGTTTTCCAGACTCCAACACTCAATCAACACCACCCAATCATGGATCACCCCACACCTGTTAAAACATGGCTTCTCACTTCAGTCTCTCTCTCTCTCTGGCATGAGGCTAGGCCTAGTGTGATTTTGTAACCTGTAACTTTGACAATATTGCATTTCGTTTATTGGCCTTTGGTGCTTAGTGGAAATTTCCTTGTGTGTGTATGGCCACAGAGAGAGCATTGTTAGTTATAGTTTGTTTTTGTATATATGCTGTCTTTGTTTTCTGTATCATTAATGTGTTTTTCTCTCTTTCTCAGGAAGCACAGATGGGGTGAGCTGCCATTTCCTTTGGATATTGTTTTCTCCTGTTTTGGTTAGGTAAGAGTAGTTTAGGTAATGTAATTTCTTTTACCATAGATTAGATTGGGTTTATTTGGAGTATAGTGGTGTTTGTTTGTTGTTTTGGCCTGGGCTCACCCTTGAGCTACATGTGCTTCCTTTGCATCTATTCAATAAATATCATTGTTGTTTACAAACGTGGTCCATCTTTTCTGTCAACCAACTGTTATGTTACAGCCCTTTACCCTTAGACTCACAGGGGTCGTAACATAAATGGGGGCTCGTCCGGGATCTTGTAACCCGTGTTCAATTGTTGGTTGATGGATTTGGTGAACTGTGTTTGTTTACACTTGTATAGTTATTAATTGATTTGTGTGTAAAAATGGCATTTGTGTAAAAAAAAAATGGCAGTCAGTACTTTTGATCTGGGGAAATTCTTGAGCAATCCTACTTGGGAAGCGCTAGATAGCTGCCGCAAGGCAGACTTAGTGGAGATTGCCACACATTTTAAACTCTCGGTTCAACAAAAGCATCTTAAGCGGGATATCAGGTGTCTTGTGGTAGATAAGCTGTTGGAGCAGGGGACGCTTGTTTTACCTGTGGTCTCTGATGAACATGCAAGTCCTCCTGGTGAACCTACGGAAGCACAGCCTTCTGAGGAGCAAGCCCATGGTGCTGAAAAGGCAGGTGTGAGAGTCACATTGCCACATTTTCACTTGGCCTCTCCTGTGTCATCTGGGTCTCGAGAAGGGGCCCAGGTCAAGGTTAGAATAGCCCGTCTCCAGATGGAGGCTCAGGAGAAGGCACAAGCACGTGAGGCGGAGTATCGGCTTCGTAAAATGGAGCTTGAGGCGGAAAATGAAAGGGCTGTTAACATCCGTAGGTTGGAGCTTGAGGTGGAAAAAGAGCTCAGACTGCGGGAGTTGGAGCTGGGAGACCAAAGGAGTGGATCCAACTCTGCTACACCGACTCCTCCACAAGGCCCGGGTATGTCCTCCTCCACAGCTTATTCATCACACACTTTTGATATAAGTAAACACATTGCTTTGGTGCCTCCGTTCCGAGAGACAGAAGTTGATACTTATTTTAATGTGTTTGAGCGTATTGCTGCTTCATTGCGCTGGCCAAGAGAGGTCTGGCCTTTGTTGCTTCAATGCAAATTGACTGGTAAAGCCCAAGAGGTTTGTTCAACACTTTCCCTAGAAGATAGTTTACTGTATGATACTGTGAAGGCTGCCATCCTTCGTGCATATGAGCTTGTGCCCGAAGCTTATAGGCAGAGGTTTCGCAGTCACAAGAGAGCTGTCAACCAGACCTTTGTAGAGTTTGCTAGAGAGAAGGGAACTCTCTTTGATAAATGGTGTGCAGCAAGCAAGGCCTCAGATCTTAACTCTCTCAGAGAACTCATTCTATTAGAAGAGTTTAAGAATCGTTTGCAGAGCGTATTGTAATTTACCTGAGTGAGCAGAAAGTGTCCACTCTGCAGCAGGCTGCTGTATTAGCTGATGAGTTTGCGCTAACCCATAAAACTGTGTTTGTAGATAGGCGTGACTCGTTTCTCCCCCATGATTTCTCTCAGAGACATTCTGTCCCCAACCAATCCAGAATTCACACACCCCCGACCAAAAATGTCACCTCCACGCTCAAAAGAGGAGCGGACATGTTACTACTGTCATAAACCTGGTCATGTTATTTCTGACTGTTTAACATTGAAACGTAAGCAGCAACCGTCCTCTCAGAACTTTAGACAACCCAAAGGGGTTGGTCTGATTAAAATGGCACCTGATTCCGATCAACAGATGCACAATGATCAGGATGTTCTCGATCCTTGTTTCAGGCCATTTACTTCCAAGGGTTTAGTTTCCTTGACAGGGGATCCAAAAGATCAGTGTACAGTTCAGATCTTACGAGATACTGGAGCCTCACAATCCTTTATCCTCTCTGATGTACTACCTCTGTCTGAGAAATCTTCCTGTGGTTCTAGTGTCCTGGTTCAAGGTATTGAGATGGGTTTCGTGCCAGCCCCGTTACACTGTATTCATGTACAATCTGATTTGGTCACTGGGTTCTTTAAAATAGGGGTGAGACCTTCCTTGCCAGTTAAAGGCATTTCCTTTATCATGGGAAATGATTTAGCTGGAGGACAGGTGAACGCTGTGCTGGAAGTGTTGGATCACCCAGACACAGATTCTCTGCCTGATGACTTGTCACAGAACTTCCCTGAAGTTTTTTCTGCAAGTGTTGTCACTCGGGCTCAATTGAAAAAGAGAGGTGATGAAATTAATTAGTCTGACTCTGTTTTTGCTTCAGCCTTTGTCAGGGAGGAGTTGCTGGCTCCAACTTCTGATACCGCTGACAAACCACCGACTCATAGTAAGGTACCCCCACAGACAACTGTAACTAGTTCCGACGCATTGAAGTTACCCGTTACTCGTGAAATGCTAATTACTGCCCAGAAGGCTGACCCTTCTCTTGCAAAATGTTTCTCTTCTCTTGAAACAGAACAGAGGAGAGAGTTGCATTCTTATTTTGTGGATGAAGGAGTTTTGATGCGTACATGGAGGTCCCATGGTACTAGACTGGCAGAGCATGCACAATCGGAGATAGGGCTACCAGATCAGGTACCAGACTGGAGCACTGTTTATCAGATTGTTGTCCCTGCAGTTTATCGTCAGCATGTACTGTTCTTGGCCCATGACCACCCTTGGTCTGGACACTTGGGAGTCACTAAAACATACAACAGAATACTTCAACATTTCTTTTGGCCCGGTTTGAAGTCCGATGTAGCACAGTACTGTCGTACCTGTAGTACTTGTCAGATCACCGGAAAGCCAAACCAGGTAATTCCACCTGCTCCCCTCTGTCCTATACCAGCGGTCGGTGAACCATTTGAACATGTCATAGTTGACTGTGTTGGTCCGTTGCCAAAGACCAAAGCCGGCAATCAGTTTTTGTTGACAATAATGTGTACCGCCACCCGTTTCCCTGAGGCTATCCCTCTTCGCAGAATTACAGCCCCTGTAATAATTAAGGCTTTGATGAAGTTCTTCTCCACGTTTGGACTGCCTAAGGTAGTACAAACGGACCAAGGCACCAACTTCCTGTCTAGGTTATTTGAGCAAGTGTTACAGTCCCTGGGTATCCGACATATAGTGTCCAGTGCCTACCACCCTGAAACTCAGGGGGCTCTAGAACGTTGGCATCAGACATTAAAGTCCATGTTGCGTAAATATTGCTTAGACACAGAGAAAGATTGGGATGAGGGTGTCCCCCTTGTTCTATTTGCTGCGCGAGAGACCATACAGGAGTCTCTTGGTTTCAGTCCTGCTGAGCTCGTTTTTGGGCACACTGTTAGAGGGCCTCTGAAAGTTCTTAAAGAACGGTTCATGTCAAAGGGTGCCAGCACACCCACTAATGTTCTAGATTTTGTTAGCCAGTTTCGAGAGCGACTGCATCAGGCGTGCTCTCTCGCAAAAGAAGCGCTCTCTTCTTCCCAGAGAACTATGAAACGGCACTATGACGAGAAAGCTGTTTCTCGATCTTTCCAGCCAGGTGATAAGGTTCTAGTCCTGTTACCTATCCTTGGTTCTGCTCTTTCCGCTCGTTTTTCCGGACCGTATGCAATAGACAAGAAGATAAGTGATACAGACTATGTGGTTCGCACCCCTGATCGTAAACGTCACTCTCGTGTTTGCCACATCAATATGCTTAAACCATATTTTTCCAGAGATAGTGTGCAGGTGAAGACCTCAGACCAGACAGCCGGACTGGCCGTCTCTGCTGTTGCCTCAACTCCAATAGTTCCGGACTCTCCTGACGTTAGTGGTGAGGATGTAGATGGCTTGGAGTTGCGCAATGCAGCCCATCAGGGTGCTAGATTGTCCAACACTGAGATGTTATTGAACCTGCCCACTCACTTAGCACACTTACCTGAGGAGCAGCGAGAGGACATCACAAATTTGATTCAGGCCTACATGGCTCTGTTTGGTGATGTTCCCTCCTGTACTTCTGTATTGGCCCATGATATTAATGTTGACAATGCTGTGCCTATCAAGCAACATGCATACCGTGTTAACATCACCAAGAGGGCCATGATGCAACAGGAGGTTGACTATTTGTTAAAACATGGTTTAGCCAAGCCAAGTTGCAGTCCCTGGAGTTCACCTTGCTTGTTAGCTCCCAAATCGGATGGAACTCCTAGATTTTGTACTGATTTCCGAAAGGTAAATGCTGTCACCGTGCCTGATTCCTTCCCACTGCCCCGCATGGAAGATTGTATTGACAACCTTGGATCTGCCACCTATGTTAGCAAACTAGATTTGTTAAAGGGTTACTGGCAAGTCCCTTTGACCCCCCGTGCCTCGGAAATCTCGGCGTTTGTTACTCCTGACAATTTTTTGCAATATACTGTAATGCCTTTTGGAATGCGTAATGCCCCGGCCACTTTCCAGCGACTGGTGACCCTAGTCCTGGCTGGTGTTCCAAATTGTAATGCCTATCTCGATGACCTGGTTGTCTATTCGACCAACTGGCGTGACCACATGACAACCTTACAAACTGTCTTTGACCGCTTAGCTGGAGCCTCCCTGACCCTTAACCTTGCCAAGTGTGAGTTCGGCAAGGCTACGGTTACCTATCTTGGTAAGCAGGTAGGACAAGGCCAAGTGCGTCCGGTGGATGCAAAAATATCTGCAATCACAACTTTTCCAGTGCCTACTACTAGGCGGGAATTGCGTAGATTCCTTGGGATGGCTGGGTATTACCGTGGTTTTTGCCGAAACTTTTCTTCTGTCGTCACTTCTCTCACTAGCCTGTGTAGCCCGTCCAAACCATTCATTTGGACAGCTGATTGTCAAAATGCATTTGATAGTGTTAAAGCTCTCTTATGCAGTTCCCCTGTTCTCTCTGCTCCAGATTTCTCCCTGCCGTTCCAGCTGGAGGTGGATGCCAGCGGGGTGGGAGCTGGAGGGGTGTTATTACAGGAAGATCACGATGGTGTCAGTCACCCGGTTTGTTATTTCTCCCGGAAATTTAACAAACATCAACTAAACTATTCCACTATTGAAAAGGAGACTTTGGCTATGTTGTATGCGTTGCAACATTTTGAGGTGTATGTCGGTTCGAGCGTATTACCAGTGGTAGTATACACCGACCACAACCCATTGGTTTTTCTGTGTCGCGGATGTACAACCACAATCAGCGCCTCATGCGTTGGGCGCTCATAGTGCAAAATTATAACCTCAGCATAAAGCATAAGAAGGGGTCTGAGAATGTGTTGGCGGATGCTCTATCTCGGAGTTAAATCTCTGTTGCTGTCGACTCGTTGTCTGTTGCTGTCGACTCGTTCTACTGTATATTGCTGTCGACTTGTTCTATTTTGCTGTCTACTCGGTCTATGTTGCTGTGGACTCGTTTTATGTTGCTGTCGACTCAGTCTCTCTTGCCGTCAACTCGTTCTGTCGTTGTTGACCCGAGTGGTTGTTGTACCAACTGCTAGTTTTTTTTATAGCTCTTTGTTTTGAAGTACATGTTATCTCAGAGATGTTATCTCGTTGTTAAAAAAAAAAACATGTTTAGTTGGTGTTAAGTGTCAAACATGTTTTTGTCTTATGTATGGGGGTGTTACATCCCAATGTATATATTCCCCAGTGTGTGTCTCCATGTGTGTGTGTTCTCCATTTTGTTTCCTCCCTCCAGCCATTGTTCCCTTCACCATTGGTCCCTGCCAGGCCAATCCTTCCATTATAGCAACACAGCACCGATTGGTGGATGGTTTTCCAGACTCCAACACTCAATCAACACCACCCAATCATGGATCACCCCACACCTGTTAAAACATGGCTTCTCACTTCAGTCTCTCTCTCTCTCTGGCATGAGGCTAGGCCTAGTGTGATTTTGTAACCTGTAACTTTGACAATATTGCATTTCGTTTATTGGCCTTTGGTGCTTAGTGGAAATTTCCTTGTGTGTGTATGGCCACAGAGAGAGAGCATTGTTAGTTATAGTTTGTTTTTGTATATATGCTGTCTTTGTTTTCTGTATCATTAATGTGTTTTTCTCTCTTTCTCAGGAAGCACAGATGGGGTGAGCTGCCATTTCCTTTGGATGTTGTTTTCTCCTGTTTTGGTTAGGTAAGAGTAGTTTAGGTAATGTAATTTCTTTTACCATAGATTAGACTGGGTTTATTTGGAGTATAGTGGTGTTTGTTTGTTGTTTTGGCCTGGGCTCACCCTTGAGCTACATGTGCTTCCTTTGCATCTATTCAATAAATATCATTGTTGTTTACAAACGTGGTCCATCTTTTCTGTCAACCAACTGTTATGTTACAGCCCTTTACCCTTAGACTCACAGGGGTCGTAACAGTCATTTACTGTACAACTGGGTTAGGACATTTGTAGGGGCCAGTTTCGAATTGCAGTCTCCCGTAGGTGTTTTTTGAGAGTGTTTTTGAAAGTGGATAGTGATTCACATTCCTTTACAGCTTTGGGTAGGGCGTTCCACATTGATGTGGCATAATTGCGAAACGTGTCCAGTCCTTTATTTGAGCCGAATCTGGGCCCAACATGATCTGTGGAGCTCCCTCTGGTTTGATTGATTGATTGATTGAAAACTTTATTAACAGATTGCAGAATGGGTACAATACAATACCGCAAGGACGACTTCAAGCTGGAAATGGTAACAACAGATGAGGTACTCAATAAACTGAGCGCCCTCCAACCTAACAAGGCCACTGGCCACGACAACATCCCTTCCAAATTCCTCAGAGACTCAGCAGCCGCCATCACCCCAATCATCACACACATAATAAACCTCTCCATAAAACAGGGACACGTCCCCAAGGACTTCAAAATTGCGAGGGTGACCCCTCTGCACAAAATTAGACCCAGGCAACTACCGCCCTGTTTCTATTCTCACCTCCATCTCGAAAGTCATGGAAAAAATAGTCTACGAACAGGTCGAAAAGTACCTAGCGGAAAAAAATCTAATCTACGAATTCCAATCTGGCTTCAGAACATCCCACTCCACTGACACATGCCTTCTCTATTTGAATGACCACATCAAACAAGAGGTGGACGCAGGCAAATACTGCGGCATGGTCATGCTGGACCTACAAAAGGCCTTTGACGCGGTCAATCACTCCATTTTGATTGACAAGCTAAAAGCAATTGGTTTTGATAGTCTATCAGTGAGCTGGATGCAATCCTACCTTGAGGGGAGGGAACAGATGGTGGAGGTAAACGGTACCCTATCCCCCCCCCTCACAGTGAGCTGTGGTGTTCCACAAGGAAGCATACTAGGACCGCTACTGTTCCTAATTTATGCAAATGACATGTCGTCAGCTTGTGACTGCAACTTGTTCCTGTTTGCGGACGACTCAGCCCTGCTGGTCTCTGACAAGAACAAGTTACAGGTTGAAAAAACCCTCAGCTCGGAACTAGGCAGAATCTGCATATGGCTCGCTGATAACAAACTATCATTACACATGGGCAAAACAGAGTCCATTCTCTTCGGTTCAAATAACAAACTCAGCAAGACCGACGGCTTCTCAGTTACAGTGGGTGACAATATTGTCACAAGGAAAGATGAAATTACCTACCTGGGTTCCATCCTAGAGGCTAATCTCTCCTGTGACAAAATGGCATCCAATGTAATAAAAAAAGTCAACCAACGAACTTGATTCTTGTACCGGATCTCCTCTCTGGTAAACAAGAATACCCTGAAGACTCTGGCAGGAGCACTCATTCAGGGGTACTACGACTATGCTTGCACCTCATGGTACCAAAGCACCTCAAAGGCGCTAAAAACAAAATTACAAACATCTCAAAACAAACTGGTCAGACTACTGCTTGACCTTACTCCTAGAACCCACCTCACCCCTGCCCACTTTGACAACCTAGGATGGCTTAGAGTAGACGACAGAGTACAGCAACTTGCAATGGGCCTGGTCTACAAGATACACTACACGACCAAGGTACCCATGTACATGTCAAAATACTTCCCAAAGGTCAGTGAATACCACGATCACAACACCAGAGGGAGCTCCACAAATCATGTTAAACCCAGATTCGGCTCAAATAAGGGACTAAACACGTTTCGCAATTATGCCACATCAATGTGGAACGCCCTACCCAAAGCTGTAAAGGAATGTGGATCACTACCCACTTTCAAAACCTCTCTCAAGGGACACCTACGGGAGACTGCAATTCAACACTGTCTGTAAATATCCTAACCCAACCCCCTCCAATGTACAGTCATTTACCTAGTATGGTTTTGTCAATAGTCCAATGTACAATTTTGTTTGTTTGTACAGTGTCTCCCCCCCCCCCCCTCAATGTACAGTTTTGCTTGTATATACAGTGTGCCCACCCCCCCCCCAACCACCTCCAATGTAGATTACCCAGTATGGTTGTCAATATCCCAGTGTACCCAACCCCCCCCACCCAACCTCCTCCAATGTACAGTTTCTACGTCAAATGTATATACTCCCTTTTCCTGACTCCTTCTGTATCACAAACAGTACTGTATTTGCAAATCTGGTATGTCATAAATGTATAGATGTAGCAGTACTGACTATCTGTATGTCATGTATGTCATATATGTCCTGATGAATTGAAAATGGGGGACCCTGATGTAAACAAGACGAAAGTCTTTCTCTGGTCTGCATCCCCTTAACAATTGTGTGTATTGAGCTGTACTGTATTGTACCCATTCTGCAATCTGTTAATAAAGTTTTCAATCAATCAATCAATCAAGTAAAAATCTAATCTACGAATTCCAATCTGGCTTCAGAACATCCCACTCCACTGACACATGCCTTCTCTATTTGAATGACCACATCAAACAAGAGGTGGACGCAGGCAAATACTGCGGCATGGTCATGCTGGACCTACAAAAGGCCTTTGACACGGTCAATCACTCCATTCTGATTGACAAGCTAAAAGCAATTGGTTTTGATAGTCTATCAGTGAGCTGGATGCAATCCTACCTTGAGGGGAGGGAACAGATGGTGGAGGTAAACGGTACCCTATCCCCCCCCCTCACAGTGAGCTGTGGTGTTCCACAAGGAAGCATACTAGGACCGCTACTGTTCCTAATTTATGCAAATGACATGTCGTCAGCTTGTGACTGCAACTTGTTCCTGTTTGCGGACGACTCAGCCCTGCTGGTCTCTGACAAGAACAAGTTACAGGTTGAAAAAACCCTCAGCTCGGAACTAGGCAGAATCTGCATATGGCTCGCTGATAACAAACTATCATTACACATGGGCAAAACAGAGTCCATTCTCTTCGGTTCAAATAACAAACTCAGCAAGACCGACGGCTTCTCAGTTACAGTGGGTGACAATATTGTCACAAGGAAAGATGAAATTACCTACCTGGGTTCCATCCTAGAGGCTAATCTCTCCTGTGACAAAATGGCATCCAATGTAATAAAAAAAGTCAACCAACGAACTCGATTCTTGTACCGGATCTCCTCTCTGGTAAACAAGAACACCCTGAAGACTCTGGCAGGAGCACTCATTCAGGGGTACTACGACTATGCTTGCACCTCATGGTACCAAAGCACCTCAAAGGCGCTAAAAACAAAATTACAAACATCTCAAAACAAACTGGTCAGACTACTGCTTGACCTTACTCCTAGAACCCACCTCACCCCTGCCCACTTTGACAACCTAGGATGGCTTAGAGTAGACGACAGAGTACAACAACTTGCAATGGGCCTGGTCTACAAGATACACTACACGACCAAGGTACCCATGTACATGTCAAAATACTTCCCAAAGGTCAGTGAATACCACGATCACAACACCAGAGGGAGCTCCACAAATCATGTTAAACCCAGATTCGGCTCAAATAAGGGACTAAACACGTTTCGCAATTATGCCACATCAATGTGGAACGCCCTACCCAAAGCTGTAAAGGAATGTGGATCACTACCCACTTTCAAAACCTCTCTCAAGGGACACCTACGGGAGACTGCAATTCAACACTGGCCCCTGTAAATATCCTAACCCAACCCCCTCCAATGTACAGTCATTTACCTAGTATGGTTTTGTCAATAGTTCAATGTACAATTGTGTTTGTTTGTACAGTGTCTCCTCCCCCCCCCCCCTCAATGTACAGTGTTACTTGTTTATACAGTGTGCCCCCCGCCCCCCCCCAACCACCTCCAATGTAAATTACCCAGTATGGTTGTCAATATCCCAATGTACCCAACCCCCCCCACCCAACCTCCTCCAATGTACAGTTTCTACGTCAAATGTATATACTCCCTTTTCTTGACTCCTTCTGTATCACAAACAGTACTGTATTTGCAAATCTGGTATGTCATAAATGTATAGATGTAGCAGTACTGACTATCTGTATGTCATGTATGTCATATATGTCTATATGAATTGAAAATGGGGGACCCTGATGGAAACAAGACAAACGTCTTTCTCAGGTCTGCATCCCCTTAACAATTGTATGTATTGAGCCGTACTGTATTGTACCCATTCTGCAATCTGTTAAATAAAGTTTTCATTCATTCATTCATTCATTGGGTGGGGGGGGGGGTTGGGTACATTGGGATATTGACAACCATACTGGGTAATTTACATTGGAGGTGGTTGGGGGGGGGGGGAGACACACTGTATAAACAAGTGTTGTGATCGTGGTATTCACCGACCCCTGGGAAGTACTTTGACACATGACTTTGTCCACCAATACAAAATATGCTCAACAGAACGCCCTACCCAAAGAGGTAAAGGAATGTGAATCACTACCCACTTTCAAAACCACTCTCAAAGAACACCTACGGGAGACTGCAATTCGAAACTGGCCCCTGTAAATGTCCTAACCCAACCCCGTCCAATGTACAGTAAATGACCAAGTATGGTTTTGTCAATATTCCAATGTACAGTTTTGCTTGTACAGTTGTATAGTGTCTTTGCCCATTTCCTCGTCAAACAGCCTGCAAACTACCTGGCGTTCTATCGCCACGCTCTCTGCTGAGGGGAGCTGCTTCAGTTTGAAATATAGCTCCTTATTTCACTTGTTTCTGCTAAATGTAACTCATTTACGTTTTAACTTGTAATACATAATGCTTAACGTTCATTTTATTACATGGTTTTATGACATTTGTGCTCATTTGACCACTAGTTCTAGTTTTATAGGTAGGAACTCTTAGAAGACTCTGATATCGCCGGTGTTCTGCAAAATCCTACTCCCTGCGGAATTCTACTGCCGAGCGCTCCTGCGCTTGGGCACGCATGCGCATGACCCACAATCCTTTTCCACTCGTTTTCAGCTACAATATTCTGCAGCCGAACGTATTGTTTGACTTGTTGATGGTGAGCAATATCTTAAAACATATTTGTACATACATAACTCATTACTGTATAAGCATGTAAATATTCGCATGTAATTGGCTTTGCAGCAGAATGTATAAAGCATGTATAAAGTAGATGATAAAATGTCGTACACCAAAATGTGACGATGTGACTCCCAGCTGACGACATCCAGCTGTAACACGCAGCTGTAAAAAGATATAGGCCTGAGTTTAGCGTTATCTTGTTTTAAAATCACTTTTGTATGCATCAAAAATCACTTGTGTGTTAATAATATCACTTTTTATGCATCAAAAATCACTTGTGTGTTAATAATACTTATCCCGACCCTGGTCTGTATAGCAATGGAGAACAGGTGGACCGCATATTTGTACATACATAACTTATTACTGTATAAGCATGTAAATATTTGCATGTAATTGGCTTTGCAGCAGAATGTATAAAGCATGTATAAAGTAGATGATAAAAAGTTTTGTTCCCTGAATTCTGAGTTTATTTGATAGCGATATATTGGTGTATTGAAATACCTTACCCCAGAAATCTTACATAAAAATGTTAGAGTATAAAAATATGCTCACCATATGCATACAGTATACATGGAGTGAGTAGTGAGGTCATATAAAATGATTCTGTAGTGGGAGCATTCTTTGATAGCGATATATATGTATTAACAATTAGATTAAAAACAACTACTCTGCTGAATTCTGCTGACAGCGCTCCTGTGCTTGCGCACGCATGCGCATGACCCACAATCGTTCACTCTACAATATTCTGCCACCTTGCTGACGAACGTCTTGTTGAGTCTTGTTGATATATCTTAAACAATATCATCCGAATGTATTTGTAGATGATAAAATGTCGGTACACCTGTTGGAATTCGGAGTGAACTATAGGGTGACGTCACCCAGCTGTCCAAAGATATAGGCGATTCGCGCTACGGCAGCAGTTCTCAGCAGAGTAGTGGAATTTTGCAGACGCGTCTAGCGAGTCGCGCTACGGCAGCAGTTTTCGAGGAGGGAGTAGGATTCCATAGATATCTATATATCTATGTAGGATTCCGCAGAACACCGGCGCGATAGAATGACGTCGTTGTTTGACGTGATCTGCCTGGGAAATGTAGTCTATTTCCGGGTTTTTTTCGACGTAGCATTATGACGTGCCTTGAAACTACACGCTACTTTTTATTTGGTGTTGATAAAACAATAAATAACTGAACCAGGATCATTTCAATTCGATGCTAAATAAACCTATATGCATGCGTAAAATGTGCCAGATTTAATTTGACAGGCGTTACATTTTTATCAATATCTTGGCCATTTGTCTACGATGAATTGGAAATGGGGGACCCTGGTGGAAACAAGACGAAAGTCTTTCTCTGGTCTGCATCCCCTTAACAATTGTATGTATTGAGCTGTACTGCACTGTACCCATTCTGCAATCTGTTAATAAAGTTTTCATTCATTCATTCATGTTGTGCTAGAATCAAGCCGAAAAAAGTGAGAGGAAGTGCTGAAGGAGGCGGAAGTTGACTGCCAGAAAATAACAGTAGAAGAAGAATGTAAGTGAGCGATCCGTTGTTTACAAGATCATTTCTGCAGAACACACGTTTTTCCAGCCAGCAAAACTTTAGCTTTAGTAGTTCGACTTATAACAGTAGTAGTAGCAGTAGCAGTAGTAGTAGTAGTAGTAGTCTAGTAGTAGTAGTAGTAGTAGTAGTAGTAGTAATTCGTCGTAATTCCACCAAATGGAGCGGTTTACCATATATATCTATGCGGTTTACGGCTTGAACGGAGCGAGTGACGTCATCTAAGATGGCCGCGCGTCGCTGTTAAACCAGCAGCTAACGTTTCTACAGCCAGACTGTTTACATTGAGGAGCTTTTAACTCGCTTCTCTGCTACAAAACCCTGATCAAAGGACCAGTTAAACACAACACAATGTGTTATCGGTCACCGTCAACTCCTCCGTGCAAACATGACTGACGTTGAACCCGATTGTGAAGCAGATTTGTTGTGAGTCGGAGCAGAGACATTAAACGAGTCTCTTGCTAACGTCTCTGTGGCAGAACTGTACTGGATCAAAACGTAAGTACAGTTATATTCACATTGTTTTCCTCTTATCGCTCCTTTCTTGCAGCAGCAGCAGAAAGGAACCGTTGACACAGAACAACATAGTTCTCTAGGATGGCTGACAGTAGACGACTAAAAACCAAATTACAAACATCTCAAAACAAACTAGTCAGACTACTGCTTGACCTGACTCCTAGAACCCACCTCACCCCTGCACACTTTGCCAACCTAGGATGGCTTAGAGTAGACAACAGAGTACAGCAACTTGCAATGGGCCTGGTCTACAAGATACACTACACGACCAAGGTACCCATGTACATGTCAAAATACTTCCCAAAGGTCAGTGAATACCACGATCACAACACCAGAGGGAGCTCCACAAATCATGTAAAACCCAGATTCGGCTCAAACAAGGGACTAAACACGTTTCGCAATTATGCCACAACAATGTGGAACGCCCTACCCAAAGCTGTAAAGGAATGTAAATCACTACCCACCTTCAAAAACACTCTCAAAGAACACCTACGGGAGACTGCAATTGAAAACTGGCCCCTACAAATGTCCTAACCCAGTTGTACAATAAAGACCAAGCATGGCTTTGTCAGTATTCCAATGTACAGCCCCACCCAACCCCACCCCACCTACCCAACCTCCTCCAATGTACAGTTTCCATGTCAAATGTATGTCAGTATTCCAATGTACAGTGTCCCCCCCCCCCCCCTACCCAACCCCCCGCCCCCACCTCCAATGTACAGCCCCACCCCACCTACCCAACCTCCCCCAATGCACAGTTTCTATGTCAAATGTATATACTCTTCTTCTGGATTTTTTTAGTATCACAAACAGTACTGTATTTGAAAATCTGGTATGTCATAAATGTATAGATGTAGCAGTACTGTCTATCTGTATGTCATGTGTGTCATATGATGAATTGAAAATGGGGGACCCTGATGGAAACAAGACGAAAGTCTTTCTCAGGTCTGCATCCTCTTAACAATTGTATGTATTGAGCTGTACTGTACTGTACCCATTCTGCAATCTGTTAATAAACTTTTCAATCAATCAATCAAGTAGTAGTAGTAGTAGCAGTAGAAGTAGAAGAATCCTCATCGTTTGTAGATGACAACAACACAAGGTAAAGGCACTTATTTTGGAGATTTATTGCTTATGTTTAGTCAGTCACACTCTTACTGTACTTGTTGGGTTTGCAAAGAACACTCTTTGGATTGTAAATATGTGTATATGTGCTGTGCTGTGCTGTGCTGTGTGCTGTATAAGATAAGAGATTCCTTGTTGAATGTTGAAAATAATGTGCTTTTTATTTTCTACAGTGAGGAGCAAGGAGCAGATGACCTGCCTTCAACCAGTTCAGTGCAGGCGAGACATGGAAGGAGGGCTAACCAAGACAGGTGAGAGACTTATTATTATTATTATTATTATTATTATTATTATTATTATTATTATTATTATTATTATTATTATTATTAGTGCTTTTGTTTAGTTATAACTCTGTTCATAGACAGAAACTGTTTTACTGCGTGGCACAATTGAGCAGTGTCTCTCACACACACACACACACACACACACACACACACACGTACGTACACATGAGTGTAGTGTATATATTTCTTTTGGATACACCTCAGGCATCCTGCACTCTATATGACTGCACTCTAGTCATGTGTACTGTATATATGTATATTGAATATCCCACGTTACTTATTTTTTACTTTTTTACTGTAAAACTTATTTTTTTAACTTTTTTTAGTAAAAAACGTACTTTTACTGACTTTTTGTAAAAAAAAAAAGCATGCTGGTGATTGAGAATCAAATTTTCGTCTGTGTTTATGACCTGTGTATGGAGAAAATAATTATTTGTAAATTGAATTCTGTTCTGTTCTCTTTTGTTTATGTAAATATGCTACCTAGGGTGCATTTCCACAGTTTTATATGCTTGATTGAATATGTTTGCATTGGTTCATAGTAAAAATAACACATTTTCTCAATCCGATTTTGTGTTTTGTGTTGTACATTATGCAGTATACAGTATATACAGTATTATACAATATGAAAACTAACTTTCAGGTCATATATGTGAGGCTGTGCGGCTGTGCTGAAAAAAAGGATACCAAACATACCATGGTAAAACATTTTAAAATGGGAATTATACAATTTAAATCAAAATTAGCTAAAACATTGAAAATATCCACCAACTCACTGACCTTTGGGAAGTATTTTGACATGTACATTGTGTAGTGTATCTTGTAGACCAGGCCCATTGCAAGTTGCTGTACTCTGTCGTCTACTCTAAGCCATCCTAGGTTGGCAAAGTGGGCAGGGGTGAGGTGGGTTCTAGGAGTCAGGTCAAGCAGTAGTCTGACTAGTTTGTTTTGAGATGTTTGTAATTTGGTTTTTAGTGCCTTTGAGGTGCTTTGGTACCATGAGGTGCAAGCATAGTCGTAGTACCCTTGAATGAGTGCTCCTGCCAGAGTCTTCAGGGTATTCTTGTTTACCAGAGAGGAGATCCGGTACAAGAATCGAGTTCGTTGGTTGACTTTTTTTACTACATTGGATGCCATTTTGTCACAGGAGAGATTAGCCTCTAGGATGGAACCCAGGTAGGTAATTTCATCTTTCCTTGTGACAATATTGTCACCCACTGTAACTGAGAAGCCGTCGGTCTTGCTGAGTTTGTTATTTGAACCGAAGAGAATGGACTCTGTTTTGCCCATGTGTAATGATAGTTTGTTGTCTGCGAGCCATATGCAGATTTTGCCTAGTTCCGAGCTGAGGGTTTTTTCAACCTGTAACTTGTTCTTGTCAGAGACCAGCAGGGCTGAGTCGTCCGCAAACAGGAACAAGTTGCAGTCACAAGCTGACGACATGCCATTTGCATAAATTAGGAACAGTAGCGGTCCTAGTATGCTTCCTTGTGGAACACCACAGTTCACTGTGAGGGGGGGGGATAGGGTACCGTTTACCTCCACCATCTGTTCTCTCCCCTCCAGGTAGGATTGTATCCAGCTCACTGATAAACTATCAAAACCAATTGCTTTTAGCTTGTCAATCAGAATGGTGTGATTGACAGTGTCGAAGGCCTTTTGTAGGTCCAGCATGACCATGCCGCAGTATTTGCCCGTTCAAATAGAGAAGGCATGTGTCAGTCGAGTGGGATGTTCTGAAGCCAGATTGGAATTCGTAGATTCGATTTTTTTCCGCAAGGTACTTTTCGACCTGTTCCTATACTATTTTTTCCATGACTTTCGAGATGGATGTAAGGATAGAAACAGGGCGGTAGTTGCCTGGGTCTAATTTGCTGCCCTTTTTGTGCAGGGGTGTTACTCTCGCAATTTTGAAGTCCTTGGGGACGTGTCCCTGTTTTATGGAGAGGTTTATTATGTGTGTGATGACTAGGGATGCCCCGATCGATCGGTCAATATAAATATGCGATCGGTGATCGGTGATAATGCTTTATTTCCGCCGATCGTCAAAACCGATCTCACTCGCTGAGTTCTGTCTCAGACACCGGGAGCTGCACACACTCCCACACAGTGGTGCGGCGTCTGCTCCTCCCTCCGGCCCCTCCCGCACGCAAACACGGTGTAGTCTAGTCTAAATAAATAAACATAATCACGGTTATCTACCTCAACAACTGCATGTATGCGTCTCCCTGAGCTAACGTTAGCTACCGTTACAAAATGACCCAGTCAACCATTCACTTCCAGTCCAATACATGATGAGGCATTGTCTAACCGAGCGGTATCTAGCCGGCCAGCTACTGATAGCTCCTGACATCAACAAACGCTCCAGCAAGTCTGTATGATACCTCCGCTAGCTCACGTTAGCTGACGCCAGCCCATGTTCAAAACGAAATGTCCCACTGAACTAAATAGTTCACTGAGGCGCTGTATCAACGTTATATAGCCGGCCAGCAGTAGCCACAGATAGCTCCTGATATCAATGTTTTATAACACTCATTCGATGCGTATTCGAGCTCAGGGTATGTTGTTGAATGTGATCAATAGGGTCCAGCTGCAGCTCCGGAGAATCCTGGCCGTAGCTGCAGGCTACTCGAGTATAGGGTCCAGCTGCAGCTCCGGAGAATCCTGGCCGTAGCTGGAGGCAGGGGGCAAAACTAGAGGCCGCCACCCGCCACTGGCGCTCAGTTTTTATGTTTGGCGCCTCCCACTGAGAGGTCTGCCCGCCGTGTGGCGGGCAATCAAATAGTCATGTGAAAACCGAAAATCATGATCCAATTCTTTAGCGGAGTTCTCACTCGCTGTCTCAGCACAGACTGCTGCTCCTACCCTTCCCCACCTGTTTCTGTATGCTGCATGTAAACAGAGGCTATTGCCTCCGACAGTCACCGGTGTCTGGTAAAATTCAAATACTTCTGGCACTCATTTGCTTCCATAGACGTTAGTCTAGTCAGTGTGGGACCTTCGTGAGATAACGTTAGCTACCGTTACAAAATGACCCAGTCAACTATTCACTTAGTTTAATACATGAGGCATTGTGTAACGTTATCCAGCCGGCTAGCTACTGATAGCTCCCGACATCAACAAATGCTCCAGCAATAGTCCAGTGCATAATACCTCCGTTGGCTAGGTAGCTCACTAGTCACTACGAAATGTCGCAGTAAACTAAATAGTTCACTGAGGCACTGTCCCAACGCCATCCAGCAGTAGCTATAGCTCCTGACATCAATGTCCTACAACAACATGCGTATTCGAGTCCCTGGCTTACATCGCATGAGGGCTGCTGAATAGGGTCCAGCTGTAGCTCAGGAGAATCCTTTTGCATGCTGAATGTAGCGTTTAGGGCTCTGCTGCAGCGCCGGAGAATCCTTGCTGGAGCTGGAGGCCACTCGAGTATACACACAGACAGTGGAGCTGTTTTCAGACCGCGAGGTGGCGAAGTCTCGCAGATAACATAATCACAAGTATGATTATATAATATATATATTTTATTAAAAAAAAATGTTTATATAAAATAATAATAAATTTTTTTATCAAAAAAAAGTTGGCGGGTAAGAAATATGCTTGGCGGGTAGATTCTTCCCATCTACCCGCCACTGGCCGGTGAGTCAAAAAGTTAATTTCGCTCCCTGGCTGGAGGCTACTAGAGTACACACAGACAGTGGAGCTTGTTGCGTGGTGGCGATGTCTCGCAGATAATACAAGTACAAGTCTAATTATATAATATATGTTACAAAGGATCAGATTAAACCGAATATATATATTTATTGATTGATATATATTGCATAGTATTTGTATATCGTTTGATATCCCTTGTATATTCCTTGTACATATACACGGAATATCCCTTTAGCCTAGTACAGACCATAATATTTCATTCTCCTATTGGACAGTGGTCCACAGGCGCCAGGGCCATGCCTCCAGAGTCAGGTTCAAGGCCACCGTCAAGACATGTCTGTACATGCCCGGCCTTGCCCAGGGATACGAGACAGAAATGAGGTTGGCACTAGATTGTTCGCCGTGCATATAAATATGGCGCAGGTGAATACAGAAGTAGAGTTACCCAATAAGTTGAAGCTTCACCCACGATACTCCGTGCGGTGAAGTATGGCCTGTTTGGCCCCAAATAGAGCATTGAGACCGCGTGCGAATTAATAACTGAATTGTCAGAGTTTGGCGCTATACCGTCGAGTGCGACATATTTCTATTAAGTCAGTAATAGTCTATTTGTGTATAGTGTATCGTGCGGCTAAAGTTCTACAGTGACCAGCATCACCAACGCTTCCTCGTATCAGCTAGAGTGCTTATCCAGGCTGGGCTGCTTTCATGGCGCTTTCACCCGAGGAGACCTAGACGAGAACCGTGTGGACATGTACACTGGATTAATCTACCCGACGACTACATAGCCCTTTGCGGCTGGATTATATTTGTTTTGGTCCTGTGATTTATGGAGCGGAGAATCGCCGACGCCTACACGTGTGGGATTTACCCTGTGAGGAGCCACGTCGAGTCTGCGCCTCAGAGAGCCTGAGGCCGGCTAGCTTTCTTCACTGTGGAGCTACAGTCTACGGAGAACAGCTGTATTCGTCTGTGGATCAAGAGACTATTGCACCGTCTCCTGTACTTGGAGTCTCCTTAGTCATCGTTGACCAGACTCTCTACTACCGACAGATCCTCTACCCCTGCTGGCTTACAACCGGGGGGACCCTTCCAGTATCTCCCGCTATATATTACTAGTGTACCATAGATATAATTCCCTAAGATTCAGGTTGTATAATTACCTCCTGCGTAACCAGAGAATGGACATTCATTATTGATTTGCCTACGCACATTCCTTTGCCTTATAAGCGCATCCAAAGTAAAATAGAGAAGTATATTATATACCTTTTGCTGCAATAAATACTTAATTACCACTTTGTGTGGAACCGATTCATTGTGGGAAGTGTTCATCATATTTATATATCATGTACTGTATGGCCAGTAATTAAAGTACATAAAGCGGTAGTGGTTTAATGATACCATACTTATCAATACAGTCAGGGAATTGTACCCCTCAGTTACAATTGGTCCTTCGAGCCGGAGGGTAACTAGTGTAATATTAATATAGTGGTATTAATATTGACATGGCCAATGATGAACACTCCACAAAACGGTTCTCCTAAAGTAGATCGCCCGCAGCGTAGACGGCAGACACCTCAGTACTTAGAGGATTACGTTGCCAATATACTACCTAGCTTTCTACAGACGGTAAACGCGGAAAAAGTAGATAGTAAAATTATGTCCGACCCTATCGACCAGGCTACCCCGCCAATAGAGGCCCTAGTGGGTTCTAACGTAACTGACCAAGCTCACGGTAGGGACCAGGAGGGACCCGACATGACTGTACCCTCCGCCAAGACCGAAGAAGTAGTCCCCGGAGAGCTCCAGGATAAAGACAGCCCTCCAGGGATGGAACTCTACCCGCTACAAGAAGAGGAGAGCACCCCGGAGATGGATCTCCAGGACTCGCCACAGGAGAACAGATCTCCAACTAGTACTGCCAGGAGCGGATCACCTCAACCAGCGTCTTCCCCCAGCGAGGCGGACAAGATGCTGGCACAGGCATTCCTCGCCAGCCTAGCAGCCTCAACAGAGCGCGATCGACTCCAAGCACAGACGCTTAGTGAGCGCGAACATTCTTCCATGGAAAGAGAACGCCTTCAGGCGCAGCAACGGAGCGACGAAGATCGTATACGTCTAGAGATTAGACGCCTTCAGACGGAAGAGAATATGGTAAGGGACCGGGCCGAAGCCCAGCGCGCCGCCGCCGAAGCCCAGCGCGCCGCTGCCGGTGCCCAAAGAGAAGCAGAGCGCGACCTCGCTCTCACCAAGCGCGAAGCCGAGCGCGACCGATTACAAGCGCAGATAATGGAGCAGCTGATCACCAGGGCAACACCCCCTCCCTCCGCACAGGGTTCCAGGGCCTCGTCAAGACAAGGGTCAAGGGCACCCTCCCCTACCCGATCAAGCGACCCTGAGCCCGACCACCAGAGAGAGCCTATACCCCCCTCCGAACCCCTTCCCCGACCGGTCCAAGTGAGACCCAGCTACAAGGAAGAAACGGTCTACACCGCGGAGAGGCTAAATAGACGACTACAGGATCTAGAGGACCTGCCAGAGGAAGAAGAAGAGGGAGAGGAGGAGAGTCAAGCCCGACAGCAGCACAGTACTCTACAGGACCAGGAGGTCCAGTACAGCCCAGGCTCTACCCCCGCGGCTCTGCGCTACAGACCCCCGACTCAATTCACGGGTGAGCTTGACGCACGACCAGCCCCGAGGAATAGCACCTGGATACGCGGGCCATGGTACCCAGCAGGTACCAGCCCACCAAGAGGCGTAAGAGGAGACTCGCCTAGGAGGCCTCTCTTCCAACGCTCACCGATGTGCCAGCCATCCATGGCATCATACATTGGCACACAGACGTTTCCGGACTTCACCCACGAGAACAGAGCACAGTACACGGAGCTACGAATGTGCTTAGAGACAATGATGTCCGATGTAGCTGATGAACCGTACAAGTATGCTATCCTACTGAAGCACCTCAAGGTGCCCCGAGCGCACAATATAGCGCTGGCCTATGCCACCTCTACTACCCCATACACAGCGGCTCTAGCAGCACTCGACCAAAGATATGGACGCATATGGGACTACGTAATACAAGAGATAAGGCATATTGACCGCCTACCCCCAGCCACAGACAATCGCTCACTAGATGACCTGTCTATCAAGGTACAATCCCTGGTAGGGATGCTGGGGGCGCAAAGAGAAAAGGGTATGCACGAACTGTACGCAAACTCTAATGTCGAGAGGATTTTAGAGAAGCTTCCGCCCACCCGACAAGAGCGCTTCAGGCGGCAAAGAGACCACCGTGATCCTAACGGTCCCGAGCCATCCCTCCTAGACCTAGCCGACTTCCTGGCGAGAGAAGTCAACAGCCTACGGTTGGATACGTTCATGCGGAGCACCCCAAGCTCCAGAGAGGGACCTAGGAGAGCAAACGATGGCCGAAGATTGGTGACCGTCATGCACCAATCAGAATCAGTACCGAGCAGCAAGAACCACAGTACCCCCTCGATGAAAGAGAAGTGGAAGATGGTGTGCCCGTACTGCGAAAAGGAACACTGGTTGTCACAATGTGACACGTTCAAGAAGATGACCGCCGACGAGGTGAGTCAATGGACAAAGTCCAACCGACGCTGTTACCGATGTGCGCGCAGTCACATGGCAGCCGATTGCCGCTTAAAGAAGAGGTGTAGTCGGTGTGACGGAGCCCACCTAGATGTCCTACACGACAGTAACAGAAGAAAGCCTGCACCCTCAAGCAGCACAAAGGCAAGTGTTATGTACATTGACTCCGCCAGCAGCGGGGGCGCCCGGGTGCTCTTAAAGGTGGTCCGCGTAACACTGAGTTACCAAGATAAGGTCATGGACACTTACGCCGTCCTTGACGACGGGTCAGAGAAGACCCTTCTCCTCGCGTCCGCTGCGGCCCAGCTGGGGCTGCGGGGGAGCGAAAACCAGATGACGATTCGGACAATAAGAAGAGATCTAAAGACGATAAAGGGCGAGAATGTCTCCTTCACTATCGCAGCAAGCGGGCAGCCAGAGAGACGGTATAGGATTACTAACGCTTTCACCAGCCAAGAAATAGGCCTGTCGCAGTACACCTACCCCATCGCCAAGCTGATGGATAAATATGTGCACCTGCGTCAACTACCTATACCGCTCATAGACGGTGCCACCCCGACCCTGCTGATAGGCTCCGACCATGCAGACCTCATCGTCCCGATAGACCGGGTCCACACAGGGCCCAGAGGCTGTCCTGCAGCAGTCGAGACCCGCCTAGGATGGACATTACAAGGCCCCCTCGCTAAGTCTCTTAACCGAACAGCAGCCACTAACTGCCTCCACTCCAGAGTGATGGAAGAAGACACCACCCTCCTACAGCATGTCGAGAGGCTATGGACACTAGAGACAATGCCCTTTAAGAACGAAAAGAAAGACATTCGTTCCAAGGAAGACATTTACGCTATAGCCCTCCTCGAGCAGGGGACAAAGAGAGTCAAAGTCAACGGAGTGATGAGATACGCAACTCCACTCCTGAGGCGAGAGGGTATGCCTACCTTCCACGCCCCAAAAGAAGCGACGGAGCGGTATCTATTGAACACAGAGCGGCGCCTAGCCAGAGACCCCGCTCAAGAGACGGTGTACCGCGCTGAGATTAACAAGCTAATCACAGCGGGACACATAAAGAAAATTGACATTAAAGAGGCCGATCAGACGACCGAATCATGGTACGTGCCGCACCACAAAGTCCACCACAACGGCAAGGATCGTATTGTGTTCAACTGCAGCTACCAGATCGGATCACAAAATCTGAATAAAGAGCTCTTGCCCGGCCCAACACTCGGCCCCTCTCTACTAGGCGTGTTACTACGTTTCCGCCAAGACAAGGTGGCCATCAGCGGCGACATCAAAGGGATGTTCCTGCAGGTGAGACTAGTGGAGGAGGACAAGCCCCTGCTGCGGTTCCTATGGAGAGAGAGGATCGGGGATGAGCGACCAGCCATCTATCAATGGGAAGTCCTCCCTTTCGGAACCACATGCAGCCCATGCTGTGCTACGTTTGCACTGCAAAAGCACGTCGCAGAGGACCCAGCAGCTGATGAAGAGGTCCGACAAAGTGTAGGAAATAGTTTCTACGTGGACAACTGTCTGCAAAGCGTCTCGACGCCAGAAGAAGCCGAGGCCCTTCTACTCAAGCTCCGCGCCTCCCTGATCAAAGGCGGCTTTGATCTCAGGCAGTGGGCCAGCAGCGACCCGCAAGTATTGCGCAGCCTCTCCCCCGAGGACAAGGCAGCAAGCATCGAGACCTGGATGGCGACCATCCCAGGAGAAGCCCAAGAAATGACATTAGGACTAGTCTGGCGCTTCAAAACAGACTCGCTCCATTATAAACACACACCCCTGACCAAGGAGCAGGGAAGGTCGACTGCACTACCGACCACCAGACGGAGTGTATACAGAACACTCGCCAGACAATATGACCCGTTGGGATGTATTCTACCTTACACCACCAGGGCAAAGATGATTGTAAGAGCGTTATGGGACAAGGACCAGGGCTGGGACGACCCCATACCCGAACACCTTGCATCCACATGGAGAGAGTGGGAGACGGAACTCAGCTCACTCCCAGGTGTCAACATACGCCGCAGCTACTTCCCACCCACAGTGAGGCCGGAGACGTGCCAGATGGACCTGCACGTCTTCAGCGACGCCTCCGAAGTAGCCTACGGTTCGGTGGCCTACTTGCGTGCCCGAGAGGAGGGAGGAGAAATACATACTGCTTTCATCCTGGCTCGCTCAAGAATAGCCCCACGAAAGCAACAATCTATCCCGCGTCTAGAGCTCTGCGCAGCCCTAGCAGGAGCGCAACTCGCCACGTTAATCCAACGTGAACTCACCATTCCGGTGCAAAGAACAATCTTGTGGTCAGACTCCACGACAGTACTCACATGGATCCGGTCTGATTCGTGCAGATACAAGGTCTTCGTGGGAGTCAGAGTCACAGAGATTCAAGATTTGGAGGTGTGTGGACACAAAACACAACCCAGCTGACGTCATCACCCGGGGAATGTCCCTGGATGACCTCACCCGTCACAACCTATACAGTGACGGGCCAGAGTTCCTCAAGCTCCCGGAAGAAGAGTGGCCTACACCCACCCCACGGGAAGTGAGTAAAGAGGAGGCCGAAAACAAGAAATCTATGTTCTGTGGATTGAACACACTCGTCTCCACAGACCCCGACATAGACGATTGCCTCACCCTAGAGAGTGCGCAGCTAAAGACATTCCTGTGGCACCACCCAGAGGTTCAGCTCACTACTGACATTACAGCAGCTGACTACGAAGAAGCAGAACTTCTTCTACTACAACGAGCCCAGAGAGACTCGTTCCCCGATGAGCTAGACTGTCTACAGGGAGCAAAGCCCGTCCCATCAGACAGCAGACTGCTCCACCTAGCCCCCGAGAGCGACGCCCATGGTCTCATCAGAGTGGGTGGTCGTCTGCGGAGAGCTCCAGACTTACCGGATGACGTCAAGTACCCGATAGTCTTAAACAGCCGACACAAGGTCACAGAGCTGATCATAAAGAAATACGACGAGGATGTGCATCACGCCGGGGCAGAGAGAGTCTTCGCGGAGATCAGACGTCGTTATTGGATACTGCAAGGGAGAGAAGCAGTGCGGCGCTTCCAGCGAACCTGTCTAGACTGTCGTAAGTGGCGAGCGCAGCCCAGTATACCCCGGATGGCTGACCTACCTCCCTGTCGCCTCCGACTCGGCGACAAGCCTTTTCACTCCACCGGTATGGACTGTTTCGGCCCGCTGTATATAAAGAAAGGAAGAGGAACCGAGAAGCGGTGGGGTATTGTATTCAAATGCATGACCACCCGAGCGATGCATATAGAACTCCTTCCAACCATGAGCACAGACTCATTTAGGGCTGGGCGATATGACGATATTATATAAATATCGGGTACAGTTCATTAACGATACACTTTTTTAACGTATTGTGGATATCGTGATGTTTTGCCCAAGAGGATTGTGTCGCGTCAATCTGGTCCACACCCGTTCAAACTTTTGAACAACGCCGCCCCCACACACACTACTGCATCAAAGTTACTAATTATTATTAACAAAGGCATTCGTTTTGTGGCATTAACGTTATATAGTTACACGTTCAATAACATTCGCGTATTTACCCAAACATAGCAACGTCCGATGACGACATAGATAGCAAGCGTTACTGTTCATATCTCAGCCCGTGCGGAGTTGTGCATGCCCATTCTGCGGTCTGTTAATAAAGTTTTCAATCAGACAGATGTATGGAAAGGCTTTTATTATAACATTCGTTGCAATAAAATCATTATGGCTTGTTTAGTCATGCTGCGGTGCGCTGGTCACTCGTCTGCCGCAGGGAGCTGTTGTCGTTGAGCTGAGCTGAGCTCTCGTCAAAATCAATTGCGGAAGTAAAAAACGCATAGAGCTTGCCGATTGGTGCTAAGAACAGCAGGGCGGGTTCAATCGGTGTGTGACGTAATTGGCAGACTCGACTGTCAATCAAAATTATTCTGTTGCCGGCTGAATGATCGAATGAATGAAAACGTTATTAACTATTGCAGAATGGGTACAATACAGTACAGCTCAATACAACAACAGTGGACTGGGGGATGAAGACCAGAAAAAGACGTTCGGCTTTTTTACATAAGGGTCCTCCATTTTCAATTCATCAAAACATTTAGAGACATACAAATATACAGTAGTTTCATAAAAATGCTAAAATGCTATTTATTGATTGATTGATTTAAAACTTTATTAACATATTGCAGAATGGGTACAGTACAGCTCAATACATACAATTGTTAAGGGGATGCAGACCAGAGAAAGTATTTCGTCTTGTTTACATCAGGGTCCCCCATTTTCAATTAATCATATTTCATATCTAAATCATATAATATCTCATTGCTAAATATATGCAATATATAATCTAATAATCCAATAATCTAAATCTAATATATAATATAAAAATGCTAAATGCATGGGTATTTTATTTAGTCTTAGTTTAATGTTAGCTTGCAAACTCAAATACTGTCTTGGTAAGCCTCATAATGAATTGTTTGGGGAAAAAAAGAAAAACATTGTGATGTGTATCGTGTATCGCCAAAAGGTCAGAAAATATCGTGATATCATATTTAGGCCATATCGCCCAGCCCTAGACTCATTCCTTATGGCCTTCCGAAGATTCACATCGCGGAAAGGCAAACCGTCTATATTATTGTCTGATCACGGGACAAACTTCAAAGGCGGAGAAAGAGAGCTGAGAGAGAGCTTCCAAGCTATGGGCCCAGAACTTAAGACCCACCTCGCTCCATCCCAGATTGACTTCCAGTTTAATCCCCCGAACGCACCTCACTTCGGTGGAACTTGGGAACGAGAAGTACGTTCAATAAAGACAGCCCTGTACGCCGTGCTTGGGGCCCAGACCGTGGCGGAAGAAGTCCTAATGACAGTCCTCACGGAGATCGAGGGAGTATTGAACTCAAAGCCCCTCGGTTACGTCTCAAGTGATGTAGCAGATGTCGACCCAGTCACCCCCAACACACTCTTGATGGGGCGGCTGGACCCCGCGCTACCACAGACAATGTACAGGCCTGAAGAAGCGAACGGCCGAAGAATGTGGAGGTACAGTCAAGTATTGGCTGACAAGTTTTGGAACAGCTTCCTACTCCACTATCTACCGTCTCTACAGACCCGCCAGAAATGGGTGAAAGAGAGAGACAATTTGACAGAAGGAACAGTCGTCATGATTATCGACCAGTCACTACCCCGAGCTATGTGGCCGGCTAGCCGCGTAAGCAAAGTGATCACCGGTGCCGACGGAAAGGTCCGAGCAGCCGAAGTGCTCGTCCAAGGACGGATCTACACCCGACCCGTGGCGAGGCTAATGGAACTGCCAAGGCTCCCCGATACTATCGATGACGACCATGACCCCATGACTTTGTGAACTGCCCGACCCCTCACAACAGACATTGAGTAGTGGACAGTGCGGTTAATCTGTCTCTGCTTAGCTAATTAGGTGGGACTAATTAGGAGGCGGCTGTTACAAAGGATCAGATTAAACCGAATATATATATTTATTGATTGATATATATTGCATAGTATTTGTATATCGTTTGATATCCCTTGTATATTCCTTGTACATATACACGGAATATCCCTTTAGCCTAGTACAGACCATAATATTTCATTCTCCTATTGGACAGCGGTCCACAGGCGCCAGGGCCATGCCTCCAGAGTCAGGTTCAAGGCCACCGTCAAGACATGTCTGTACATGCCCGGCCTTGCCCAGGGATACGAGACAGAAATGAGGTTGGCACTAGATTGTTCGCCGTGCATATAAATATGGCGCAGGTGAATACAGAAGTAGAGTTACCCAATAAGTTGAAGCCTCACCCACGATACTCCGTGCGGTGAAGTATGGCCTGTTTGGCCCCAAATAGAGCATTGAGACCGCGTGCGAATTAATAACTGAATTGTCAGAGTTTGGCGCTATACCGTCGAGTGCGACATATTTCTATTAAGTCAGTAATAGTCTATTTGTGTATAGTGTATCGTGCGGCTAAAGTTCTACAGTGACCAGCATCACCAACGCTTCCTCGTATCAGCTAGAGTGCTTATCCAGGCTGGCAGGGACCGAAACTAAAGCCCGCCGCCCGCCAGGGGCGGGCTGTTTTTACCTTTGGCGCATGACACTTAGAGGGCTGCCCGCCGTGTGGCGTGTAGACGTGTAGTTCATAACTTCATAACGATACTCTTGTGCGAGTACAGATTATAGCCGCTCGTCTTTTTTTTCTCCGCCGCGAGATCGTTAAAAAACTACAAGTCCCACATCGCACTAGGTCCAATCACAGTAGAGTGACGTGACTGGTTTCATGAGAAAAAAAGCAAATGACCAATCGGAAGCTATCATTTGGCTTGTTTACTTCCATCTGCTCCAGTCTATATCGGACCTCCAAGAGCTAACGTTACTGTTTAAACAATGACCCAGTCAACTATTCACTTTTAGTTTAATACATGACGAGGCATTGTCTAACGGTATCTAGCTGGCTAGCTACTGATAGCTGCTGATATCAACAAATGCTCCAGCAATAGTCTACTCGAGTGCATAATACCTCCGTTCCCTTGTTAGCTAGCTTAGCTAGCTCACGTTGATCCATCTGTCCCAGTAAACTAAATTGTCTTAACGTTATCTACCGGGCTAGCAGTAGCTACAGATAGCTCCTGATATCAATGTCTTATAACATTGATTGAATGCGTATTCTAGCTGAGGGCATGTTGAATGTGATTTGACCAAAGAACGGTAACGTTATAAACAGGTCCAGCTGCATCGCCGGAGAATCCTTGCATGCTGAATGTAGGGTCTAGCTGAATATAGGGTCTAGCTGCAGGGCCGGAGAATCCTTGCTGGAGCTGGAGGCTACTCAAGTATACACACAGACAGTGGAGCTGTTTGCAGATAGCAAGCATTTTGACTTATTGCGTGGTGGCGATGTCTCGCAGATAATACAACTACAAGTATGATTATATAATATATATTTTATTTAAAAAAAAATGTTTATATAAAATATATATATATATTTTTTTAATCAAAAAAAATTTGGCAGGTAAGAAATATGCTTGGCGGGTAGACTCTTCCCATCTACCCGCCACTGGCCGGTGAGTCAAAAAGTTAATTTCGCTCCCTGCAGGCTGGGCTGCTTTCATGGCGCTTTCACCCGAGGAGACCTAGACGAGAACCGTGTGGACATGTACACTGGATTAATCTACCCGACGACTACATAGCCCTTTGCGGCTGGATTATATTTGTTTTGGTCCTGTGATTTATGGAGCGGAGAATCGCCGACGCCTACACGTGTGGGATTTACCCTGTGAGGAGCCACGTCGAGTCTGCGCCTCAGAGAGCCTGAGGCCGGCTAGCTTTCTTCACTGTGGAGCTACAGTCTACGGAGAACAGCTGTATTCGTCTGTGGATCAAGAGACTATTGCACCGTCTCCTGTACTTGGAGTCTCCTTAGTCATCGTTGACCAGACTCTCTACTACCGACAGATCCTCTACCCCTGCTGGCTTACAACCGGGGGGACCCTTCCAGTATCTCCCGCTATATATTACTAGTGTACCATAGATATAATTCCCTAAGATTCAGGTTGTATAATTACCTCCTGCGTAACCAGAGAATGGACATTCATTATTGATTTGCCTACGCACATTCCTTTGCCTTATAAGCGCATCCAAAGTAAAATAGAGAAGTATATTATGTACCTTTTGCTGCAATAAATACTTAATTACCACTTTGTGTGGAACCGATTCATTGTGGGAAGTGTTCATCATATATATATATCATGTACTGTATGGCCAGTAATTAAAGTACATAAAGCGGTAGTGGTTTAATGATACCATACTTATCAATACAGTCAGGGAATTGTACCCCTCAGTTACAATATATATATTTTATAAAAAAATATAAAAATGATAAAAAATAATTTAAATTTTTTTTAATCAAAAACGATCGGATCGGTATCGGCCGATATGGCTCACGACGATCGGTGATCGGTATCGGTGGCAAAAAAACGTGATCGGGGCATGACTGGGGTGATGGCGGCTGCTGAGTCTCTGAGGAATTTGGAGGGGATGTTGTCATGGCCAGTGGCCTTGTTCGGTTGGAGGGCGCTCAGTTTTTTGAGTACCTCATCTGTAGTTACCATTTCCAGTTTGAAGTCGTCTTTGTGGACGCCTAGGTTCTTGTAGTATGCTACTATGTGTTCTACCCCATACTGCCCTGAGTGGGAGGGTAGTTTGTTTACCAGTGTTGTGGCTATGTCTGTGAAGAAAGTGTTTAAGTACTTGGCTAAATCCAGTTTGTCTGTGATGAGCGTGTTGTCCGTCTTTATGTTTATGTTTGAGAACCTGGTTTTAAGTTTTTTACTGCAAATTGAGTAATTTCCAAAGTTCATGTGGTTTATTTTTGTTTTCCTCAGTTTTGTCACTGACTGAACTGTCCTGGGGCACAGGAAGAACATACTGACTGAACTGTCCCGGGGCACAGGAAGAACATGTGTGAATTCTTAAAATGGGTGGCTTTCCAATGGTGACAGCAATTACAACTATTCATGTTATTATTCTGCCTCCCTCCAGACCCCCCACAGCTCTCTGTCTGTGAAGAGGAGGTTCCCCCTGAGCAGCAGGAGAGGAGCCCCAGTCTGAGCCAGGAGCAGACAGAGCTCCTACAGATGAAAGAGGAACAGGAGGAACTCTGGACCAGTCAGGAGGGAGAGCAGCTTCAAGGTCTGGAGGAGGCTGGTATCATCAAGTTCACATTCAACCCTGTCCCTGTGAAGAGTGAAGATGATGAAGAGAAACCTCAGTCCTCATGGTTTAACCAAACCCAGGACCCAGAGCTCCTACAGATTAAAGAGGAACAGGAGGAACTCTGGACCAGTCAGGAGGGAGAGCAGCTTCAAGGTCTGGAGGCTGGTATCAAGTTCACTTTCAACCCTGTCCCTGTGAAGAGTGAAGATGATGAAGAGAAACCTCAGTCCTCATGGTTTAACCAAACCCAGACTGAGGAAAACAGAGAGACAGAGCCTCTAGCCAGCACCTCAACAGAACAGATGAAAACAGAACCTGATGGAGAGGACTGTGGATTATCAGAACCAGTCAGTAACTTAGCTGGTGATTTAGAACCAACTACAGATGGCCAGCTCCTCTCTTCAGACTCTTCTGGAAGGGATACTGATGACAGTGATGATTGGCTGGAGACTAGTGAACCTCATCCTGGTTTAAACTCACTGACATCAAAGAAGACACAGAAAAACAAAGGACAGAGTTTGTCTAACAGCAACCAGTTCAAGAGCTCTGTGGTTTCATCCCATGAGGTGAAATTATCAAACCAAATACCATGTGAGACCTGGAGCTGTAAAGTGTGTGGGAAATGTTTTCCTAATAGGACAGCTTTAATGCACCATCTTAAAGCCCATTCTAGTGACTGTGGTTTGTGTGGAAAACATTTGGAACCCACAGAGAGCTTGAAACTTCACCTTCAAACTCACAGGACATGTACTGTTTGTGGCAAGAAATATACTGACATTGCACTCTTGGAAGCACATATGAGAAGCCATACTGGGGAAAAGCCCTATAGTTGCACACTGTGTCCTAAAAGATATAGTAGACGGGGAGACCTGAATAGTCACATGAGAAGCCATACTGGGGAAAAGCGGCAAAAGCCCTATAGTTGCACACTGTGTCCTAAAAGATATATTACACTGGGAGAGCTGCATATTCACAAGAGAAGCCACACTGGGGAAAAGCCCAATAGTTGCACCCTGTGTCTTAAAAGATATATTACACAAGGAGACCTGAATAGACACATGAGAAGCCATACTGGGGAAAAGCCCTATAGTTGCACCCTGTGTCCTAAAAGATATATTAGACTGGGAGAGCTGAATATTCACATGAGAAGCCATACTGGGGAAAAGCCCTATAGTTGCACCCTGTGTCCTAAAAGATATACTACACTGGGAGAGCTGAATATTCACATGAGAAGCCATACTGGGGAAAAGCCCTATAGTTGCACCCTGTGTCCTAAAAGATATATTACACTGGGAGTGCTGAATATTCACATGAGAAGCCATACTGGGGAAAAGCCCTATAGTTGCACCCTGTGTCCTAAAAGATTTACTACACTGGGAGTGCTGAATATTCACATGAGAAGCCATACTGGGGAAAAGCCCTATAGTTGCACCCTGTGTCCTAAAAGATATACTGCACTGGGAGAGCTGAATATTCACACGAGAAGCCATACTGGGGAAAAGCCCTATAGTTGCACCATGTGTCCTAAAAGATATACTACACAGGGACACCTGAATTTTCACATGAGAAGCCACACTGGGGAAAACAGAGAGACAGAGCCTCTAGCCAGCACCTCAACAGAACAGATGAAAACAGAACCTGATGGAGAGGACTGTGGATTATCAGAACCAGTCAGTAACTTAGCTGGTGATTTAGAACCAACTACAGATGGCCAGCTCCTCTCTTCAGACTGTTCTGGAACTGATACTGATGACAGTGATGATTGGCTGGAGACTAGTGAACCTCATCCTGGTTTAAACTCACTGACATCAAAGAAGACACAGAAAAACAAAGGACAGAGTTTGTCTAACAGCAACCAGTTCAAGAGCTCTGTGGTTTCATCCCATGAGGTGAAATTATCAAACCAAATACCATGTGAGACCTGGAGCTGTAAAGTGTGTGGGAAATGTTTTCCTAATAGGAACGCTTTAATGCCCCATCTTAAAGCCCATTCTAGTGACTGTGGTTTGTGTGGAAAACATTTAGAACCCACAGAGAGCTTGAAACTTCACCTTCAAACTCACAGGACATGTACTGTTTGTGGCAAGAAATATACTGGCATTACACTCTTGGAAGAACATATGAGAAGCCATACTGGGGAAAAGCCCTATAGTTGCACACTGTGTCCTAAAAGATATAGTAAAAAATCTCACCTAAACGAACATATAAGACATCATACTGGGGAAAAGCTCTATATTTGCACACTGTGTCCTAAAAGATATATTACACAGCAAAACCTGAATAAACACATGAGAAGCCATACTGGGGAAAAGCCCTATAGTTGCACACTGTGTCCTAAAAGATTTAGTGGAAAATCTAGCCTAAAAGAACATATAAGAAGCCATACTGGGGAAAAGCCCTATAGTTGCACCCTGTGTCCTAAAAGATATAGTCAAAAATCTCACCTAAACGAACATATAAGACGTCATGGGGAAAAGCTCTATATTTGCACACTGTGTCCTAAAAGATATATTACACAGGGAGACCTGAATAGACACAAGAGAAGCCATACTGGGGAAAAGCCCTATAATTGCACCCTGTGATAAAATATTTGGTGCAAAACGTGACTTAAAAGTACATATCAGAACTCATACTCGGGGAAAAAACATTTAGTCGTGAAGTTTGTGGGAAAGGATTTACTCGGAAGGCATATATAAATACACACATGAGGATTCACACCAGAGAAGAAACAAACTCACGTCCCTCCCTCCCTCATCTAGTTCACATTCAACCCCGTCCCTGTTGACTCATTGACCGCCACGCTCTTTTCCCATCTTTACTCAATGGCGCCAGCGTTATTGACCATTTTAGCGATGTTTGCGGACCCATCGTGTGTTCTGTATTATAGCTATGGAGACAATAGTATGGCTCATTTGACAGGCATTGTTTATAGTCCAAGACTGACTAACCAGTTAATTTCGACATACTTTAGTTTGTGCGCTATTCCATGCAAATTATTATTATTATAATTTTTTTTACAGTGCAATAAAATAGTTCTGGATTACTGTTCAACAGTTCAAAGTCGTCTTTACCTTCTCTGTTTGGTATCCACAGTTTAAAACTTGACAGTCTTCCCTCCTGTCTTATACCCACTTTGACCCTTCGAACCTCCCTCTCAGGGTGCAGTTCCCTCTCAGGGTGCAGTTCCCTCTCAGGGTGCAGTTCCCTCTCAGGGTGCAGTTCCCTCTCCGAGTGCAGTTCCCTCTCCGAGTGCAGTTCCCTCTCAGGGTGCAGTTCCCTCTCTCAGGGTGCAGTTCCCTCTCAGGGTGCAGTTCCCTCTCAGGGTGCAGTTCCCTCTCAGGGTGCAGTTCCCTCTCAGAGTGCAGTTCCCTCTCAGGGTGCAGTTCCCTCTCAGTGTGCCGTGTATGATTGATTGATTGATTGATTGAAAACTTTATTAACAGATTGCAGAATGGGTACAATACAGTACGGCTCAATACACATAAGTGTTAAGGGGATGCAGACCAGAGAAAGACTTTCATCTTGTTTACATCAGGGTCCCCCATTTTCAATTCATCATAACATATATGACATACACAACATACAGATAGACAGTACTGCTACATCTATACATTTATGACATACCAGATTTACAAATACAGTACTGTTTGTGATACAAAAAGAGTCTAAAAAAGAGAGTATATACATTTGACGTAGAAATTGTACATTGGAGGAGGTTGGGTAGGTGGGGGGGGAACTGTACATTGGAGGTGGGTGGGGGAAACTGTACAAGCAAAACTGTACATTGGAATATCGACTAAACCTTACTTCATCATCTATGTTTATTATGTAATCCTTCCTTATGTTTTCATGTTGTTCACCACACAGAAGGAGGCCCCTTAATTCAGCCTGACTGTGGGCAGTGACCTTCACATATACTGAATATATCATACATATAGTATATAACATAATATACTGTTTAATGTGTCCCAGCATTGACTACTGATAAAAGCAGCTTAAAATGTGTTTGTTCTTTGTTCGTTTTTCCCCTTCCTTTCCTTTATTCTTTGACATGTTTCTTTAATTTTTTTTAATTCCTTTTAAATCAACTTCCATAATGATGTAACCTTTTTCAATGTACGTAAAGCACGTTGAAATTGCCTCTATGTGGCACGGCTGAGTGGCGCAGTGGGCAAGGCGCTCACCACTAACGCAGGAGATGCTGGTATCGAGCCCAGCTCTCGGCGTTGCTACCGGCTTGGCCGGCCGTCATACTAACACAATTGGCAAGTGTTGGAGGGTGGGAAAGCCGGTGGGTGGGGATTGGACGTTGTGGACAGCGACTCCTACAAGTCGGTTTGGTGATGCCGGTGCGGCGGAAACAGGAAGTATCGGGGGCAGCGTGAGCCTCCCACGCGTTACTCCTCGCCACAGAGTTCGAGCTGCTGCGGTGAAAAGATGCGACAGGCTGCCTCCTCGTGTACCGGAGGGGACACGTGATGCAAGGCTTCTATCCTCACTACAGCCGACCAGTGGGAGGCATAGTCTAGCAACGTTCAAGACAGGGGAGGGAAGAATTGGAAATATGAAATTGGGATGGGAGAAAAATAGAAAATGGGGAGAAAAAGTGGATAAAAAAAAAATTGCCTCTATGTATGAATGGTACTACATAAATACATTTGCCTTGCCTTTGCCTGTATTGACCTGAACATCTCCTGCTTTTGCTGGCATCTAGGAAGGGGTACAGAATTGAGCATGGAGCACCGACCTGATAAATATTTATATTTATTTATATATATATATATAGTAAGGGATATGTACAGATATAGATATAGTATTAATATATGTACAGTTTATGTACAGTGATACAGGTATAAAGACACTATGGTAGTAAGTCATACTGGCCAGCAGCGTAACTAGTAAGAGTAGGTAAGGGACATGTACAAAATGTATAGATAGATAGAGGCTAGTATCTACAGATCTACAAAGGATTATATGCAGGTATGTACAGACCGATGTGGATATATGTAAATGCAGCTATGGTTAACAGTTGGTTAATATAGTTATATTCGCTTACAATTTTATACGTTTATTTTTGCATATTAATAATAATACTCAGGATTGTATTTCATATGGGTTTATATAGATAATATGAGTGGCGCATGATTTCTTTTTGCTTGTGCAATTATTTAGTCTCACAAGACTTGTTTCCCACTTAATATCCGGTGACGTGTTTCCGCCTTTCTTTGAGACCCGACATGACTTGATGGATGGCTGTCTTGACTTTGCGGTCAATTCAAGCAAGTAAAATAGTTGTCTAACACAAGACAATATAACAAGAAAAAGGACAAAGACACAACACAATCGATGTTCTCTTATACTGTCTGGCACGCAGCCAATAAGGTATTGATTGCTATGGATGATGATTTTCGTTATATGTTGACGGTTGATGTTAGCTACGTTTTTGATGGGCTTTCAATTGCTAATGGTATCATTTGTATGTATTTACGGTTTGGATGGAGAATGGACAAGCTTCATTAAAATCAGTTCAAGAAATCTACTTGTATACCTCCCACCCCCTCCTAATGTACAGTCCCCTCCCCATCATATGTATATACTCTGTCAGGATCTAGGGGTAACAGTACTGTATATTTGAATACCGCCTATGTCACAAATGTATCTGTACTAAATACCTATATGTCCCTATGCCATAAATGTCATGTATGTTGTGTATGTCATAAATGTCTATATGAATTGAAAATGGGGGACCCTGATGGAAACAAGACAAACGTCTTTCTCAGGTCTGCATCCCCTTAACAATTGTATGTATTGAGCCGTACTGTATTGTACCCATTCTGCAATCTGTTAAATAAAGTTTTCATTCATTCATTCATACTGCGTCGTGCCTGGAGGATGTCACAATATATATGGATAGATACATATTAATACAACAACTCTGTACATACATCTGATTAGCACTATTGCTCAGTAGTATGAATGAATGAAAACTTTATTATTATAACATTGCAGAATGGGTACAATACAGTACGGCTCAATACACACAATTGTTAAGGGGATGCAGACCAGAGAAAGACTTTCGTCTTGTTTACATCAGGGTCCCCCATTTTCAATTCATGATATTTATGACATACATGTAGGGACATACAGGTATATAGTACTGTTACATTTGTGACCCAGAGATCCTAAAAGAAAATATATACATAGTTACATACGGTGGGGAGGAGACTGTACATTAGGAGGGGGTGGGTGGGTGGGGGGATTTGGACATTTACAGTGGCCAGTTTCTAATTGCAGTCTCCCGTAGGTGCTCTTTGAGGGTTGTTTTGAAGGTGGATAGTGATTCACATTCCTTTACGGCTGTGGGTAGGGCGTTCCACATTGTTGTGGCATAATTGCGGAACGTGTTTAGTCCCTTGTTTGAGCCGAATCTGGGTTGAACATGATTTGTGGAGCTCCCTCTGGTGTTGTGGGCGTGGTATTCACTGACCTTTGGGAAGTATTTCGACATGTACATGGGTACCTTAGTGGTGTAGTGTATCTTGTAGACCAGGCCCATTTAATAAAGTGTTCAATCAATCCACACAGTACATACAGTAACAAGGAAATATGAAATTACCTACCTGGGTTCCATCCTAGAGGCTAATCTTTCCTGTGACAAAATGGCATCCAATGTAAAGAATACCCTGAAGACTCTGGCAGGAGCACTCATTCAAGGGTACTACGACTATGCTTGCACCTCATGGTACCAAAGCACCTCAAAGGCGCTAAAAACAAAATTACAAACATCTCAAAACAAACTGGTCAGACTACTGCTTGACCTTACTCCTAGAACCCACCTCACCCCTGCCCACTTTGACAACCTAGGATGGCTTAGAGTAGACGACAGAGTACAGCAACTTGCAATGGGCCTGGTCTACAAGATACACTACACGACACATGGCCGCCTAGTTATAGTTGAATGTGGGGGTGCAATAATACTTTTTTTTATATCTATATATATATATATTAAACTAGATAGGACTCGTGCACATCTGGTTGGACCCCGACTGGAGGTGCAGGTCAGCGCAAGAGAGATAAATAAACTAAAAGGAGAAAACCTTCAAAGGAAAGAAGGGACCGCACACTCCACAGGACTCGTTTTTGCTTATTTATTGTTTGCACAACGCGTTTCGCTGTCGCTTCCTCAGGTGCTATGCAGGCACCTGAGGAATAGCACCTGAGGAAGCGACAGCGAAACGCGTTGTGCAAACAATAAATAAGCAAAAACCAGTCCTGTGGAGTGTGCGGTCCCTTCTTTCCTTTGAAGGTTTTCTCCTTTTAGTTTATATATATATATATATTTATTTTTTTTAAATTTAATTAACCTGTACGTGCAATTTCCTGCAATATAGAGCCTTCAATCATGACCAATAAAGCTGTTCTTTTCACCATAAAACTCAGTTTATATTGCAGTATGATAGCCAATTACTAGGGATGTTATCGTACACTTTAAGCTGTCTGATATTTCCATTACCTGTAACTCTTGGGTCTCTTTCTCTCCTTCTCTGCCTCCTCCCGAGTCTGTACAGTCACCATATCATTCTACATTAAGGAGAGCAATACACTTATGAATACACTGAACCGCTTTGAATACACAATCTTTATGCTACTCTGTAAAGAAAGGGAGAGAGGGGGGGGATATATGATCCAAGTATTTGTGTCTTAATTTGTTATGTTATCCTACACTTAGATAGAATAGAATAGAATAGAAATACTTTTATTATCCTGTGGGAAATTTGACACTGCAACTCAACATTTAAACATTTAGACAGGACAGGTCACGAATTAGAATAATAACACAAATCAATCAAGTTGCCTAGGATAAGAGTAGAGTAAAATAGAATAAAAATGAAATAAAATATACAGAAATAAATACAGTAAAAATATACTGAGCATGGGGGAAGGGCATGGGGCATGGGGGGTACAGGTAGTAAAAAACAACACAGCAATGTAAACAATTTGGTCAGTATAATTTAACTATCTAACGAAATATAGTTCATTTAAGCTGTCTGTCTGATATTTCCATTACCTGTAACTCTTGGGTCTCTTTCTCTCCTTCCTGAGTCTGTACAGTCACCATATCATTCTACATTAAGGAGAGCAATACACTTATGAATACACTGAACATCATTATGAAACATTTCTATTGCACCCTTACTTACAATTCATGATGAATTGAAAATGGGGGACCCTGATGTAAACAAGACGAAAGTCTTTCTCTGGTCTGCATCCCCTTAACTATTGTGTGTATTGAGCCGTACTGTACTGTACCCATTCTGCAATCTGTTATTGATTGATTAAAAATGTTATTAACATATTGCAGAATGGGTACAATATAGTACGGCTCAATTCACACAATTGTTAACACTTTGACGACCGCTGGGACCTGTCTAATATGGTGGTAGAGGACCAAGGTTTGTCAACACACTGATGTCTTTTTGTAGAGCTATATCTATACTTTAGTATTGCTATCTGTCCATTCTCATTGTCACTTGAGTTCATAAACCGTCCCTTCAAAATGGCTTAAAGAAAAAAAAATCCATCAATAGGTTGTCATTTTATAGCACCGTGAATATAAGCTTTATCGCAGATTTCGTCTCATCTATTTTCTGGAAAGCTAGTTATGTAGCTAAAGGCTACTAACGTTATATTCAACGGCATTTCCGTTTTATATATGCTAAAGAAATAACACAAACTGCATATGATCCGGGCTCTCCCAAAGCATGTATGGATGAAAGGGGGGCGGCGGGGGAGGTCGTTTAGTATTATTGATCACCAATAACAGTGTCCGTGTAACTGCCACATTCACCGATCGGCTGCTTGCGTTACACAGCAAGGTCCGATCCGGCTGTAATTTAGGTGAAAAGGGTCTTATATCAGGATCTGGCCGGTATTGCATGTTCTCGATTCCACAGACGAGGGTAGATCTGCAGAGCCGGTCGGGGATCTTGATCCGGTTATTAATATGGAATAAAACAATAACAACTTGCCACGGCTATATACGTGCCTCTGGTCCACAACGCATGGCACCGAAACCCGTATATATACGTGGCCGGTCCCCATGGGGATGCAGACCAGAGAAAGACTTTTGTCTTGTTTACATCAGGGTCCCCCATTTACAATTCATAATGAATTGTAAGTAAGGGTGCAATTAACACCGTGCAATCCATTATTTGTGGAGCCCGCCCTTTAAGTCTTTGAGCTATTAGGCTACTATGGTTCTTACTTTGCGTTTTGGTGTACTGAAAAATGCTCTGATGTCTGTATTCTTTCTTTTATCTGCCACGCACGCACACACGCTTACTACCATAGTGTCTTATACCTGTATCACTGTACATATTACTATTACTACAACTCTGTACATAGATCTGATTAGCACTATTACTCAGTAGTACTAATTTATATATTTTATACCCAGTTTAATCACCTGTATATTGTATATTACTATTGCACTTTACTGTTACATTTGCACTCTGGTTGGATGCCAAACTTATTTTTGTTGAACTGTACTTGTGCTGCATGATGACAATACATTTGAATCTAATCTAATCTAAACTCATGAATCATTGTTTTCCTCACATGTCTCCACGGTGAACATAGAATACAAAAAAACGGTAGCCATACTTGACGAATTGAAGTTAACAGGGGATAAAACTATATCAAAACATCTGTTTACAAACTCTCAAACACATCATGCAGTATAATCCAAGTCTCATTTATCCAGTCGTATGCTCAGTACCTCCCAAAACCCATGCACTTTTGCTAAAAACCTGCTAACAAAAACATTTCCGGTTAAACACTCATGCAGGAACGAGTAGCACGCTCAGGAAAGCTAACCTGCTCATCGGGAGCAGTTAGGGGTTAAAGGAACACGCCACCATTTTGGGAAATTAGCTGTACTGTCTTCTCCAGAGAGAGACAAGAAGATAGATACCAGTTTCCTCTCTCTTCCATTGATTGTGCTAAGCTAGGCTAACATGCAGCCAGATAGCTTTCTACTGAACGCACAGAGAGGAAACTGGTATCTATCTTCTTGTCTCTCTCTGGAGAAGACGGTAAGCTAATTTCCCCAAATGTTGGCGTGTTCCTTTAAGTGTCTTGCAATACAATGTTAATCCGTAGCTAACATTGTATTGCACTATCTCAGGACTTTAGCATGTCTATTTTATCATGCCTATTTTATGTCTATTTTATTACCTGTTTATTATGTCTATTTGATTATTTAGTATTATTGCACAATCAAAGCGGGCATGGCCACCCGCATTTCACTGTATGCCCTGGTATGTATGTGACAAATAACCTCTTGAATCTTGAATCTTGCTCAAGGACACTTCGACACGCTGCCCGGGAGGAGCAGGGAATCGAACCGGGAACCTTCTGATTACCAGACAACCGCTCTACCTCCTGAGCCACTGCCTGCCCGCCCGCCCGCCCGCCCGCCCAAGGTGCCAGGAGTTGTCAATGAGCCGGCAAGAATCTTCACTAATTGGTCACAGAAACTAGTAGTTTTTCATGCATTTTTCATGCATCCATGATTGGGACGTTTCCCCCCCCATGGTGATCGATATCCATGCAGGGTGCTGTTGCCTGTGTGACAAACCTCCAATTTAGGCTGTAATTTGGTCACAACTACAGTGGTCACAACTGCTCTTACCGTCAACAAGAGGTGGGCAGTCTTATTTACAGTGGTCATAACCTCGTTCCCAGTTTTATCTCCTCCGTGAGATAAAGCCTGGTAAAGAACTATGGCCGAAAGTGTGTATGGGGTAGAATTTCCGGTGTATGTACTTCCCCTGGAAGCTGCCTCCGAACGGACCAAACGTTTCCCGAATCCTGTCGTGTAGTAAATTCTTCAGGCAAAGCCGTTGCAGTGGCTTAAACGAGGAAATATTGTGCACTTCACACGTTTCTATAATTGTTTTGTCGACACCGGAAAGCCTGTAGCCTGTACTTCCTGTACTTCCGTTTACACACTTTAGGAGGCATATCTTTACCAGCCTACAGTGGTCACAGCTGCTCTAGGTAAGTCCTATATCATTGGTCTACTATAGTGGCCGCGGACGCTCTTACAGCCAATGACAGACGGGCAGTCAGGGAACTTTGGCACTGTTGACAAAAATGCCAGCGCTGCGATTTCTTCAGTTTGGATGTGAGCTGAAGTCTGCTAGCTCTGCGCCCAGGCGGATGCATAAACAGCCACCCCTATACACATGGAACACACAGTGTCAAATACAACGGGCTCAGCAGAATTATAATGCGCTCTAAGCAGACAGCAGTAGGTGTAAAAGAGGTTATACCACTTGGTCGTACTTGATCAATCACTGCTGACCCTTTGTGTCATTGAGTGATACTTTTTGATGGGTCATATATAGAAGAAACATTTATTAGATTATTAGTTACTGTATTAAATGCGCTGTAAGTCATTCAAATATTTGTTAAATAGCTTTACATTCCGACAGCCATGTTTACAGCAGTCCCTCCACTCTGCAGTAAACAGTCATCACTGATATAGTGTCTGGTCAGTAACATGGGTCTCCCTGTCCCTCCTTGAAGTGGATTTCCCAAGCTATTTCGGTTCTGCTCTGATCAGAACCGGGTTGCGTTAGTACTCTGCGTTGTGATTCAATACCTTAAAGCTCTGGGAATCACTTCTGTTCAAACTGAGCGGTGCAGGCAGAAGGAATTAGGAGGAAAAATAGTATAACAGTTGTTTAATGAAAGTTTAAGAGTACAATAAGAAAATGCTATAGTTGTGATCACAAACACTATGCCGTGAGTGATACAACCAGACTAAAGAAGAGAATGCTAGTTGGTGAGTTGTTGAAAGTCTCTGTTTGATAACAAAGACTTGGTTTTCCCTCCAAGAAGTTCCTTGTCCTTGCCGCCTTGCTTTGTGGATGAGATGGTGGAGAGGTCTTGTCCTGTGGTTGGGTTGTTCCAGAGTCCTCCTTCCCCCCAGCACACCTCATTATATCCCCAAGGCCCAGTGTCTCGGAGTTGATGACATCATCACATTCTTTCCTCCAATCCCAGGTCTGCTAAGCTTGTATTTGAAAAATAGGGGTTTGGCTTAATAGCCCAACCCCCTTCACATAACTGCAAACGGAGGCTGTCCTTACATAGTCAACAATATATACTGTCCTTTGTTTAATACTAACAATCTACCTTAAACATTGCATTATTTTCATTTCCTAATATCTATATTTGAATTACAATTGCCCACATAAACACAGATATATTTCTTTATCACTAAGTCTACTGACTTTCAGAAAATATCTAACAAATCTAATCATTCTGTTAGCTTAATAGAATACAAATCAATACATAGAACAATCAATTAATCATATTGAACATAAATGAAAACAGAACAGGCACATTAACTAATTACCTACTTTAAGTATGATTTTAACTTACTTCAATGACTTCAGAATTCAAGAACAATATACCAGGAAATAGTTAGCTTGTTTGGAGATCTTCTCTGTGTGTGTGTGTGTGTGTGTGTGTGTGTGAATGTGTGTGTGTGTGTGTGAATGTGTGTGTGTGTGTGTGACTATGTGTGTGTGTGTGTGTGACTATGTGTGTGTGTGTCTATGTGTGTGTGTGTGTGTGTGTGTCTGTGTGTGTGTGTGTGTGTCTATGTGTGTGTGTCACAGGAAACTCCAGCGAGATAACATGTTTACGTGACCTTTTGGTCTTTTGTTTCGATCTTACAGAGCCCATTGTCTTAAACTCTTCCCAGGCCATGGCAGATGGCCCTTGGGTTCCTGTCGTAGATAGAATCATTTGACCACTCACTTCATATGTAAATCGACCTGTGTGCCCACAATGGCAATCAGTCTATGTAAACACACACACAATCTATGAATTATTGTTTTGAGGGCCAAGTATTTCTACACATTAGTTAATCATGAGATCTATGTTTGGGAATTTACCACAGTTCCCCACTTGGATAGTTTACCTATCCTTAATATGTCAAACATAGATATCAATCTCTACACACTACTATCTAGATAACACTTAAGACATTTTAAATCATATTAGGATAAAATATATATCTGATTTGCCACACTCAGATCCTAAAATTCAAATTAGCCATTTCAGTTTGTGATCGTGTGCACAGTCTTTAACAACTTGTTCTCGTACCAAGATCAATTTCCATTGGTCTCAACTGTGAGTTGTCAAATTCTGACTTGGAGCATTGAGGAGGGGGGTCTATGTTTTCTAGATTTGACCCGGCCTCCTCTTTGTTGCTCAGAGCTGATGCAGTATCACGACTGCTGGGTGCAACTCCCCATTCTGGGAGGTGGAATTTAGAAAGCAAATTGCCTTTCTATTACACCCCATCTTCTGTCAAGAACATCTTGACTCGTGTTGACCTCTATTAGGGGGTAGGACCCCCTGCTGTATTGCTGGTTCAGTTGAACCCGGAGCTCTTTCCTCGGGTGTCGCTGTCACGTCTGTGAGGAGGTCATCGCTGGCTGCCCAACCCCCGTTGACCCTCGGATTAGTGGAAGAGGTTTGTTTCTCCTCCCCTCCGCCTGGTCGTCGATAGGGGCGATAGCAGCTCCCCCCCTTCGCTTGTTGACCCCCTGGTCAATAGTTGAGGCCTTGCTTCTGTTGACAGCCGGAGTTGTTGCTGAGGCCTAGCCGCCTGTCTCCTCGTTGGTTGTCTGTCGTTTCCCTCTGAAGCCTCAAGACTCGGTCACTGCGTTGGCCAAGACTCTCCCGGCCCGAGAGGTAGGCGTCTCCTGGTTCTCCGCAGTGTTGTGGCTCCCCATGGAGCCGCTGGGTAGACACTAGCCAGTGTCCTGGCGCTTTGACCCTTTTAACCTCCTTCCAGTTAAGAGTACCCTCCTCCCGTTCGGATGCACTCCTTCCCCTACTTAGATGCACCTCTCCCCGTAAGGTTTAGGCAGTCCGCTACGACGCAACAACCAGCTCCTTTCTCAGGACTGCCTTGTCCGACGTCGGCCCCTCTCCCCCAACAGAGATGCAGGTCTCCACTTCCGGCGGTAAGGTCTCCTCTCATGAACGGAAGCAGTCCCCTTATTTTACCTTCAGGTGCAGTTTAAGGCTGGGTCCCTTTCCAACCTTAGGAGAGACAATCCAGATTCCTCTGAATTGACACCCCTTATCCTTCTGCTTCCCAGTGGTTCTTTTCAAACCTGCTGATCACAGAAGCACAACTCGCCTACTAACCCTGTATCGGTTAGTAAGGTTACTGTGGCCTGACTGTACATTGAGCCAGGTGCATTCATGCCACTGTTGTCCAGTCACTCACGGTCCCACATCCCGCGTGTCTGTGACTATAAACAGGGTCATAACGCTCTCCCAACCGGCTGTCGACCCAGTCGATAGCGACCTCATAGTCCGTCATCAAGTCAGGACCCCAAGCGGCAGACTGTCCGTAGTACCTATCAGCCACTCAGTTTAGAAACCGACGGTCTTGTCCCCACCCCACTTGCTCTGGGCATGGAAATATTGACCGTTTTCGCCAGCCTTGCCTGTTCACGGCAGGAGCTTTGCCCCTTCCGGTGCACCGCCCTGCTCCTAGGTGTGGACTGTCGCCCACGTACCACCCAGTGCCCACACCAACTTACGTGCGACGTTTCCTGGGCCGACTAGACGGTACCACAGTGGTATGTTATTTCATACCTCGTTACGCACGAGGGCCTTCAGTTTCTCCCCAGCACTATAGGTATGTGTTTAACGTGCGCCCAGACTCTTGCGAGCCCACTGCCGCCTGTTGTTGACTAGAGGTTCGGGGAGCCTACCCCCTCCCTAATCAACAGTACCGATGGCTGTTGTCTCCCCAATCTCCCATCCGTATCCTGCAGTGAATATATATCGCTTCGGGGGACAGTGCAGGTCACTTCTACCACAACAATTGATTGAGAATCCATAATTTCCATAATTTTCCTCCCTCAGACTCTCTTTACTGGTCTGAGCTTTGACAACTTTCTTTTCCAAATCATTTATCTATATATTTCATGGTTTTTAGATCATACATTTTCAAAATTCTGAAAAATTCACATGGCTCTCATTATATTATGCTGTCAAAACAGTATACTCCTCCACCTCTCGATGTGGAATACACATTCAAACATCGTTACCGTCGTCCTCTGGACAGCTGCACCCGGACCGGACGGTCAGCACTGACACCTCCACTCTCCCAGCACTCCTGTGTGTATGGCAACAAATCACAGTCCGCCTTAAACACACCTCTTCCACACCACAAGCCAATTATCAATTGCACACGTTCACACCCTACACAAGACTAATTTGGCCAATAGCGACCAAACCTATTGAGCTTCATTAATGTACAGAGAATCATGCTTCCCAACACTTTCACCAATCACGACACACCCCCAGCCCCTAAAACTGGGTATTCAATGGGCGGAGAACAAAAATCCATAACTAGCTCATGTTCCTTCACTTTGTTCCCAGTCCATTTTACAGACATATACTACCCCGTCCTGATGTGTCGAGATCACTCCCAGCTTGCCAGGTACCCTAAGAAAAAACACAGAAAGAAAGAAAACAGAAAACAAAACACAAAGAAAACGCTGCCAAACCAATAAATGAAAAAATAAACCAAACTTGTGAGCTTTTTCTTTTTTCTTCTGAGCTCATTTTTAACTAAGAAACAAAAAGGGAAATCAAATGAATAAACAAAATGTACGCTCCCGGCCTAAGTCAGGAATTGCTCGTAACACACTAGAAAAGAGAAGTAAAAATAAAAGTAAATAAACACCTATCCTATTGCTCATAACTGTTAATACGCTTCTATCAATACTATAAAATACTAGAAACAACTATGAGTCTTTTCAATTTCTTAATCTTGCAGTCCACCCTTTGATCAATCCGAATGTTGACCAAGCATGGATAATTTACTGATCACTAGCTGCCGCAGTGTCACATCATCACACTGTCTAATATTGATTAACTGTTTAACATAATTTGATCCTCTTGTTAGTCTGATTAGTTCATGCATTTGTCAGTCACTCATACATCCGTTTTTAGTAACTTTCATTCATAATCTAATCACCTAACACCTCTATCTTTTTTTTATTTTTTATTTTTATTCTAATCTAATTAGGAGCATATTTTATCATTCAATATATCCCACCTCTACCCTAGTCAGTTGCATATATTTTTATTCTGCCGGTGGCCTCTGCAGACATGACCCTTGAAAATGACCTTTCACTCCACAGATCCAACAACACTGGCGGTCTCCCCCGGGTTGTGAGACCCGGTGGGTCAGTTGCCTGTGACCGGATGACCCTGGGGTCATCGGGCCCAGAACATGTCCTGGTGGTATGCCATCATCGCCATGGTTCCCTGGAGCCTGTTCGGAGGAGAAAGCCACGTACCTATTTGGTCCAGTCACAGTTCCTTGAGAGGGGCCCGTGGTTGGGAGGGGCCCGCCACCTGTTTCTGTACAAACACGCCCTGTTGTGGATAGATGGTCCCGCTCTGCACAGTCCCGAGAAATGTGTCCGAGGGTCCCACACGTCCAACACTGCACCTGCCGCACACGGTAGCCATTCGGATTCCTGCCTCTGCCTCCACCTTTTCCTCGTGGTTGCCACCTCGTGGGTGGTCTTATTGGGGTTTGTTGTTGTTCCGGCACGGGACCCCCTTGTGGCCCCAACTGGGCCCGTCTCTGGCCATCTGGTTCTCCAGAGGGAGAGGGAGAGAGGCGATTGGAACCTGTCTCCCCTCCGGGCTGTGTGGACTGGATTAGGCCTTGGAGATAGTCCACTACCCGTCTAGCCTCGGCTAGCTGTTGTTCGAGAGGGAGGCACGTCTTTAACTGGCAGTCATCTGCGACGGACACTTCAGCGTGGATTGACTCGGGTAATACAGCTGTCTCTGGGTCGCTTGCTGCAACGACTCCCTGTGGCGGAGTAAAAGACATTATTTCCAGTCCCTCCGTCTCACTGGACACTAGAGGGGAGTCCATCACATTCCAGTCAATCAAGTTAACGTCCAATTCGGTCAATGTAATGTCTGCAGAGGTTATCGGCATTATCTTGATTTGGGTACGCATTCTATACCGGCCTCCTTTAACTACAAGGTTCTGTAATGGCCTGAATATCTTTGGCCATCTTTTCGTCACTTTTATTGTGACATCTCCAGTCGTTGAAATAGACAGATTGTCTACCCTTTCTATGGTCAGTGCATCTAACCCTCCGGTCGCTCCTATCTGTGTATTTTCCATTCTCACCTTTCTTCAAACACTCGTAACGTCACCATTTGGAAAGCAAGTTTCTCTGTATTCAAACTATTTTTACCAAACTTGAGTTAATTTCACTCACACTTCTATATTGGTGTAAACAGGAATTGATAATCTCGGTCTTGTGATACTATACCCCCTGACTGTCAACGGTCTCTTTGATTTCCCTGTTGGGGTTCGGAATTGTCAGCGCTGGCCATCCGTCCTGGAGCAGCTGTGAAGAGAGAAGCAAAAAATACACTTAATTATCAGTGACATTTCCCATTCACAATCCATCATTTGTCTTTAAGCATGGAATGTCGGGCATCTCCTATACTAAGATCACATGAGAGCATTTGTGCAATTTTTGTTTTTGATTTATCAATGACACAGCCTTAATCTTTTTCCAGTTGTCTCCATTGGAAACCCAGACTCTCAATCCTGTTGTCATGATCCTCCTTAACACAACTCCGGGGAACTTATCTCGCATCAGCCGTTTCCTTCTGTTGGTCAATCAGAAATTTGTTATTTACAGCCTATCATTTCTAAACATCTGTATTGGACATGGTAATTTAGGTGAATAATCTCACTTTTACTCTAATTGTTATTTGCAAATGACTATGTGTATGTGTAACTATATTTATTTCTGTCCGTGAAAGCCTAGTATGTATTTCGCTCATATTACATTATACATATCAGTAACATACATATTTTCCATTCATAATCTCTCACACAGTTACTATATTTCCCCCGTAACACCTAACCCTTTAGGTGTTAAAATAACGCGCTTCTCACGGGAACAGAAATCAATTTTCAGTGCCTTATGTCACCGAAGTCCCCGTGCATTTAGAACAGTGTCACACAACCCGTTCATAACCACCGGCGCCGACACCATCCCCACATTGAAAATCCTGCCGACCAATGACATTCCACCGGCCAACTCGTCCTGTGGCCCACGGCATCACCCCCAGTTTCGAACCTGGAACGTGAAACCCCGGGCCCCCTACTCAAGGATAATCAAAGATCATTCCACTCACAACCACTGCCACACACATACAGCACCCCTGATCCCACTCAACCACCGTAACCAGTCACCCAAATACCCACACACAATATAATTCGACGCGCGTAGTGTGGCAGCAAGCCTTTGACGAGTGCACGCATAGCGCACCCCCGTTAATGCGCGGTGGCAGACAGCGAGCCCACCCCCGCCACGACGTTTAGCAGTCCCCGTACCCCTGGTAAAATGAAAAATGTGCGCAGTGTGACAGCGAGCACCGACGAATCGCACACAGCGCACAAAGCGTGGAGGCAGACAGTGAGCCACGACGAACTGTCTACCCACACCCCCATCGCAGGCGCAGCCGAGTAGAGTAATTATGCTCCGACTTACGGCCCACCAACATGAACTGACATGGAGCCCCCGCCTTACCAGCCGGAGCTTGTCCAAATGCAAGGAAAGAAGTACGAGCGCCTTGCCGAACAAAGCGTAGCGCCAACGCCAGCCAACACCACTGCCAGCACTAGAAATTCCCTAAAAACAACAATAAAACTGAATATGGAACAACAACATACGCATAATAAGTCCCAAACTCAACCTACCGCCTTTGAACCCTACAGTAAACAGCAATAAACAGCAATAAACAATATACCTAGCACTACACCGCGTTTGAAACCCATAAAAAACCTCTATATACAGGCCCTAAACTAGGAGAGAAAGAGAAAGCGTTTCGGGGGGGGCCGAGGGGGGGGAAATATATGGAAGAGAGGCGGTGTGGGAATGAGGGGAGTGAGTGAGAGGGGGGGGGGTAAGAGAGAGAGAGAGAGAGGGAGGGAGAGGGAAAGAGGGGGGGGGTGAGAGGGAGAGGGAGAGAGGGGGGAGGTGAAAGGGAGAGGGAGGGAGGAGGGTGAGAGAAGGAAAGAAAGAGAGGGGGGGGGTGAAAGTGAAAGAGAGAGAGAGGGAGGGGAGGCGAGAGGGAGAGGGAGAGAGGCGGAAAGGGAGAGGGAGGGAGGAGAGGTGAGAGGGAAAGAAAGAGAGGGGGGGGTGAAAGAGAAAGAGAAAGAGAGAGAGAGGGAGGGGAGGTGAGAGGGAGAGAGAGAGAGAGAGAAAGAGAAAGAGAGAGAGAGAGAGAGAGAAAGAGAGAGAGAGAGAGGGAGGGAGAGAGAGGGAAAGAGGGAGGGAGGTGAGAGGGAGAGGGAGAGAGGAGGGCGAGGGAAGGAAAGAAAGAGAGGGGGGGTGAAAGAGAAAGAGAGGGAGAGGAGGGGAGAGGGAGAGGGAGAGGGGCGAAAAGGGAGAGGGAGGGAGGAGAGGTGAGAGGGAAAGAAAGAGAGGGGGGTGAAAGAGAAAGAGAAAGAGAGAGAGAGGGAGGGAGGGAAGGTGAGAGGGAGAGAGAGAGAGAGAGAAATAGAGAGAGAGAGAGAATGGTGCGTGTGGGAGAAAGAGAGAGAGTGAGAGAGAGAGAGGAAGAGAGAGAGAGAGAGAGAGAGAAAGAGAGAGAGAGAGAGAGAGAGAGAGAGGGGGAGAGAGAGAGGGGGAGAAAGAGAAGAGAGGGGGAGAGAGAGTGTACAATGAAAACATTCCGTGAGCAGAATCCAAACATATTCATCCTGTCCTCTTCTGCCCCCTACCGTATTCCTAAATAAACTCCACCTTCCCCTTAACAATGGACGCTCGCCGCCCCTACCAAGATGGACGCTCGGCGCCCCTACCAAAATGGACGCTCGGTGCCCCTACCAAGATGGACGCTCGGCGCCCCTACCAAGATGGCCATCCCATCGCGAGACATCCCGAGAGCCCCGTCATGCCATGACGTCAGCACAGTTAGCTTAGCATATTAGCTTCGTTAGCTTCAACCCAGCGCGCGTAGGCCGTCAGACCGCGCACCCTTATGACGTCACAACCGGCGACCGCTTTAGCCGTTAGCGCGGCTAGGTAGCATTAGCTTAGCTCCTCCCATGATCCCATAAAAACGCTTCCCAACGACCCGTCCCGCCGCGCGGGCCGTCTCCTCGCAATGTTAATATAACACCACATTCCCCACAACAGAATCCTATTTCCCTCAAAACGCCAGTGTAGTGATCTAAATAGAAATATAAAAACATAATAGCAAAACACTAGTTTGACCCCTCTGTCGTCATCACCGGCGAGCTTAGAACGACTTCCGGGTCGGGTCTAGATAATCCCAATCACCTTAAACATTACACATCTATTTTATCCGCCACGAATATGAAAACTTTTAAGTGCCTTACACATCCCCGTAATCTCAAGACACTATCGATCGACCCTATACATTTGAACCTATGTTTATTTGTCCGCCGTATCTTCCGGCGCCTCAGAGGCTAATACAACAGCTAACTGCTGCTGCGTTCCCCGGGCCTCGGAAAACCGGCGTTACCATTACACTTCCCCGCGGCCAACCGGTGACTTAAATTACATAATAACACAACTATACTCTCACACGTCCCACCAAACACTCCTAACCATAGCCGTTCGCCAACTAACCATAGCCATTTGCTAACCATACATTCATACACGCTTCCTAACCCAAATAAAAAATACAAAATCAGCATTTACGCACATTACGTCTCTCGAACGCCGCACAGCAGCGCGACCAGTAAACACTCCTATAGCTTTTTAATCGACTCTACATTAAGTACTATCTTATGTTACAGCCTAACGCCGTCTAATTTCAACACGCCCGCCGTGCCCAAGGTTAAACTAGACCTATTTGTGCTCAATCTCTACTTTAGAAAATACGACGCACGGTGTGCTTAAGCCCCTACTTTAAGACATACGACGCACACTTGTTTACCTTGGTTTAACTCTGAGCACGAATCTAGACATGTTCCTACTCTCTTACTTGTTCCGACTGGCAGCGGCGCTCCGTTTATTGTGCTAAAATTTTACTTTAAAATGTACCACGCACGGTGTGCTTAAAACCCTGCTTCAGGACATACTACGCACGCTGTTTACAGAGCCGCCCTCCCCAGCCAGAACATTCAATTCAATTTTCCCTTACATCATGCTTACATGAGGTTAAATTCTTAGCAACCCCCTCCGTGGTTCGAATAGAGCACCCAAACATCATCACACTCACCTCTTAGCAACCTCCTAGTCACTTGAAGACGATCGATCGATCAGTTGACTCCAGATGTTGACCGGCGTGAAGAAAGTGAGAAGAAGAAAAAAAAGATTTTCTTTTGTTGCGGTGATAAAACGAGCGCTCTGATTCTTGAGTACGGCACCAAAATGAAGTGGATTTCCCAAGCTATTTCGGTTCTGCTCTGCACAGAACCGGGTTGCTGGTACTCTGCGTTGTGATTCAATACCTTAAAGCTCTGGGAATCACTTCTGTTCAAACTGAGCGGTGCAGGCAGAAGGAATTAGGAGGAAAAAGGTTACATACCAGTTGTTTAATCAAAGTTTAAGAGTGTATACAAATTACAATAAGAAAATGCTATAGTTGTGATCACAAACACTATGCCGTGAGTGATACAACCAGACTAAAGAAGAGAATGCTAGTTGTTGAGTTGTTGAAAGTCTCTGTTTGATAACAAAGACTTGGTTTTCCCTCCAAGAAGTTCCTTGTCCTTGCCGCCTTGCTTTGTGGATGAGATGGTGGAGAGGTCTTGTCCTGTGGTTGGGTTGTTTCAGAGTCCTCCTTCCCCCCAGCACACCTCATTATATCCCCAAGGCCCAGTGTCTCGGAGTTGATGACATCATCACATTCTTTCCTCCAATCCCAGGTCTGCTAAGCTTGTATTTGAAAAATAGGGGTTTGGCTTAATAGCCCAACCCCCTTCACATAACCGCAAACGGAGGCTGTCCTTACATAGTCAACAATATATACTGTCCTTTGTTTAATACTAACAATCTACCTTAAACATTGCATTATTTTCATTTCCTAATATCTATATTTGAATTACAATTGCCCACATAAACACAGATATATTTCTTTATCACTAAGTCTACTGACTTTCAGAAAATATCTAACAAATCTAATCATTCTGTTAGCTTAATAGAATACAAATCAATACATAGAACAATCAATTAATCATATTGAACATAAATGAAAACAGAACAGGCACATTAACTAATTACCTACTTTAAGTATGATTTTAACTTACTTCAATGACTTCAGAATTCAAGAACAATATACCAGGAAATAGTTAGCTTGTTTGGAGATCTTCTCTGTGTGTGTGTGTGTGTGTGTGTGAATGTGTGTGTGTGTGTGTGAATGTGTGTGTGTGTGTGTGACTATGTGTGTGTGTGTGTGTGACTATGTGTGTGTGTGTCTATGTGTGTGTGTGTGTGTGTGTGTGTCTGTGTGTGTGTGTGTGTGTCTATGTGTGTGTGTCACAGGAAACTCCAGCGAGATAACATGTTTACGTGACCTTTTGGTCTTTTGTTTCGATCTTACAGAGCCCATTGTCTTAAACTCTTCCCAGGCCATGGCAGATGGCCCTTGGGTTCCTGTCGTAGATAGAATCATTTGACCACTCACTTCATATGTAAATCGACCTGTGTGCCCACAATGGCAATCAGTCTATGTAAACACACACACAATCTATGAATTATTGTTTTGAGGGCCAAGTATTTCTACACATTAGTTAATCATGAGATCTATGTTTGGGAATTTACCACATCCTCTCTGCAGTAAACATGCCATCACTGATATAGAGTGTCTGGTCAGTAACATGGGTCTCCCAGTCCCTCCACTCTGCAGTAAACAGCCATCACTGATATAGAGTGTCTGGTCAGTAACATGGGTCTCCCAGTCCCTCCACTCTGCAGTAAACAGCCATCACTGATATAGTGTCTGGTCAGTAACATGGGTCTCTCAGTCCCTCCACTCTGCAGTAAACAGCCATCACTGATATATAGTGTCTGGTCAGTAACATGGGTCTCCCAGTCCCTCCACTCTGCAGTAAACAGCCATCACTGATATAGAGTGTCTGGTCAGTAACATGGGTCTCCCAGTCCCTCCACTCTGCAGTAAACAGCCATCACTGATATAGAGTGTCTGGTCAGTAACATGGGTCTCCCAGTCCCTCCACTCTGCAGTAAACAGCCATCACTGATATAGAGTGTCTGGTCAGTAACATGGGTCTCCCAGTCCCTGCACACTTCCCACTTTGTCCAATCAGGAGAGAGAACCCTAGAGATCATTTGACTTATTTCAAGAAATCCTGCCAAGACAAATGAGCTTACTGCACTGGCAGATACTTGTCTCAGACACATACAGTATTTGCTTTTTGTCAGACCATTTTTGCAGTGTGGAGTTCTCTCTCCTGATTGGATAAGGTGGGAAGGCATACCAAGACATTTATTTTGTGTTTACTGCAGGGCAGAGGGACTGGGAGACTGGGAGACCCCATGTTTAGTGATCAGACACTCTATATCTGTCGGAATCTAAAGCTATTTAACACATATTCTAAGCACTTACAGCACCTTTAATACCTGTAACTAATAATTGAATACATCCTTCTTCTTTCTTTTATGGTGAAATGTTATATGGTATGAAACACATTGGCAGCATAACAGGATAAACACATTTCACATTGACACGTCATGCTGATTTAAATGGTAAATGGCTGCATTTATATAACAGCTTTTATCCAAAAGCCAGTGGAGATTCAAAAGTGTTCAAAGTGTTCAAATAAGTGGTCTACGTGTTAAAATAGTAGCTCTACATTCCGACAACCATCACTGATATAATAGTGTCTGGTCAGTACCATGGGTCTCCCAGTCTCTCCGCTCTGCAGTAAACACAAAAATACACTTTATCCAATCAGAAGAGAGAACTCCACACTAAAAGAAAACGGTCTGACAAAAATACAGATATACATTGACTTTTTATATTTGTCCTTGCCTTTGCGATATCGAAGACACAAGTTCCCATACGTGTATACCGGCTCTCTCTAGTTTGGAACAACTCCTGAATGCAACTTATCCACGTATAGGCACAGTGCGTCACTTATCCACATTGGCACAGTGCACATTTGCTTTATCAGTCCAGGGTGTGTTTGCTTTGTCAATCCGGGGGGGCTTCTATCCCCAGGCCATCAGGCTGCTAAACGAACAATAAACACTATGCAACAACCATCAAATGCACACAGCACACACACCCACACGCACACACTCACTTAAACCACACAAACACACTTTATATTTATTGATAAAGGATTTGCACTACAACTCGTACACCTACTGTAAATTGTACCTAAATTGCACCTCATCCCATTTCTGCCTTGCACTATATAGTATTGTATATTAGTACACTGCATAGTATTGTATATTATATGGTAACTCAGTTACGTCTATTCTGCATCGAACATTGTACATATGTCTATACTGAACACTGTGACCTCATTTTTTTTTTACTTCTAATTTACATGCTATACTATGTTATTTTATTTCATACTTATATTGTCTAGCACAGTCTCTGGAGCGTAACAGTAAGAAGCATTTTGTATAAAAGTATTCTGTACTTCTGTATGACAACTATTAAAGAAACTTGAACTTGAAACTTGGCCTGCTAGCGACTGGGGCCCGTTTCAGGTGAAGTGGGTGAAACATAGCTAAGGCCGCCTATGCAAATATACAACGTGCGAGAAGGACAAAAGATGACATATCCCTCAGGCGGATCCTGACAAAGGGACAAAGAGAGAGAGAGAGACTGCGATGCCACCGAGCAGATATCCTCCTCCGCCGCGCCCGACGTCAACGCTGAGGAGTTCAGCCCCAACGTACCGCGTGGAAAGGTCCGGCTGATAACGGGGAATAAGCCGGAGACTGATAGCGTCTGCAACCGAGCCGTGAGCCACAGGCTCTGTTTTGAGAGGAGAGCCTTATCGCTCTTGGCTCTAGATCCACAGCTGATCCTACTCCACGAATATCCTGTGTGCGTCTAATTTAGCCGTGTTCAGATCAGACATAAGGGGGGGGGGGGGGGGGGGGGGGCAGTGGCTCAGGAGGTAGAGCAATTTGTGGCCCTCCAAAGCGCTCCTGAGAATTATTAGCTATTATGTCTGGTCAGTAACATGGGTCTCCCAGTCCCTCCGCTCTGCAGTAAACAGCCATCACTGATATAGAGTGTCTGGTCAGTAACATGGGTCTCTCAGTCTCTCCACTCTGCAGTAAACAGCCATCACTGATATAGAGTGTCTGGTCAGTAACATGGGTCTCTCAGTCCCTCCACTCTGCAGTAAACAGCCATCACTGATATAGAGTGTCTGGTCAGTAACATGGGTCTCTCAGTCCCTCCACTCTGTAGTAAACAGTCATCACTGATATATAGTGTCTGGTCAGTAACATGGGTCTCCCAGTCCCTCCTGCTCTGCAGTAAACAGCCATCACTGATATAGAGTGTCTGGTCAGTAACATGGGTCTCCCAGTCCCTCCACTCTGCAGTAAACAGTCATCACTGATATAGAGTGTCTGGTCAGTAACATGGGTCTCCCAGTCCCTCCACTCTGCAGTAAACAGCCATCACTGATATAGAGTGTCTGGTCAGTAACATGGGTCTCTCAGTCCCTCCACTCTGCAGTAAACAGCCATCACTGATATAGAGTGTCTGGTCAGTAACATGGGTCTCCCAGTCCCTCCACTCTGCAGTAAACAGCCATCACTGATATAGAGTGTCTGGTCAGTAACATGGGTCTCCCAGTCCATCCACTCTGCAGTAAACAGTCATCACTGATATAGTGTCTGGTCAGTAACATGGGTCTCTCAGTCCCTCCACTCTGCAGTAAACAGACATCACTGATATAGAGTGTCTGGTCAGTAACATGGGTCTCCCAGTCCCTCCACTCTGCAGTAAACAGTCATCACTGATATAGAGTGTCTGGTCAGTAACATGGGTCTCCCAGTCCCTCCGCTCTGCAGTAAACAGCCATCACTGATATAGTGTCTGGTCAGTAACATGGGTCTCCCAGTCCCTCCACTCTGCAGTAAACAGCCATCACTGATATAGTGTCTGGTCAGTAACATGGGTCTCTCAGTCCCTCCACTCTGCAGTAAACAGACATCACTGATATATAGTGTCTGGTCAGTAACATGGGTCTCTCAGTCCCTCCACTCTGCAGTAAACAGGAAATACATTTTCTGGTATCCCCTTCCCACTTTATCCAATCAGGACCCTAGATAGATTCTTTACTTATTTCAAGTAAGTATCTTTGTCAGACCGTTTTATTTAGTGTGGAGTTCTCTCTCCTGATTGGATAAAGTGTATTTTTGTGTTTACTGCAGAGCGGAGGGACTGGGAGACCCATGTTACTGACCAGACACTATTATATCAGTGATGGTTGTCGGAATGTAGAGAGCTACTATTTTAACACGTAGACCACTTATTTGAACACATTTACCACTTACAGCACCTTCTAATCTATTGATTGATTGATTGATTTTATTTATGGACCCAAAGACACAACAAATCCAAGGGATGACATGCAAAAGTGCATGACAACACTTATTTCCAGCATGGTCCCCGACGTTCTGACCAAAGGACTTAATACACAAATAACATATAAAACAACTAAGGCTGTCAAATATATCGCGTTAATATCGCGTTAACTCCCGATTCTATTAATGCCACTAATTTTTTTTAACTCAAGATTAACTAAATTTTTTTTTTTTTTTTTTTTTTTTTACTAGACTTCACTCAGGTGTATTATTGATGCTCTCATTGATACTATGTTTGTTTCTGAAGTGTGTGTCAAGTTCTCAAGTTCAAGTTCTTTAATAGTTGTCATACAGAAGTACAGAATACTTTCATACAAAATGCTTCTTACTGTTACGCTCCAGAGACTGTGCTAGACAAGATAGTATCAAATAACATAATAACATAATATAGCATGAATTTAGAAGAAGAAAATGAGGTCACAGTGTTCGGTATAGACATATGTACAATGTTCTGAGTTACCATATAATATACAATACACAATACTATGCAGTGTACTAATGTACAGTACTATCTAGTGCAAAGCAGAAATGGGATGAGGTACAATTTTAGGTACAATTTACAGTAAGGTGTACGAGTTGTAGTGCAATCCTTCTTCCATAAATATAAAGTGTGGGGAGTGGGTGCTACAGTGTGTTTGTTTAAAGTGAGTGTGTGCTATAAAGTGTGTGGAGTGGGTGCTACAGTGTGTTTGTTTAAAGTGAGTGTGTGCGTGTGGATGTGTGTGCTATGTGTGTTTGGTGGTTGTTGTTGTGTAGTGTTCATTCATTGTTCGTTTAGCAGCCTGATGGCCTGGGGATAGAAGCTACTTCTCAGGTGTAAGACTTCACTCAGGTGTATTATTGATGCTCTCATTGATACTATGTTTGTTTCTGAAGTGTGTGTGTGTGTGTGTGTGTGTGTGTGTGTGTGTGTGTGTGTGTGTGTGTGTGTGTGTGTGTGTGTGTGTGTGTGTGTGTGTGTGTGTGTGTGTGTGTGTGTGTGTGTGTGTGTGTGTGTGTGTGTGTGTGTGTGTGTGTGTGTGTGTGTGTGTGTGAGATATAGAGATAGAGGGGGGTGAGAGAGATGAGGAAGGGGCAAAAGAGAAAGAGAGCTGGGAGAGTGTGTGTGTGAGAGAGAGGGGGGTGTGTGATTAATCAGCCCTTGTGTGGGTGAATGTAACAAGTTCCTAACGTTTTCTTTCCCCTATTATTTCATGCACACTTTATTCATTGTTTTAAATTATTATTTTCTTTTAAGTTATTTTGTGCATCACTCTGTTTTGAATTTGATGCAAATTTGCAATGCATGAGGGTCATCCTTTTGTGTTAAATGGCTGCACAAAGCAAGCATTTGTTGACTCGCATGTTGATAAGAGTATTAAAACTTGGAACTTGAAAAAGATCTGTTTAAGGTAAAAAAGAAATTAAAAATAAAAATGCGATTAATTTGCGATTAATCGCGAGTTAACTATGGACAATCATGCGATTAATCGAGTTAAATATTTTAATCGTTTGACAGCACTAAAAACAACACATGAAGCAAATTATACAGGGTACAAACACACCGGCACCAGGCGTTTGGGCAGCCCTGCTTTAGCGGGTTATCCACTGACTACACAGGATCAAGGGGAGCCTGTGACTTAGCTTTCAGGACCAAGGACAGGTCCCGTTTAGAATCCGCCTATCGGACCACAGGCTTCATTCTCTTTCCACCCTGGAGAAATCTCCTAACCAGCGGGTGGTTAAACACTGATTTATCTCCAAACCCTTCGTGACAGGAGGATAAGGAGCCTGCATGGACTTTAAAACAAGTGCAAACGGCTCGGTTTCTTACAAATCCTTACAAGTTGCAGTGTGTTCCTGTGAAAAGTAAGGGCTGTTATCAACCCCCAAATCCACCTCTCTGGTAGGATTAGTGTCATCCTGAAAATGTGGCACCAAAGCTATCCTGATCTGGGCTTCGAGCAGCGCAAAAAAAAAAAAAAAAAAAGACCAAAGCAGTGTTTGATTTAATTTCACGCCTTTATTTGAACTCGAAAGGCAACTGAGGTTTCCTTCATTTACAGTCACGTCGAGTTTAATAAGTAAGTATAGAAGTATAGAGAAAAGGGGGCGCCCCAGTGGCGCACCGCACACTGCGACGCAGACCCACACGGTCGACCCGGGTTCGTCTCCCGCTCCCGGACCTGATTTGTCGCATGTCCTCCTCCCCCACACCGTCTCCCGTTCTCCCTCTCCTCTGTCGGTCATGTCCTCCTCCCCCACACCGTCTCCCGTTCTCCCTCTCCTCCGTCGGTCATGTCCTCCTCCCCCACATCTTCTCCCGTTCTCCCTCTCCTCCGTCGGCCATGTCTGACCAATGAAGCTGGAAAAACACTAAAAATTAAACATTACAAAAATAAAAATAAGTATAGAGAAATAAGTAGAAAATCACACAGCATATAAAATCATAACAATAAGACAACAAGACGAGGCAAAGAGCAAGGATAACAAATCCATCTAAAACATGTACAACTTGATTGACAAAGGTTGGAGATCGAGGTGTTAAACTCTGCAACAGAGGAGAGCATCTCAAGCTTTAAGGTCAAGGTCAACTTTCTTTTTTTTTAAGGACTGTTGGAGTTCATTCCATGAGCTAGAGGGGCATCATAGCTAAATGCAGATTTACCTGTTCAGAGCAAACTCAGGGGATCTTAAGGACCAGCCAGTCACTAGAACGAGTTCCTGATGAACCCTTTCACTACCACACTACAGAAGGTTAACCCTTTCACTACCACACTACAGAAGGTTAACCCTTTCACTACCACACTACAGAAGGTTAACCCTTTCACTACCACACTACAGCAGGTTAACCCTTTCACTACCACACTACAGAAGGTTAACCTTTCACTAACACACTACATAAGGTTAACCCTTTCACTACCACACTACAGAAGGTTAACCCTTTCACTGCCACACTACAGACGGTTAACCCTTTCACTACCACACTACAGAAGGTTAACCCTTTCACTACCACACTACATTATTTCTTTCATTAATTATATTTATAAATATTAATACATATTTATTTATTAATACATGTATGTATGTATTTATTTATTTATTATACAACACAGAGGCTCTACAGGAAGGGACAGAGCAGGACAACACAGAGACTCTACAGGAAGAGACAGAGCAGGACAACACAGAGACTCTACAGGAAGAGACAGAGCAGGACAACACAGAGGCTCTACAGGAAGAGACAGAGCAGGACAACACAGAGGCTCTACAGGAAGAGACAGAGCAGGACAACACAGAGGCTCTACAGGAAGAGACAGAGCAGGACAACACAGAGGCTCTACAGGAAGAGACAGAGCAGGACAACACAGAGGCTCTACAGGAAGAGACAGAGCAGGACAACACAGAGGCTCTACAGGAAGAGACAGAGCAGGACAACACAGAGGCTCTACAGGAAGGGACAGAGCAGGACAACACAGAGGCTCTACAGGAAGGGACAGAGCAGGACAACACAGAGGCTCTACAGGAAGGGACAGAGCAGGACAACACAGAGGCTCTACAGGAAGAGACAGAGCAGGACAACACAGAGGCTCTACAGGAAGAGACAGAGCAGGACAACACAGAGGCTCTACAGGAAGAGACAGAGCAGGACAACACAGAGGCTCTACAGGAAGGAAGAGACAGAGCAGGACAACACAGAGGCTCTACAGGAAGGAAGAGACAGAGCAGGACAACACAGAGGCTCTACAGGAAGAGACAGAGCAGGACAACACAGAGGCTCTACAGGAAGGGACAGAGCAGGACAACACAGAGGCTCTACAGGACGAGACAGAGCAGGACAACACAGAGGCTCTACAGGAAGGGACAGAGCAGGACAACACAGAGGCTCTACAGGAAGAGACAGAGCAGGACAACACAGAGGCTCTACAGGAAGAGACAGAACAGGACAACACAGAGGCTCTACAGGAAGAGACAGAGCAGGACAACACAGAGGCTCTACAGGAAGGGACAGAGCAGGACAACACTGAGGCTCTACAGGAAGAGACAGAGCAGGACAACACAGAGGCTCTACAGGAAGAGACAGAGCAGGACAACACAGAGGCTCTACAGGAAGGAAGGGACAGAGCAGGACAACACAGAGGCTCTACAGGAAGGGACAGAGCAGGACAACACTGAGGCTCTACAGGAAGAGACAGAGCAGGACAACACAGAGGCTCTACAGGAAGAGACAGAGCAGGACAACACAGAGGCTCTACAGGAAGGAAGGGACAGAGCAGGACAACACAGAGGCTCTACAGGAAGGGACAGAGCAGGACAACACAGAGGCTCTACAGGAAGAGACAGAGCAGGACAACACAGAGGCTCTACAGGAAGGAAGGGACAGAGCAGGACAACACAGAGGCTCTACAGGAAGGAAGGGACAGAGCAGGACAACACAGAGGCTCTACAGCAGGGGTCTCAAACTCAATTTACCTGGGGGCCGCTGGAGGTAGAGTCTAGGTGAGGCTGGGCCGCATCAAATATTCCACAAAAAAAGGGTTTCAAGTATTCCAAAAAAAAGTACAACTGATCCAATCGTCTCAATCTTTAGCAATAACAATTCAGAACATGAACAGTTCTTCAGAACATGAACGGTTCTTCAGAACATAGGCTTCTCAGTGGTGTCAGTGGACTCATCCACAGCTATGGAAATGCACTGTGCATTTTTTTTATTCTATCACAAAGCTGTTTATTCTGGTTGCTGTGCGATCTGAGGGGGATTTGCTTTTGTTTGCCTTCAAACATGGCCTCCATCACTTCAGTCATACATTATTTTATTATGTATGCATCAGAGAGAGAGAATGGCTTCTTGCCACTGAGTGAGGACTTGGTATCTGTATGTCATATATGTCCTGATGAATTGAAAATGGGGGACCCTGATGTAAACAAGACGAAAGTCTTTCTCTGGTCTGCATCCCCTTAACAATTGTGTGTATTGAGCTGTACTGTACCCATTCTGCAATCTGTTAATACAGTTTTCAATCAATCAATCAATCAATACACATCAATTCTAGCCTCCGATCCCATGACGTAATTTATCTCCTGCGGAGTGAGGATTATAAAATGAACGTGTTTTAAAGTGTGATGCTGTTTGTCATTTTAACAGCAGATACACTTTCTTAAATTCCATTGTCCCCGACAGAGCGTGTGACGGGGAGCTCGGACGGGATGTGTTTTGCTTGGTGTTATTATAGCATTAGCTGAAAAGCTAGCGTTAGCTACGTTACATCAAATCAGATGATGGCCTGTCCTTTCTCCAGGACCTGACACTCTGTCCGTCTATCAACAATAATGCACCCACGGTGAATCGTATTTAAGTCAAGTAGCTACTGACTAGCGTTAGCTGACTAACGTTATCAAATGTCAATGTGAAAACCTTGCGGGGAAGACAAGCTAGGTCAGCTAGCTTAGCTTGACAACGGTCCCGTGGCTAAAGTTGGTGCTATTCATAACCCAGCAATAATGGCTGCAGACCTGCAAGCAAAGTACAGCAAGTTCCAAGTGCCAAAGGATAAGAGTCTCTGAGGCGGAGTCTCAAAAGAGAATGTTGAATATTTATTTTGCATCGAAAATCACAACATTCGAACGTCACTACTAGCCAGAGTCTCTGCGACTGCTACAGACTGGGTAGCGAGTGCAACACCGTCTAATGTCCGTGCGGATCATTGGAGTAGGGTATATCTGCAGTGCCGCAGCCCCATAAAACGTCCAACTCTCGCGCAAAGACTCAGCAAACAGTTGCGTGCGGGCCGCATTAACACTACACTTTGACGTCAAGTAGGGGGCCGCAAAATATCATCCCGCGGGCCGCAAATGGCCCACGGGCCGCGAGTTTGAGACCAAGGAAGGGACAGAGCAGGACAACACAGAGGCTCTACAGGAAGAAACAGAGCAGGACAACACAGAGGCTCTACAGGAAGGGACAGAACAGGACAACACAGAGGCTCTACAGGAAGAGACAGAGCAGGACAACACAGAGGCTCTACAGGAAGAGACAGAGCAGGACAACACAGAGGCTCTACAGGAAGAGACAGAGCAGGACAACACAGGGGCTCTACAGGAAGAGACAGAGCAGGACAACACAGAGGCTCTACAGGAAGAGACAGAGCAGGACAACACAGAGGCTCTACAGGAAGAGACAGAGCAGGACAACACAGAGGCTCTACAGGAAGGAAGAGACAGAGCAGGACAACACAGAGGCTCTACAGGAAGAGACAGAGCAGGACAACACAGAGGCTCTACAGGAAGGGACAGAGCAGGACAACACAGAGGCTCTACAGGAAGAGACAGAGCAGGACAACACAGAGGCTCTACAGGAAGAGACAGAGCAGGACAACACAGAGGCTCTACGGGAAGGAAGGGACAGAGCAGGACAACACAGAGGCTCTACAGGAAGAGACAGAGCAGGACAACACAGAGGCTCTACAGGAAGAGACAGAGCAGGACAACACAGAGGCTCTACGGGAAGGAAGGGACAGAGCAGGACAACACAGAGGCTCTACAGGAAGAGACAGAGCAGGACAACACAGAGGCTCTACGGGAAGGAAGGGACAGAGCAGGACAACACAGAGGCTCTACAGGAAGAGACAGAGCAGGACAACACAGAGGCTCTACAGGAAGGAAGGGACAGAGCAGGACAACACAGAGGCTCTACAGGAAGAGACAGAGCAGGACAACACAGAGGCTCTACAGGAAGAGACAGAGCAGGAAAACACAGAGGCTCTACAGGAAGAGACAGAGCAGGACAACACAGAGGCTCTACAGGAAGAGACAGAGCAGGACAACACTGAGGCCCTCTACAGGAAGAGACAGAGCAGGACAACACAGAGGCTCTACAGGAAGGAAGAGACAGAGCAGGACAACACAGAGGCTCTACAGGAAGAGACAGAGCAGGACAACACAGAGGCTCTACAGGAAGAGACAGAGCAGGACAACACAGAGGCTCTACAGGAAGAGACAGAGCAGGACAACACAGAGGCTCTACAGGAAGGGACAGAGCAGGACAACACAGAGGCTCTACAGGAAGGGACAGAGCAGGACAACACAGAGGTCCTCTACAGGAAGAGACAGAGCAGGACAACACAGAGGCTCTACAGGAAGAGACAGAGCAGGACAACACAGAGGCTCTACAGGAAGAGACAGAGCAGGACAACACAGAGGCTCTACAGGAAGAGACAGAGCAGGACAACACAGAGGCTCTACAGGAAGAGACAGAGCAGGACAACACAGAGGCTCTACAGGAAGAGACAGAGCAGGACAACACAGAGGCTCTACAGGAAGAGACAGAGCAGGACAACACAGATGCTCTACAGGAGGAGACAGAGCAGGACAACACAGAGGCTCTACAGGAAGAGACAGAGCAGGACAACACAGAGGCTCTACAGGAAGAGACAGAGCAGGACAACACAGAGGCTCTACAGGAAGAGACAGAGCAGGACAACACAGAGGCTCTACAGGAAGGAAGGGACAGAGCAGGACAACACAGAGGCTCTACAGGAAGAGACAGAGCAGGACAACACAGAGGCTCTACAGGAAGGGACAGAGCAGGACAACACAGAGGCTCTACAGGAAGAGACAGAGCAGGACAACACAGAGGCTCTACAGGAAGAGACAGAACAGGACAACACAGAGGCTCTACAGGAAGAGACAGAGCAGGACAACACAGAGGCTCTACAGGAAGAGACAGAGCAGGACAACACAGAGGCTCTACAGGAAGGGACAGAGCAGGACAACACAGAGGCTCTACAGGAAGAGACAGAGCAGGACAACACAGAGGCTCTACAGGAAGAGACAGAGCAGGACAACACAGAGGCTCTACAGGAAGGAAGAGACAGAGCAGGACAACACAGAGGCTCTACAGGAAGGGACAGAGCAGGACAACACAGAGGCTCTACAGGAAGAGACAGAGCAGGACAACACTGAGGCTCTACAGGAAGAGACAGAGCAGGACAACACAGAGGCTCTACAGGAAGGGACAGAGCAGGACAACACAGAGGCACTCTACAGGAAAAGTCGTGAATGGTAAATGGTTGCATTTTTATATATATTGCTCAAGGACACTTCGACACAGTGCCCGGGAGGAGCAGGGAATCGAACCGGGAACCTCCAGATTTACCAGACGACCGCTCTATGGCTCCCGAGTCACTGTCAACATTTTCAAAGTATTTCGCATCTCGTTCCAACTGCTGGCGGCAGCCAACTGGAGGGAGGATTGACCGGAGGAAGTGTTACGGGGAAGATATGTCAGGATGATATAGAATCCTGAGAAAACTCTCCACAGAACAGAACAACAACTGGACAAGAAATACTGTGCACACTGAAAGATGACCTCATCAGGTAAACAGTTCGATAGGATTGTGCATTTACATTTTAGTCATGTAACCAAATGTAAATGCAACAGGCCTAATCATCACAACTCCACACATAGGATTCATATTGTTATTTTTATACTATAATTAGTGTATATACTTGACCACACACTTGATGTGCACAATTGTACAGCCTTGGCACATTTTTTTTTTTTTTTTATAATTCTATTCTATTGTGCTTCTATTTTAATTTAGTTTATATTACATTTGATTTGATTCCACCCTTTTATTTTATTCTACCGTTATTGTCTGTCCGTTAATGTCGCACCGAAAAAACGACCAAAGCTAATTCCTATGTATGTGAAAACTACTTGGCAAATAAAGACCTTTCTGATTCTGATTCATAATGAAACATTTAGAGGTGTTTTCTGACAAGTTCTCTATTCACACAGTTAAAGATCCAGCGCAACAATGTTTTAATTCAGTCATACATTTAGCTTATTGTGGTTAATGTCGTCAGTATGATTTCTTTCAGCTTCAGATGTATCATTTGTTTTGTTAATTTGTTAAGTGTGTTGATATTATCCTCTGTGAGCACAGCCAGCTCTCATTGAATAGAATAGAATATACTTTTAATTGTCATTGCACACAAGTGTACAACAAAATTTCAGGGGAGCTCCCACAGACCATAGTACAATATAGTAGTAGTAGTAAATTTTTTCAGTCATCATCTCACACAGTACAATATACATCATCATTTATCAATATTTGATTATTTACAGTGACTGAAAAGGTACAGACTGAAGCATAGTGCTTATTTATATGTGCCTGTCCTATATTCTTACCAAAAAATACAAACATTTAGACTCCAAAACAGTATTCAAAAGAAAAGAAAAAAAGCAAGCAAAACGGTATTATTCACCCTTGTAGTTTTCAAAAATAGCTTTACAAACCTTTTTCTTAAAAACCAAAATCGAATTACTCATTCTTAACTGTATATCCGCATTGTTCCACAAGTTAACCCCAATAATTGTCATAATCACAGCACGGGCCTACTTCACTCCCCCTCCTTTTCCCCTCACGTCCTCCACACGCTCCTCTTCATCCCCCTCTCTATCCACTGCGCACTCCTCATCATCCTCTCTTTCTTCAGTCACCCCTTCCTTCACCCTCATTCGCCCAGCTGTATTCCATCCCCCTAATTCACACGCGGGCAAACACCCCACTCTCCCCAGCTGCACTCAATCCTCCCCTGATGAGGGGACTATATCTGCACCTCGACGCTGACCAGAAGCTGTCGTGGTATTAATTACCACTGCCCAGGTACGACGTCTCTGCCACAAGCTCTACTGCTAGATACCCTCCGTGTATTGGCTTACTCTAACCCGTCTCTCTCCTGTGCCCCAAAGGACCGCCGTCCCTGTCTGGACGTCACCTGTTCCCGAAGAGGAACACCTAATCTCCCGCTGCCACCCAGCAGCTCCAGCGTCCCTGTCTGGACGTCACCTGTTCCCGAGAGGAACCCCTATTCTCCCGCTGCCACCCAGCAGCTCCAGCGTCCCTGTCTGGACGTCACCTGTTCCCGAGAGGAACACCTATTCTCCCGCTGCCACCCAGCAGCTCCAGCGTCCCTGTCTGGACGTCACCTGTTCCCGAAGAGGAACCCCTATTCTCCCGCTGCCACCCAGCAGCTCCAGCGTCCCTGTCTGGACGTCACCTGTTCCCGAAGAGGAACACCTAATCTCCCGCTGCCACCCAGCAGCTCCAGCGTCCCTGTCTGGACGTCACCTGTTCCCGAGAGGAACCCCTATTCTCCCGCTGCCACCCAGCAGCTCCAGCGTCCCTGTCTGGACGTCACCTGTTCCCGAGAGGAACACCTATTCTCCCGCTGCCACCCAGCAGCTCCCACGACAAGCACCAGGACCGCTTGCTCGCTCACTGCCGCCGTGGCAGCCACAGGACAGAACATTAACCCCGTTCTATTTCCCCCCAATTCCTGTGTTGCTCAATTACCATTAAACACCCTTGAAACCGCTCCTTTCTCTTCTCGTGTATTCAGCAATTGGGCTGTGCTCCAGACTCCAGTTCTCACAATAATAGAAATACACCTCCCTTTAATCGCTTTCTTAGCTTTTTGAACAGTACATTTACAAATATCTCTCAATACATATACATGTAACACATAACACTGTACATATAACAGAATATTTTAAATAATAAAGTGCATGATGAGCGGTAACCATAGTGGTTATCAAGTCCAGGTAAGTGCATGGTGCACGTGAGGGGACAGTCAATGAGAGTTTAACAGTCTGACTGCTTTGGGGGAAAAAGCTGTTCATAAATCTTGAACTCTTCGCATGCTGAGATATCACCCTCTCTGAGCACGGCCAGCTCTCATTGGCTGAGATTCACATCCTACCAGTGATTCACATCCTGTTTGTTTCTGTGATATTCCAGTATTTTTAGCTACAGATGCCTCCTTTGTCTGTTAACCCTTTCACTGCCACACTACAGAAGGTTAACAACCTCTGTCTACAACCTCCCTGTGAGGCACACACACACGCACGCACACACACACACACGCACACGCACACGCACACACACGCACGCAGACGCACACACACACACACAGAGACACAGACGCACACACACACAGAGACACACACAGACACACACACACACACACACAGAGACAGACACAGACACGCACACACACACACACGCACACGCACACACACACACACACACACACACACACACACACACACACACAATCTCACATGCATGTATATCTCATTATCTCTCTCTGTCACTCACTCACTTAATCACACACACACACCATCTCACATGCATCTATGCATATAGACATACATCATTATCTCTCTCTCTCTCTCCTTCACTCACTCACTCACTCAATCACACACACACATACACACAAATATACATTTACCCCTCTTATATTCTCTCTCCCACACGCACACACACACCTCTCCCACACAAACACACACACACACAACTCTC